>NC_141284.1:21993257-22583257 GCF_037954325.1 Fistularia commersonii | reverse complement strand
GAGAGAGAGAGAGAGAAAGGGACAGCAAAGGCTGAGATTAATGACTAGTTTCATTGGTTGAAAGCTGTGCCATTTTCTAATACTCTCTTTCCACGTCACTTAATTTGAAATGCACATGTTTGCGAGAGCAGGTCTCTTAAAACCTCACTACCAGGGTCATAAAATAAATAAATCATCCCGAGCGTCGGGGCGTGATGGGGCGCCCTCACCTCCGCGCAACCTGCGGCGACTCCCGTTAAAAAGGCCCCGGCAGATGTTTTTGACACCGTGCGTTGGTGATCTCCAGCCGCGTACGCCGCAGTCATTCCGTTAAGTAGATCCCAGACCCCCGTTCCTTTATTAACAGGAGTGGTAAAACCATCTGAAGACAATAACCCAGGGCAAACTCTATCCCCTCCCTCCATCTCTGCAGGCCTGTTTCCCCGGGCTGGCCGGCTGGTCGCTCACGTTATGGCACAGCAGTCCTGCTCAATGGCTGGTCATAATTAGGTACCAAATATACCATATTGTGTGGCTGTGTAATCAAATCAAGAGAGAATAATATTCCTCTGTATTAAGCTATTAATGTAATTGGTCATGAAGCATAAAGTATGTTGCGTAATTAAATAGTCTCAAAATTATATAGCCCCGTACTAAGAATTAGCCAACCTGAGCAAATGTTGTCTCTGTGCTGTTTTAGGGAACATTGCTTCCTGATTTTCCCTTTTTTTTTTTTTCTCCTCCGCTCCCATTAGCAAGGACAGGAGGGGAGACGAGCGAGAACGACGGAGAAAGAGCCAGAGAGGCAAAGGACCGGAGGGGTGAAATGATCTCTGTCGGCAGAATTGCCGCTTTGACCCTTTGGAAAATCCAGCCCCCATTTACATATAAAGGGTTCTTTTAATCAAGGTAAGTGTTATTATATCGTGGCTCATTGAGCAAAGGAGTTTCGGCGTTAAATAAAATCTCGGCTGCCCCGCCGCCGTCGGGATGTGATATGTCTTGATTTTTCAAATGTCAGCACTGTGGCAGTTAGTGGGAGTTGCAATGGCCAGCTAAATCAGACTGCTGCCATCCAGCTGTATGAGAATTTTGTGTATGTGTGTGTGCGTGTGTTAAAAGAGAGCCACACACACACATACAAAGACTGGAATCTGTATGTGTGAAAGAGATGCCCTCCTTTTAGATGCGGCCATGCTTGTGTCTACAACCTTATAAATTTATCTCAATGCCTCTTCGCTCTCGTCCGTGAGACTCGGGTTGGGCTCGTCACCGGCCCCCGCCCCCCCCCTTAAATCGTCTCCATCCAGTAAAAAATAATCAAAACACCCCCCAACCACCTCTGCACGCACACACACACAAACACACACACACATTCCTCCCTCTACACAGCTCAAGCCAAACCCCCAGTGAAGGATCGGCCGTGTCACCCACAGCCCGTATATCTCGCTCGGGGACTGTAATGTACTGCAGTGTTCCCGTCTTTGCATATAAGATAATTTGGGCATCCATCCTTCCGCAGACAGATTTATGTCACTCGGAGGACAGTTTCACTTCTCCTTCTTTATCGCTTCACTGGAGCCTGCTTAATTTCTCCCCGTCAGCCCATTCCCCAGGAGATGTTATTTTTTCCCTAAATGTCCAACATTTGCATTGGCTGTCCGAGATGGGGAGAGCGATGGCGCTGTTGTGATAAATAAATTTCTGCATGCCAGGTTGTTTCTTCCACTCCTTCCTCTGTTGTCGTTCTTGTTGTCTGGCGCCACAAGTCGGGTCTCCGCTGTCCAAGGACGGCTCCCACGTTTTCCCAAGCCAATTCATCCTGAAACCCCCACCCTCCACCGACCTCTGAGAGCATCTCGCGGAAACAGCTCCGCTTCTTTGTTTACGGGGGTTAGTGCTCATCTGCCATCTCAGTATGGAGGCCGGTGAGGGGAAAAGATACGACCCGCGGCCCCAAGGTGGAAACAAACACAAAAACCCAAAAAAGAAGAAAACAAGGTAAACAGCCCGGTACTTACTTCCCCCTTTTTCTTTGCGTTTTGCTTTACAAGATGGAGGTTACATGTAGTGCCATTGCCCATCCATGCCCATATTCATCCCCATTCCACTCATAGGCCCTAGAAAGAGGAGATAAACGCCAGAAAAAAAGGGGGTCAGCAGGAGTCTGAATATCACAGAGAGGTCGGTGAGGACCCCCGATAGAGCAGACGAGGATGGTTAGCTTAGGATAGGAAAAGGCAAGGGTTGAGGGGCAGGGGTGTGTGTGTGTGTGTGTGTGTGTGTGAAGGAGTTTCTTTTATTTGTGATTTGCATTCAGCAAATCCCTTTTTATGATAATTGTCCCCCCCCCCCGAGTTGTGTTAGATTTGGGGAACAAAAACAAGCAAGACAGGCAGCAGACAGTCTGGGGAACACCAGGAAGAGTTTTTAAAGAGAGCGTCACTGCAGTTGCGTAGCTCTTGTTAGTATTAGGTTTCCAGGGCTGGCTTGGGGGATCTGCTCCACGCCAGAGGCAGATAAATCTCATGCTACAGACAAGGCGATCGGCGTTGATCGTCCACGCAAGCCACGGCGGGGGGGAGAGGGGTTACTCGGGGAAATGACGCTGACTGACTTACCGGCCGGTCGGATCCCCATATGTTGCTGACCGTCCAGCACGAAGCTGCCCATTGGCTGGCCCTCTGGACTGTACGCTGCTCCTTGGCTCACTGAAGGATCAAGAAGAAAACCTGATTGTAGTCAAAACGTGGACATGAAAAAGGGAGGGGGGGGGAGAAGAAGAGAAAACACACCAGACAATCAGCAATTGTCCCAGCTCCAGCCCAAACATACTTTAAGACATTGTGCTCATGTTTGTGGACTGCATTGACTGACGCGTGGCATGCAAGCATGCATACAGTGGGCCTCCGTGCATGCAAGCACACACACACACACACACACACACACACACACACACACACACACACACAACACACACACAACACACACACACACACGCACACACACACACGCACAAATGCACAAACGCACACAGGCACACACCGGCACGCACACAGCGTCTGTCATTCAAAACCATATTCACAGGAGAAACATTGTTCTACTAAGAGAAGAGAAGCATGCAGTTTGACGGGATGGGAGGAAACTCTGCAAAGGCAGGCCATTCGCCCGATTAGCACTAAAAACAGAGGTTGAACATAAACTGTGCGCTGTGCATTTTGCGTCTTCGAAATGCGGAAACCGTTCCCAATTCCCGAACTGCGTGCCGATATTTCTCTCTGATCATCGAGCGTGATACGTAATCAATTTGGCAAATTTGCATTTTGTTTATTTGTTAGGCTTAATGAACTAATGCTCTGCAGAGACAACACAAAAAAGAAATGACAGTGTATTTTGTGATTATAGCATATTATCTTGGATAATCTGTAATTCCTGGAGATTAGGGGAGATGTTCGGCATGCTATTTCTGTAGTGGCACGCATAGTCTGCATGCTGACAAAAAAAAAAATCTTTACAAGAGAACGTTAATTTTAGCAGGTCGCCCACACTTTTTTCTGAAAGCTTCTCATTTCAGTTGAGGCTCATGTTTGTTTGAAACATCCCCACCCCGGCGTGCTGGGGCCTTTTGTCATGACGGGAAGCTCGCTAATCAACAAAAACAGCTTTTCCCTCCTCCAGACAAATTATTTGGCTTCGCTTAGGTAATGTCACAGTCAATGAAGCTTAGGGTGACTGAGTCATCCCACAGCATCACGGGGAAACATGGCTAGCGCTTTACGTATGAACACTGCATGTCTACACGGGAAGTCAATGCGCCAGACATTGTATCCATCTGATTTAATTACATATATTTACATCAAACTCCTCATCAGGTTGATAGAATTTCATGACTGAAAATAAATAAACCTGATGCTGTGATTCTAATAAAAAACACCCAAATGCAAATAAAGAGGAAGAAAAAAATCGTGAGGCATCTCTCGGGGTGGGGATTTTTTTTTTCAAGCATAAAAAGCGAGAGGCCCCCGCGCCGCCACCGCCGCCAACCCCCTTCGCATAGGATGAATATTAAGAACAAAACATCCTCGAAAAAAGTAGATAACCCATAAATTGCTGGTAGCATTTCTGGCACTCCTGCGTCCAATTAGTAATTCGTAGAGAGAGAGCGAGAGAGAGAGGGAGAGAGAGGGGGAGAGGGAGGGAGAGTGCTAATATACCTCTCTCTCCGCTTACACTGGGAAATCTCCAATTAGAGTCAATCAGCAAAAATGGCCTGCTGAACACATCACATTGAGAAAATGGTAAAGAAGGATGAGGATGCCGGTTTTAAAAAAAAAAAAACAAATAAGAAACTTCTAGGCTGCAGGCATGGAAGAAAAAGATGGGGAAAGGGTGTCTTCATGCCGGGGAAAGAAAAATCCTACTGTATATCGGCCGAGTTGTTTTTTTTTTTTTTTTGTTTACCTGCTCGATTCGACTGGTCAATCATGGGCTGTACTATTCTTCTTCTGGCATTAATGAACCTGGCAGACAGAGAGAGAGAGGAGAAACCAAACGTTAAATCACCCTCGCCTCGCATTCACACACACAGAAAAGATTCATCACAAGTGGCCACAAAGACAAAACAGTTTTGCATGACTTAATGGCGACATTAGCCGACGAGTCCTTGAGAGAGGCACTCGCAACAAAACGCCGACAAACAAAAGGGCAATTGTGTGCCGACTTGGGAACCCAGTGAGGGATACTTTTAATGTTCCTTATGATCTATTCGCCCCTCTTTTAATAAAGCTTTTGATTACGTTCCGTTGCTATGGGCGGAGGAGACATTCCTCAAGTATTAAGTGCAGCTTGGGCACAGAGGAACCCTGGTCTCGGCCTACCCCCTCTATGCTCCTTCCCCGTTCCCATTTCTCCTCGCAGACGGCGGCGTTCGCCGGGCCCGATGCACACCACGCCGTCTCCGCGGTCGTTTCCCACAAAACAATGTTAGTTCTGCAGGACCGACTTACATCGGGACCTTAAAGTAAGCTCAACCAGAGAAAAGTGGAGGATACAAATGGCTCCTTTCATTACTCCCATCATTCCAACCCCCCCCCCCCCCACTCCACCCCCCTTCAACTCCACCCTTTCCCTCAGTGGGACCCCAACTCTGGCTGCATTGTAGAGGGTTCTGCTCCCCTTCCAGCTGTCCAGAAATGAGGACCAGGCATGGGCCAGTCCGTGCTTTCACAAGGTATTGTTGTGTCAGCGAGCCCATCAATTAGGCTGTCTGAAGTTTTATCACCGCCATAGCAGCAAATAAGTGCAGCTCCACAAAGCCTCCCCAGTCATCCCCGCTCCTGTGGCTTTTCCAGCGTGGAGCCCGAGGTCATCCGGAGGTGACTGCCAGCCGGGGCGACCATTTTAACTCGGAAAATCGGGCGCCCCGGGCCACGTGGAACGCAAACTGACCACTCGGGTTCGGCAGCACCCCCGACCCCACCCCTATCCATTTCTGAACCCCCTCTTTATTTTCATCCCGTTCCAAAAAAATCGGGGCGAGCGCTGCAGGTTCAGCAATCTGGTTGATATTAAATGCAGGTTTTGAGTCACCTTTTTAGGTTTCACCAAAGCAAAGGAGAGGGGAAAGAGGGCCTCCCTGCCCTCCTCTGCTCCGTCGGCCACAGCGCCATCAGAATGGCTAAAGAACTGGTCATTAGAAGGAAGGGAGAGCTGGAATCAATTTGGGCTTCTAATCCTCCATGAAGCCCCCGATACCTGCCCTTACCTTCTCCAATGAACTTAAATGCCTGTAATCTGCCGGGCTCAAAGTGACATGGTTAAATGTACAAAATGCACGGTTGAGAAAAGAGAGAGACACGGCGCTCATTTGCCAGGGGGCATCCAGAGTGCAAGTACGCAGGGGTGCCACAGGCCTCGAGAGAGGAAGAAAAAAAGAGAAAAAAAAAAAGATGAAACGCATCCAAATGAAAATAAGGAAGAACGTCAGACCGGGGAGGGGGAGGCCAGGCGCGTGACGGAGGGAGCTGGACTAGGAACGGTCCGAGTTTAACTCGGGATATGCGAATTAAGGGAGGGCTGAAGATTTGGTTTTATCTACAATGGAAGAATTCTTTTAAGGCAAAGGGGACAAAGCGAACGCCTGCAGTCTCGCGGAGAGGAAGACGCTTCTAGCATCAAAACCAGCTGAGCAAGTAAACAGTACGCCATCCTTCCCTTTGAGCTCGGAGCACGAGACAAAATATATGTTCTGCTTTCTCGCTTTCGAGACGCACCGGGGGGAAAAATCTGAAACATGTGCATTCTTACCTATTCTGGAACATAACCATAAACACATATTAGGGAATGTTCTTTCCAGGTGCTAAATTTGCCCATAAGGTTTCCAGCGACTGCAAAGTGAAATTCCATATTCCGTGGAGCGGGCGGAATGATCAAAGTAGCATTTATACATGCTTATTTTGTCCAAGTTTGCTTTATAGAGGCAGTGCTCTTCCTTTTATCTGTTTTTCAGACAGGCGCAACATCAGACGTGCACGCGTTGGTGTGAAACAAGCACACATATAGGCAAATCATTAAAATACTTTCTGTGACTGTTTACACTGAGATCGACCTGCTTTCGTAAACATTTCCTTGAAATCACAGCGGCGCCGGCATCCACGGGCGACAAAGTTCCGTTTTTGTTTTTTTGTGTGTGTGTGTGCGCCGAACAGTTACCACGGCAACCAGGAGGTGACGTGGTGCAGCGGTGGGTGTGGGGTGACCGGGGACCCCTCCTGCGGCCTCAGAGCACCTCTTATCGCCCTGGGTAAAGCCAATTGAGATTATCAAAGCCGGGCCTGATAACACTGTTTTCCCCCCCCGAACCGTGAGCCGCTAATGATGTGTGCTTGGAACAACATGACCGGGGAATCCTCTGGAGATGGGAGTCAGTCAACTGGGATGGACGGATCTGAAGACCCACAGCCCCCGGAGAGACACGGAGGTTGACCGCAGGGACTCCAAATTCCTAACCACTTGCTAAAATATACTCGCGTGCTGTAAATCTGAACATCAACACCATGGACATGGCCGCAACCACCGCCAGCGAGTTCTTAGGCTACCCAGAATACCGGAGGCTCACAGGGGACACTAGAAGCAAACCTCCGAACGAAAGCCCCTGTTTTATTATCTACATCTGGCGGTCGAGCTTATTATTGGCTGCCTCTGCTCAATGTTAGCGCACAGAAACACCGTACTCAGAGAACCCCTCAGCATGGGAACTCCATGCTGTCTTCAAACAAATAATTAAAGGCGAGGTCCGGGGGTCACGCGGAGGTCATTCCTCGGGATACGGCTCAGAATGTGTACATTAGCCCAGGAGAGAGGGAGCCGGTGGGAGCCGGTGGGAGCCGGTGGGGGCCGGCGCTCCGTTGCCGTTTAATGTGGGTAACTGGCTTCCGCTAAGCTATTAAGCCTTAAACACATTTTCAAGTTGTGTATCAAAAACTGCAGCTGAGGCGCTAACTGTGCTTTGGAGCGCGCGTGTGAATATGTATGCACATGTAGGTCGATACATGTGTACGCACATGTCGGCACATTCTTTAACCCACCGCTGCCGATTGGTCCACGGTAGCTCTTCCTGCCGACATGCCCTGAGATGGTATGAGGAACATTGCATCGGAAAATACATCGGGCGGATTTAGAACGCGTCTCCGCCGATCACCCGAACCTATCTTCATGGCGGGGGGGGGGTGTTGCCATCGCACCGGGAAAAACGGGGCGATATGAAGGATGGAGCCAGGGCGGCGGGAGTCCACTTGACACAGGCTCTCCTCCGGGCTGGATCAACACGGCATCCGCGGCGACTAATATCTGCTCGCACACGAGGGGGCTGGGCTGTTAAACGCCCTGGCTAGCATACAATGTTATGCTATACCTAGTGCGTCTGTGAGTGTGGAGGAAATGACAGAAGGCGGTGTTCGGAGCCAGAGGAGGAGGCTCGCTGAATAGTTTCTGACACACAACACGCATTTGACCACCTTCCAATGGCCCCTCCCTTGAATGCCATCATTCTAGTAATGCCCCTACATTGTTGTTGATAACTCTTGCAGAAGACTGCTAGGAAATTTGAAAAACCAGTCGGCCTGAACCCTTTTTTTCTCTCCTCCTTGTTTCCACATCTTAATCTGTCAGAATCTTCTTGCGTCCGCTCGACCGACTTCAAGCAACACCTGGTAACTTGCTCCTGTTGTCAGCATTCCTTCCCTGAGAAATCGTCATGCCAAACCACCCTCCCCTGGAGCGCAGCCGAGGGAGCGAGAGCGTGAGAGGGAGGGAGATGAGAGCGAGAGAGAAAGAGAGAGCGAGAGAGAGAGAGAAAGACTCGCTGCACGGCTGGCCAATCGCTATGCAGAAAGGAGGGAACCCGGCCAATCAGGAGTGGGGTCACTCGTTTGACGAGTTTGTGATGAAAGAAAGAAACCGAGCTTGAGTTAAAGTGAGGCAGGAGAAGGGAAGAGGGAAATACTAAACATGTCTTCGGAGAGAAATGAACACTAAGTGTAGATCGGCGAGTGCCAACAATGGAGGGGTGATTAATAAAGTTATGATAAGGAATTTTTTATAAGCTTTTTGCATACACGCGTGTATTCCAGATCCGGAGAGCAAATCCACCACTCTCCCTCTCTCGCTCGCTCTCTCGCTCGCTCTCTCTCTCTCTCTCTCTCTGCCTTTTGCGAGAAGTTTAGATGCAACCCAATCTGAAGGCAAACGTGCTGAACTGAATCTCTGATCACCGCTTGCAAACATGACAGTCCTCTGGTTCCCATTAACGCTCATTGCTTCCATGCTTCCGCCTCTGACGTGAAAATAAGGATTCCGAACCTCCAGCGATTGAGACACATCTCGGGCGGAATCAAAGAAGCGACGCTCTAATTTGATCCTCTCCCCTCCAAAAAAAGGAAAGACGAGTAAAAACACCCGGGCGTCCTTTGACCAGGAAGTGCATGCAAATTAACCCCATGACGAGGGGTGTGTTTAGTATAAGCAAACACTAATTATGGTCCGTCGGACAGAGGTGCAGTCTGGGGCTACTGACCCTCCAACACTGATCCACTGTAGTGTCAACAACACTGATTGAATCAGCTCACATGCCCCCAACAGCCCCCCCGCAGCAGTTTATACATAGCTTGCCAGTAGCCTGAGCCCTACAGTATCTGCGGCTTTATCGTAAACTATCACAAATAAGCTTTTCACAGGCTCCATTCTTCCAGGATGAAGATAAAAGACGACGAGATAGCGGCGGAACGAGGAAGCTTCCTCCGACTCGTCCCGCTGGTGACGGACCCCCCCCCCCCACACCAACACACACACACACACACACACACACACACACACACACACACACACACACACACACTTCGCAATCCACTTTTTTTTCCAAGTTAAAACAGGAGTCGCAAGGTTGGCGAACATTACCTCACCCCAGTGTTTGATTTAGTGCAGATGTGAAGTGGAGCGATGCGGGGTCGTTTTTTTGGGAACGGCGGAGAGGGCCTGCGTTTAGGGCAGCCGCTGTGTTTACATAGTTTTACCTCTGTCTCTTTCTCCCCTTTTCCCACTCCCTCTTTCTATCATACCCTTCTGCACACTTCTTTGTCTGACTCTCAAAGGGGCACTGGTTCACCTCTCCTCCTTGGACTTTCACTGACCTGCTCTTCTTCTTCACCCCTTTCATTGCTCTGTTCAGACCCCCCCCCCCCCCCCCCCCCCCCCCCCCGCCCTCAATATGAGCAACATTTGCACTGTTCCGTCCGCGTCGGCTGCTGAAGTCGGCCATGTCTGAAATCCGAGGGATGTGCGAGTCATTAAGGCTCGCCTGGAAAAATCAGACAAAGAATTATATATCTGCGTTGCAAACTGGCGCGATTTAACAAGCAGCTAATTAAAATAAATCAATAGCACTGCGGAACGCTCCCCGTGTGTGTGTGTGCGTGTGTGTCTCTTTCCTCGCTCCGGTTTTCCATCAGCACCAAAAAAGAACACCACGGAGTGGAGCGTTATGCTATTTGGGAGCTACCGTCCGTGCATTGCAATGAAAAAAAAATGAGGATTCGCCAGCTGGTTAAGTGGAATATTTTTTTTAGAATTGAAGAAATATTATAAATAATCCCCGTCGACTTTCCGAAAAACAACGAAACACCCCCTGCCTCTATCTATCTGGGGCCTCCCCTCTTCCTCCCGTCCAGTGAGGGCATGTCACCCTTGGGCCTTGCAGTCCAGTGGCTTGACCCCTACATGGCGGGCTGTGCGGCCCCAGCTGCTGACTGTCCATCAAACACCTCCAGAGTAGCGTTGGGCCAGGAAGACCACGCTTGTTGCCCCTTTGATCAGGCAAGCAGCAGCTTGCTGCTCCACACAGCAGCACTTTGTTCCTCTGTCTCCTCACCACACTCTGTCCTACGGCGCAAAAAACACCCAATCCAGTGCAGAAGTGGAGGGATAGAAAGGAGGCGAGGAAAAAAATGTGGGGTTATGGAGGGAGGGCTTTGAAAAAAAAAAAAAAAAAAATGCCCATTTTTTTTCCCTCCCTACAACATCAACAAGCTCTGACAACAGCAGCGGGGGTTTTTCTTGGCCCTGACACAGCTCTCAGGCATCTCTCTTTTTTTCTTTTTTTTTTTGGGGATGCTTCACCCTCCCTTCACTTTAAGAGATATGATAGTTATTGTTCAAATCAGCCAAGGTGAATAGAATGGGCCGAGGCCAAACCCGCCCCAGGCGTCAACACACCTGTATGAAAGAGGCCTTATTGTAGCAAGCCGGCATGGTTAACTTGCCCCGGCTCTACCACTCCTCTGATGTTCTGGAGGGGGTGGTGATGGTGGTGGATGTGAGGGGGGGGGGGGGTCGGATTGTCTCTTCTTACTCTTTCAGCCAGACAGACCCCTAATATTTCCCTTCATTAACCTTCCTTTTCTCAAACGCTGGCACCTCTGCCCTGGAATGTTTTACTTTATGTGTTATTCTTAAATAACACCGGCAGACCGGAGGATTAAGGAGAGAGTGGATACCCGTCTTCCCCGTTAACAAGGCCCCTCTTCTCTCCCTTAAGACAACACCTTATTAACATGCATAGGTGCGCAAAAAAGGTGTTCTCCGCCCGTCGAGGAGCTGAGGGACCCACAGCTGTGTTTTCCCTTGTTTAAGGAGCGTTTTGAAACCATCCAGCGTATGTCAATATTAGCCCCCGTCAAAGGTTCCAGCGCGCAGCCCATGACAGAGGCTGTTAGTGCTGGAAGGTACTGCTCATTCCTCATAAGCCGGTTTCTCACCTTTTGGGTGGGTGAGGGCTTCCTGCTCTCATGCAGGGCCAGCAAGAAATAAAACAGAGACATGCTGGCAGGCTGGCACAGACAGCCAGACACGCACACACAGACACCCACACACAGACACCCACACACACACACACACACACACACACACACACACACACACACACACACACACACATATACACAGACATGCATGCACACAGAAAGAAAAGGAAGGAAGAAAAAATAGAAAAAGATGATGAATCCAGAACTATCATTACAACCGGCTGTCTGTCACTCCTCCAGAGGCTTGTGTGTTTGTGTGCACGTGCACGAAAAGTCTCACCCCTGTCTTCGAGATTTGCTTTCTTTTTCCCTCCGATAAAGCCCGGCCTGCTGTTGGCGTGGGCCGGCCAGGTATTATCTTCATTCCCCTCCGCCTTCTATTGGTTTAAATCACATGCGTGACTTTTTACTGTCCCTCTCTCTTCTTCCCCGCTCTATCTGCCCATCTCTTCTTCTTTCAACCCTCCCATTGTCTCTCTCTCTCTCTATCGTCTTACGCCCCCCCCCCACCCCCTTCGTTCTCAATCCTTTCCTCCCTCTCTGCCGGGTAATCGAGTGCGAGATTCCGCGACTCCGTGACTCCCCCCTCATTGTCGGATATCAAACAGGGTGGCTTTGTGGATTACCAGGGGAAGCCGATAATGACATGATAGAGGCGTGATATTTCAAACAAAATTGAGTGTCAATTGCCAGCATCGTCTAGGCAACACAAGTGTCTGCATTGCAGCAGCTAAGCAGGAAATAAGGCCAATCTATTTCCTTTGCTTCATATCAAACGTCTCTGTCTCCTTCCTCCTTTATATGGCTATAATGGGTTCAGCTCAAAGAGAAGATGAGGGGGCCTGCCAAGTGGGGTCTCAATAGCTGTGTGCTTACACAACACGACACACACATCCACAGCCTGGTACACTTGTATGCGATCAACCGCACTCATGAGCAAGCTGCGCTTTGCCTCAAAGGTAAAAACCAGACCCGTCAGGACACGATGTTGGCGAAGATACCGTGATCTGCCTCGCCACTCACTGACATCAACCAAAAAAAAAAAAAAGAAAGAAATCGAGATGTTCTCCTGCCCGTCACTACGTTCACACCTTCGCCACAAATGGACCTGGACGACTTCAACCGCGACACACCTGAGTGAGCGCGCCAGACGCTGGCGCACACTCACGACCACAAGAGTCATCGGTTAAATGTTGTCGGCTTCCTTTTGACTTCCCTCCTGAATAATTAATTGGAAGTTTCAATTGCTCATAATTGCTCTGACATACATAACCATGAACACACCAGCTCACAAGTGCAGGCACGGTCAGGAGCATAGTTTAGGGCTAAAAAGCCCAGCAGCAGACTGGAGATATAAATAGCTGTTGTTTGTGGAGGGGACTGCTGGCAGAGGCAGCACAAACACTGGAGAACAGACCACAGGGACTCTTGATGTGTCTGGTGGCCTGAAGCAAGTCCTTGGCTCTCAGATCCGCTCCACCACTGACTGTGCACGGCCTCCACTGGACGCCGAAAAAACACAACAATCTCCGTGTCCCGTGCTAAAGCCAAGTTCAATTGAGCGTACAAAGCGGAATTTGTGTTTGAATGTCATCAATAATTAAGAGGGTCTGGATATGACCCCAAAATATAGGTGACCTCATTTTTCTTCTTTCTTTCTGTTGTGAATTGAAACTGCTATTTCATTCACAAAAACATGTACCTATATATGCCATTTTTTCACATCACACCCTTAAGAATGCTTAAGAAAGCCCCTGTGTAACAAGAAGATGACAAATCAGATATGTCTTGCCCCCCCCCCCCCGCACACACACACACACACACACACACACACTGGGGAAAAGACCTTTCTGGCACCCTCCCCTCTGCGCAGACTCCCAATTGAAACATCATTGTCGGTAATGGGAGGAATAAATATTCATATGGCTGGGAAGAAAGAATCCCTAGATTAGGGTAATACAGCATGGCACTTGCTACTCTCCCCCCTTCCCCTCACCAGCTCTTCCTCTATCTCTGCATCTTGTTACGCATGTAATAGCGTCGGCTAATAGTGTCTAATTCCTCCGACTGCCGTTGATAACTTCATCGAGACGGCTTTGTGTGCGTGTGGAGAGAAGGCGGCGCAGATGTCCTCCAAATTGCAAATGACCAACTTTGATATCTTCAAGACTTGAGGCCGTGATCCAATCAAGAGTGGATTGGTTTTGTGGAGGCGCGCGCACACAAACACACAAACACACACTCACACTCACACACACACACATAAACAAAACACCCCACCTTGCTTGGCACAGACCTCCGTAGATATCTCATCCATAACAGGCCTGAACCGGGGCAAAGCATGGCTTGAACAAACAAAGGGCCATATTGATTTATAGGGACTTCCATGATGGGCTTGTTGGCCTGCACCTCGAAGCCGCAGAGGGCAGCGGGCCATGAATCACAGAGCCAGAAAACACACGGGAACACATGCACAAACAGGTAGACATAATAGATTGGAGTGTCATTGTGGATGTGAGTAAAGAATGCAAACTTTTCATATGAAGTCTGAGCTGACAGGAGGAACTGTCAGAAGGCGATTTTGATGATGACACAACGCAAAGCAGAGACCGTTCTTAATTACGGATCGTTTCCCTAAATCCAAACGCAGAGATGGGTGGAGGGAATGCAAGGTATGAAAGATTGAGGTTATGAATAACAGAGAAAGAGTTAGAGAATGAGCATGCCTGGACAAAGCGAAAATACCTTGTAGAGGTTCATGGAGTTTAAACAGCTCAACCTAAGAAGGAGCTCCTGTCCTCCCTGGCTTCACACACACACACGCACACACGCACACACACAGACACACACACACACACACACACACACACACACACACACACACACACACACACACACACACACACACGCACACACACACACGCACACACACACCCTCAAGGCCATTCTGTTACACCTGGTCACCTTTATCCCTTTTAGTCCCCCACACCCTCAGCCTTCTTTATAAACACACACAACGTGCTTGCACACAAACCTATACACAATATTCTGCTCTTTGCAACCCCCCCCCCACACACACACACGCACACACGCACGTATGCATGCACACACACACACACACACACATATATGCGCATGGAGCAGTACCCTGTGGCTAACGCACAGCTCCCATGGCTATCTCCCTCAGCAGATAAAACTAATTATTCCAAATCTACTCTGTCAGGTTGTCTGATCCTCTGGGGCCTTGGTTTAAATCTCTCACCGTCTCAGTGGTTCTCTCTCTCTCTCTCTCTCTCTCTCTCTCTCTCTCTCTCTCTCTCTCTCTCTCTCTCTCTCTCTCTCTCTCTCTCTCTCTCTCTCTCTCTCTCTCTGAGTCGCAGTCAAACCTGGACTCAGTGCCAACTGACCGCCGGAGTAAAACCCGAAACAGAGTGACTCGCCACAGGGACACATATAGCATCGCGGCAGCTTAACCGCATGGCTCTCTTTGTGAAAACAGACCTTACCAAACAACTACGATAGCTACGCTTCTTTTTTCCACAGCTTATATAAACGACTTTTAAAAAAAAAAAAAAAAAAAAAAAAAAAGACAGCTTCGATCGCGCCGAATAATGGGTGAATGGGGAGGGTCTAAAAAAAGATCCCAAAAATGCATGACATCATCCAGTACACAATCCCAAGGACTTATGCACCTATTCAGATGCTTGGTCCCTCTGGTGGAACCTGCCATTGGCACCCATGTTGGGCTTTAGGGCTAAATAACAGGCCAATATCCCGGGCTTTCCAGCTGCATGCCCTGAAAACCCATGGAGAACCTATTCGTCCTGATGAGCTCTAAAGGCAAATGGAAGCTCATAAACAGACTCGACTGTATAGACTTTGCATTTTATCTTTCGGTAGTTTCCCCTTTTATGAGCCGGAGACCCCTATAACGGGGGAATGAAGGGACGGGAGGATGGCAGGGAGCGAGCGGGGACGACGGCGAGGGCGTTAACAAAGAAGACGGCGGCAGAAAGAGCAGGGGAATAAGAATGAGGCACAGGTTGGGAGAATGAGACAGGGGAGTCCTAGGGTTACAAATCTCGCCGCTATTCTACTGAGTGACATCTTTGCTCGTTTGCGGCTGCTCATTAACAAACAATACGGCTGTGAAATTGGTTTAATGACAAAGTAATAAAATTGCTATTCTGCTCACAGATGGCCTCAGGCGCAGGGAGATTCTGGCAGGCTTACCGTGGCTGCCCCTGTGCATTAAGCTACTTGTTCATGAGGCAGCATCCTATACTTTCCGTCTCACTATCACCAACCTTTCTTTTCAAGTTCTCCCTCTCTCCTTCCACAAATGAAATAAATTAACCTACTTTCCTTCCTCGCGTTCTCCTTGAATTCTCCCTCTTCCACATTCTCACCCTCGTGCCCTCCCTCACTCTCGCTCTCTCTCACATATTCTCTTTTTCATTCTTTCCCCCTCTACATCTCTCTCCCCGGTTCTAACCCCTAGTACAGAAATTACCATCTTAAAATAAAAAAAAGGGAGGCTCACCCACGCAAACGCAGATCGACTTCATTTCAAACGCAGAGCCCTTGTTATTAAACGACCCACCAATAAAACCAAGCTGTTGAGGAATAAAAGAGCCAAAAGGAGCAGAGAAGTACAAAGACCCCCCTACCGCCCCCTTCCACCCATCTCTCTCTAATGCTTTCTCTGTAATGCTTCTTTCAGCTCTTTGCCTCTCTATCTTGCCTCGTCTGGCTTCGTTTCTCCTCGCACGCATCCGTTGCTGGGAGAATTCCACACCCTCGGAGAGCCACGATGGGAGAAGGAGTTTCAAAAAAATGAAAATAAATAGAAATCCCGGTAATTACCCGACAGTGCCAGGTTTATTAACGCGGCATATGATGTTTTTTGGGGGGGCGAGCGAGATTGTAAACACACAGGTGGGCCCTCGGCTGCCACCGCTGGATGTTCGTGGCACGCTTTCGACCCAAAGTGCCCCCGGTGCTAATCATCCCCAAGCGTGGGCCTTGTGCCCACATAGTCAAACATACACACACACACACACACACAGTGGTTATACTCGAGAACACATAAACACGGGGCCACCATTTGACATCAGCTATTTATGACTTCCACGGCCAATCCTGCGAGGGGCAAAAGCGCCTGGGTAGATCCTGATTGCGTGGCAAAGAAACATGAAGAGACCCTCCGCGGCAGCCGCCCTGCTCCGTTTCACTTTTCCAATAAACGAAAATATGTTCTTTTTTTTTTTTCCAAATGCGATTCTCCCTCCAAAACAGATAAAACGGGATTATTATTACAGCGCTGAGAAAGCAGCCAGATCGAATGAACTTAACGGGTATGGGGTGTTAGCGGGGGGGGGGGGGGGGGTGGCACTTGGGATCTGACAACAGAGTCAATTCTGCTAATTAACTGCCAATTAGCGGTCCCTAAATGAGAGGGATCATGATGCTTGTGTTGGCAGTGCCCCGATACTCTCTTTCTCTCTCTCTCTTCCTCTTTCCTACGGTCACATGTGCAGCAGCATGCACAGACACACCAGAGACACAAACACACAGGCGGCTGCAGCCTCTCCACGCTGTATATTTAGAAAGCGAGGGGCATAACATGGCCACCGCTCGGAGTCCCCGGTCGCGGCCATAAAAAGGCCTGACATTTCCATCTGCGTCAAAGTTAGACTGATAAGCCGACGGCTTCAGTCGACCGGCCTTCGAATGCGGCGGAAAAAAGGGAGAGACAGAATGTGAGAAATTCAGACTCCGGAGCTTTTCTACCCCAATACCGTTTGAAATCTGGAAAAAAGTAGAGGCCGGTCCGCCTTTTGCAGAACCTTTTATGATACATTTGGAAAATATTAGTTATTATTTTGCATTTCATGATGGGCCAGGCCGCCAAACCAGAGGATCATAAAAAAAAAAAGCCAAGAGTTCCTAAGTGTCTCACTGGGCTGTGAAAAGGGGGCCGGCGTGTTTGGCCAAGTAGAAGAACAAATTTGGCTTTGCTGTATATTTTTCTTGTGCTCATTCACTAAAAACAAATATATTCATCAGTGCAACGATATGTTTCGAATGAGCCGGTAGCGTAGTTTACCTATGTTGAATTGCTCTGAGGACTCCTGGCTCTGCTTGGTTTAACTGTGAGGGGAATATGGATTCCATAGTGTATACGAAAACAAATGAATAAAAAAGGAGTGCTTTCAGCCTCTATGTTTATTTCTTTATTTTTCTTTTTTTTTAAACTCTTACGCACATAGTCTGACACCGCTTTTTAACATCGAGATCCTTTTTCAAAACACTCTTTAGCAAAAGGAAATCTGTTGCGAACGACGCACGCATAGATATAAACATGGGCAATTTCATTCGTAAGTAGAGGGCTGGGGGGGGGGGGGGGGTTCAAGGGGAAAAAAAATAAACGCATAATCAGTATACCGTGCCCTCTCCTCTGCGGCCAGAGAGATTTAGCCTATTTCATCGTCTCCCTGGGCACAGGCTGCCTGGCGCCGTTGTCTGGCAGATATCCTTCCCTTATCATGTGACCTGTGCTCCGAAAGGGGGCAAAGGTTGGCCGAGATCCGCCCCTGTGTCTTAATAACTCACTCATTGTATCCCTTTCTGCCGCTAATTAGAGCCTCTCCCTTTTGTGTTTTGGTGTGTGCATTTACCCGTGTGTGTGTATGTGTGTGTATGTGTGTGTGCATGTATTCCCCTTGGGCTTCAGAGAGGAGGCATAGAAGTAAAAATAGAGAGTGGCTTACTGCCTCTTTATTGTTATTAGTACTCCCACTGGCACAGCAGTCAGTCATCGCAGATGCCAAGAACTGACATATTTGCGTTCCCTCTCTCTCTCTCTCTCTCTCTCTCTCTCTCTCACCACACACACACACACACTCTCTCTCTCCCTCTCTCTCTTTCTCCCTCTCTCTCTGACACACACACACACCCTCTCCCGCTCCCCTCCCTCTCATCCGCCATGGAAATGACCAAGTGGCCGACTGCGAGATGACGGAATAATGAGAGGACGATTTCCTTCCTTTTTTTAGATGGCGTTTCTCTCAGGCATCTGTCATCAGTGTCATCCCTCATGCGATAACCCAGCCGTGTTTATACGTGCGTAGGCGTGTGCATGCCTTGCTGCGGTGGTAAATAATGGCAGCATTACTGGTATGTGTGTGTTTGCAGTGGTAACCGAGGCCACGCCGCGCCGCGCCGGGTCTGATGCTGAGACACCAAAGGATTTGGTCAGGCCTCATTTAGCTCAGACTGATAGAGGGACATCGGGAGCTGCTGAGGCAGGCAAATATAACGCTAGATACTGTGAACGGTAAATGCTCCTCTCGTGCACCTGAGTCTGACGTCTCGTCAACTTTCCCGCTCTCACAAAACATGCGCCATGTTTAAATTCACGCTGTATTTTTTTCCCCCGTGAACAAATACAATGCGCTCTGGATCTGCAAGCGGAACACCGGTGGCAAGAGCAAACACGGGACCCAGCGCTCATCTAATGGTACAAAATGTACACTCGCAATATCTCTGTACATTGTGAAAACGCTTCGAGTCCCATTAGTGACATGCACGCAAACACTCGTGCACATGGGGGGGGGGGGGGGGGTACCATTAAAAAGGTAATCAAGTACTCTGGTGAACCGGTGGAGCGAGATAGTGGACTTTAACCTTTTCTTTTGTTCCTTATTAACACCGGACAGCTAATAGGACATGGGTTATAAAAAGGTGAGGCTGTTAGCGAATAGCATACACAAGATATAGACGCGTCTTGAGTGTGGCCTTTGGTACCGAGACAAAGGGAGTTCAAAGCAGCTGCTTTTTGTGTACAGGTGAGCTGCAGGTAAAGGTAAAGGGAGGGTGTCACTTGGTATGGGGCGAGGGGGTCTGACGGTGCAAAGAGGGGAGGGAGCGAGATGCACTCTCTATTGACTCTAACACAGAGCACCCTTGTGCCCTTGCTGGGCTGCAATTGTGCCAGCAGACAAAGCCCTGATTCAGCACATCCTTTCCCCGAGGGAGAGCTCTGGAAACCGAAGACGGTGGCTTCACCCTCCCCACCACCCCACCCCACTCATCCTCTGCTTCTGTCTCTCCCCTGTGTCTCTATCTCTTACGCTGGTAATGTGGCAGCGGCTATGCATCAAAGACGACTACAGTCGTGCAAGGGGCCAGACAGGAATTTGAAGAGCTTTTTTTTGTTGTTTTTTTTTTTTAAACAGGAATTGCATATCACTGACTTTTGTGATATTATGGGTAAATAATCTCTACAGCCGCTGGAACTGGAAACCGAAGGGGGAAATGTGACGGCATTACCCAAACAAAGTCACCGCCTTGCCCCGATTGTTGGGCGAAACACAGCCGAGGCATCTTCTCACCTTGCCATTTCTGTCAGTAATACGACAACGTCATCGGCCGACTTCCGACAGAACGCAGCGCGATGACCTATTTTCATGAAACGGACGCGATGAATTCAGACTAGATATTTATAAAGTAACAAATAGAGCTTGATTGCCGGTAGAGACTATACGGCTGGTGGTTCAATACCCCAACCTGCCTTCTATTGCCTTGTCCTGTGTGATTTGTACAGAAACCACACCAGTGGGAAACGCCTTTACTAAACTAGATTCTCACCTAACATGAGTCAGCACTACAGGATAATCAATATGCTGAGTCATTGTAAAAGTTTTTGTAACATTTTGTGGCTCAAATCTACATTTCTTAGATTTGAATGTGAAACACATGGACCAGTTTATGAGAACACGCACATGTTGCGGTCAGTCGTGACAACTGATGGACGACGTGTTTCGCTGACAAGGCAACTGTCAATGATACAACGCCCAGCCGCGCACGCCCGTGTGTGTGTGAAGGCGTTACCGGCGCAAAGTTTCTCTCTGTATCAATGCATCTGGGGGTATTTCGTTCCCTCGGCTCCGACGGGCCGATAACCGTTGGTGTGTCTATCGGCGCCTCGGGTCTGTCTGCTTTGCTCTCTCGCTTCTCCCGGGTTAGCGGACTATTTCTGTATTAATCACCATGACACAGGCGAGGCAACTCAATTTTCTGCTCCTGTAGGTAAGGTGCCATGCGTCCCGAAACGGTGGCACAAGGCATGAAACAGCCAAGCGGGGGCTAATCTTTGGTTACTGGTGTAATTGAAATGCTATCCACACTGTAGGGTGCATTAAAGTCTGATAACGGCGTTTCCTGTGGCCAATTTAAGTAGCTTGACTTCTCCTGGCTAGAAGGGAATAAAGCAAAGTGTGAGAGAGCGAGGGAGAGAGAGAGACAGAGAGTGTGATGGAGGGGAGGGAAGACGGGGAGGAGGGAGGAGGAGGGGGAGGAGGAGGAGGGGGTGATAGATAAGGCTGACAAACCGGGCTAATTCTCCAGGCATGTTTCTCATTGTGATCCGGGAAAAATGAGAAAAAAAATGAATCACAGAACCAAAAAAATCAATTGACCCTCGGGTGGCTTGTCAGGCTGCGAGTCTGATAAACCTAAAAGCTTCGTTAATGTCGGCCCGCCTGTACCCAACAGATAGAGCACTTTGTAAATGAACCCGCTTTGATAAATATATTAAGGAAAGCTGTGAATAAAAGGCACAGACTTGTCATTTGTAAATAGAACCCCCGCTACATGGAATTAGAATGATAAAATGGGGTTCCATATAATTAAGTTTGTGTAAGACCTGAAATCCGTGCAAATACCTTCCCTGAATTTTGAAAGGAACCTGTCAGTTCAATTAATCTGAACATCACCCTGAGAATGTACTGAACAAAATTAAGCTGCAGATAAAACCTGGGCTAGTATTTTGATAAGTAATTCCTGTATCATTTCTTTGCTTCTGTGATCATTTTATTTAATCCACCACCCCCAGTTATGTGCTAAGCCATCTACAAAGGCCCTGCTGGCCAGGCCACCACAACCTTAATCCACCATATAGCTTCTGTAAAACAGGGGTGGGGGTGGATGGCAGTTTGGCATTTTTTTTTTCCTTATGGGGGCATCGGTGGCAGAGCTAGGTACGGTTTAGGATGGGAGGGCGGGGTGGTTACGGTGGGGGGAGGGGTTGTATGGGTAGCTTATGATTTGCGCCTTTCTCCTTTAAATATAGCCCGCTGAATGCACGCGCATCAAACCACAAAGGCCACCGACTTAACCGGGTAACACTTTGCCGATAACTGTAACACCCCGGTAGCTTACACATAATAACGTTACAAAGGTTGTCTGCGTGTACGTCTCGACGCAGACCTGTGTGTGTGTGTGTGTGTGTGTGTGTGTGTGTGTGTGCGTATACAACACGGGGAGGGCTGTACATAAATGGTTTTCACACTTTGGGAGTATTAGCCGCTTTGGCTGGTGGGGAGAGGGAGGCTAAGGCTTTTGAAAATGAAAGGCAGAGCGATGCTGGCGGTGGAGATAGGGCGGGCAGAAATCTTGACTCACCAGTTGTTTACTTGTAAGATGGTGAGACCTGTGTCTTGGGCTAGCTGCTTCTTCTGCTCTTCAGAAGGGTATGGGTGCTGCAGGAGCAAACAGAGAGAGCACACACGCATGAAATCCAGATTTCCATACATATTCAGGCATGAGAAAGCACTCGTGAAGAGGGCAGGACATTTCCCCTTCAAGATCCCGACTGTTTGCGGATTACTGTATGTGCACAACACATCCCCCCCTGTTTGTTGTATTGTGTAACCCGAAACCGCACCTTTTCGTGACCTCTACCCAACCCTGCTCCTCCCATGTTCGGTATAGACATTCATGGCATACACATGTCAACCCACCTATCGACGTGCACGCGCACCCACACACGCACACACACACACACACACAATTCAGCGGTTACCCCTGCCTGAGCTGGCCAAACAAGTTTGTCAAAAACTGTCATCTTTGATAACCCCCTTTCTTCACCCCATCTCCGCCCACAAGCAAATAGATTGTGCAGCCGAGGAATGTATAGGGACGCTGATGCACAGTCCAACAAGACTTTCAAGCTTCTCGTAAGCGGATACGAATGGGAGCGGCCGTGTGCAAATCTTATTTTTGAATCTGTCTGACACACGCCCGGCTCGCGGGGGTTCCATCACGGAAGGTATGCCCGCGCTGAAAGAGAGGAACGCCGTGAAACGTCCTTTTTACCTGAAAATGTAATTCTGTGACCGGGACCGCAATGATACTATTTGTGTCAGGTTCAATCTAGAGACTATAGGCTGATATAAATGGCAGACCTTGGGGCTGCTTTGCTCCCTGTGGGCCTGCTATGAAGCATGACAAAACAACAGTGATCGCCGGTGACAGATGTCTTTAAGGGCCAGATTAGGAGTCGGGCTCACGCAAACGAAACAAATGAGACACTATGCGTTTCATTCAGCCACTGCAGACTGTGTGCACGCATGCACACAGTCACATACACACACACATACACATGCACAGAGACATATTCATAGACCTGACACCTGCTAATCACAACACAAAAAAAATCCCCTTTTAGAAGATGAAACTTAAATCCCTCTCTATTTTCAGGTGGTTTCAAGCTCCATTAACATTCTTCCCTCGTTGAAAGAAAGCACACTGAGCCCTCGCAACTTTGCGTCGTAGCTCCTTTTCAGCGACGCAGGTAACCGTCGCTCCTAAACGTGTTTCTTGAGCTGCTAAAATAATCGCACCGAGGTAAGGTTTCACATCAGCAGGGGAAGTGGGGCGGGTGGGCGAGACCCCTACCTGTCTGAGCGCGCAGTCGCTTTTAATTAAAGCACGGACGCAAAAATGGTTTGAGGAATGTGTTCAATTAATGACAAACAAGATTGAGATTGGATAAATAATGAACCAGGTCTGTACGGAGGGATTAATCTGATTTGCGCCGGTGTGTGTAGCCCCGTTTTCATATGCAAAAATCATTAACAAACGAAATATGATAATACCCACGTAGATATGCATTTTTTGATTGCAAGGTGTTGACATTTCCTTGGCTGGAGAGAAGACGGAGCAATTTCAATGAGTACCCTGTTTGTGCATGTGTGTGTGTGTGTGTTTGTGTGTGTGTGTGTGTGCGTGCGTGCATGCGTGTGCACATGTCCACGTTCATATGCATGTAAACAAGCAACACAAAACCATGCAATGTCCGAAGAACACGTCTACCTCTGTTTGCATGCGCGACCATTTTGAACAATATGTAATGGCAGCGCAGCCTCCCGCCCTCCCCCTCTTGCTGATGTTTTCACATTAGCTGTGACCTCGGTCATGATCACAACATGCTTGCAAATACAGCAGCACGCACACACACACACACACACACACACACACACACACACACACACACATACACACACTCCCTCCCACTCTTTAATGTGTAGGCTCACTACACAAACATGTACACACACGTACAGACAAGCACATACATAGAGGAAGAGAGAGAAAGAGAACCACAGATGATATTGTATGGAGGTGCAGGGAGAGGAGCAGCTGAGATTGGAAATGGGAGTGGGTCATTTACATTGTATTAAGGTTTCCTCAGCCTCTCAGGCCCAGGCCTGGTCATCAATCGCCTACTGTCAGCCAGAGCGCGCTGTAGCCCGGTGATAAATACACTGGCCAGCGGCGCAGCTCGTCCGGCAGCCACCGCATAATGAATGGTTTGAACAAACAAGAAAGATGTCTCATCAAGGAGAGTGAGGACGTTAAAGCCCCCCTCACACACAAAACCCCTGAGTAAGGAGATTTACTCTGACCACATAGACACGACACTAAAAAAATCCTATTTAATGTGGCTGATATACCCCCAAGCCCCCCCCCCCCCCACACCCCCACTCATTCCTTCCTTGTGTCAGCCTCAATTGGCTCCTTGAAACCCTTGTACTTCCATGCTTTTCCAAGCTCACACATGGAAAAAAATCCAAAACACACACACATATTGTTTGTGTGTAGCCTCTCTTTACCTGCCCTCAACTTCGCTTCTTGCCCGTCTAGCTAACACCCACCCCCAATCCGACACACACACATACTTTTTTATGACTGTGACTGCAGGCCACCCACACTTTACATCGTTGCAGCTTTCCTTAAAGCATGGAACTCTCAAATCTCAGCTCCAGAACATGGTTGTTGGCACACACCATTTTCAAAATGACACACAGACGCACACACAAATGCACGTACATGAGCGGTGAGCCGACATGGTGGGCTTGGTGGTTATAAGGCTTCAGCAGCCGTGAAATTGGAGAACGACTATTTAGACCTCTGAGTAACCTCTTAATGTTAATTGCCTCAGTAAAAAATAAATAAATATATATATATATATATATATATATATATATATATATATATTTGTGTGTGTGTGTGTGTGTGTCTGTGTGTGTCTCTGTGTATCAGTAAATCATCCATAAAGCACAAGTCAGTTTATGAAAAGCGTAAATGCAAGATAACAGGTCGATGAAACAAAACGCGAAGAGAACAGTGAACATGTGTGGATGGGTTTCTTCCTGGAGATGTCCTTCTCTTGCTTCCGGACACAGAAGGGCATGATTATTTAATGCACCAATCACAGAAGAATCAAAGATTGCATTGATAATCTCCCTACCGGCTTTAGTTCGGCTCAATACGTTCAGTTACAAACACCGCGGCCAATATCCTTAAAAGCGGATTGACCACAAAACATAAAACAGCCAGTCTATAAATAATTAGAGCCAGAAATAAGCAGCTTCAATTTGTTCTCCAGGCACAACTGATCGAAACAGCTTTGTTAATTACGTTGCAGTCTGTTAATATCCTGAGTCGGCACTATCCTGATACGTGCCCGTTGTGTCG
The DNA here is from genome assembly GCF_037954325.1 of Fistularia commersonii. NCBI lineage: Eukaryota > Metazoa > Chordata > Actinopteri > Syngnathiformes > Fistulariidae > Fistularia > Fistularia commersonii. The sequence continues at coordinate 22,558,103 of NC_141284.1, read as the reverse complement.
TGTTTCCAGTCTGAGCCGAAACGCACAAAAATCAAACACATTAACGCACGGCTCAGACGCAGGTGGATCACATTCTGCCAGTCATTGGGAATCATGCTCAGTGTGTGTGTATATGTGTCTGTGTGTGTGTGATCGACTGCTGGCTAAATTACAGGGTGTGATGTGCTCTGTGCTCTCTGATAGTGCTGGATGTAATGGCTCCTGTGGTTGCTGAGCATTACAAGCTGAGGTAACTCCATCATCCACTGTGCAGCTCTTAAACCCCCCCTGAGCCCAGCTTGGCATTTCACCATACAATAACCACATCTGCAGCCGAGGCCGCTCCGACTTCCCTCCACACCTCACGCCCGCCGCGCCTCCGATCTAGTCTTTCAAAATACACCTTGCCATCTATCAAATTCATTTTCTCCCGATATCTATGTGGCGCTGGCCTTTAAACCCGCCGACTGATTATCATCCGGCCGATTCATTTAAGCTTTGCCGCCGCCTCTCCCTCTGCCACTTCTCCCCCATTCTCTGAACCCGCGGTCCCCTTGCCTCACCAGCTAGTGGACCCCATTGATGAATGACATCATCAGTGTATGACATGAGTTATAGAAGTAGGTCACAAGGTTGCCGCCGCTTGCAAACCTATTCCATGCTAATGACTCCCAGGAAATCACAAGCCATTGGCTGTTAACCCTGCTGCCACTGCAACACAAAGGATTTGCTGATGATGATTGGGGTGATTTAGACCTAGTTATTTTATCTGTAGGATAAGGTTACATTGGCGTGTATATATTTTCATAGTGAAAATTTTTAAGCCCTGACTTCATGCGATAATGTGCGAAAAAAATGAATTGATTATCTATTTATTTTTTCACACGTTGATTTATTGACATGTTTATTTACATATTTAATTTTCTGTTTATTTTTTTATTTATTGTCATTGCCGTTGTTACGCTGATGTGTTGGCAGCATTTGACGGGCTATGCTGTGGACCCATGGTGTAGTTTTACAGCCATATTATATCCCCGCATTTCCTTTCATATACGGCTTCCTCTCATTGATTGGAATCTGATTTGTTTTTAATCAAAGTGACGGGAGGAGGTTTATAATATTCACTGTCAGAAATGAACGCAATCAAATGCAGGGGTGACATTTTAATATGGAATCTGCATCGAGCGGAGAATAAGATTGGCACATTTTAAATATCACGTTGCCGTTAATAACGCCACGATTGGCTTCGGTGACAAATGACACAGAACGCGTATCAGAATTACCGACAGATCAAAAAGATGGGACAAACAAATACGGTTGGAGTTTTGAACGCACGATGACTGTTTACTTTGCACGCTGCAATATCTAGCTTTAAGCGGCAGCTTTCTGACAGATCTTTAGTGTAATACGTTGACGAATGCGAATTGAAAAAAAAATGGCTGACCGCAATAAAATTAATAGTAACTATTATTTTTTCTTTTTCAACTCCTACATGTTACCTGCTAAAACTCCTAATGTTGTTTGTAATGAATGTTTACTAGCTCTTTTGCATATTTTGAGCTAACAAAGTTATAAGCAGATTAAGTCAAGTGTAAAGGCAGTTTTTGTTCTTTACCATTAGTGTTCTTCATCTTCTTTTTTTTTTAGTTAGGCTCTCATTCCCCTTCCTTGTGTGTTTCAGGAGACTGGCAAAGGTTGAGTGTTTGTTTTATTTATTTATTTTTTTACTGGAGAGCACGCCTCCTCAGAAAAGCAAAAAAAACAAAAACAAGAATCTGTGGCTTAAACCTATGCGCGTGCACACACACACACACACACACACACACACACACACACACGCACGCCAGTGTTAAAGAAGCCCCACCCATTGGCCATCAAAAGTAATTAATGCCTACCTCTAATAAGTATCTACGTTACGCTTCGCACAATATGAATTCACACGCCGGTATGCTTGCGTCTTCCTCTCTGCAGCTCCGGGAGCTTACAGCAAGCGCGCTGCCCTCTGACAGTAAAACAGTGATGATTGCAAATACAAGGAGGACTGGCGAGGCCTAGGGCATCTGTTATGGAGCAAAAAAGGCCCCCAGTTTGTCTGTCTGCCTCTTTGACTAGCTGGCTGGCTGGTTGTTTGGCAGTGTATCAGCACTACTACTGCTGTTGCTGCCATGGCCCCCCACAACAATTGCTGGCTGGGCTCCTGAAGCCGGCTCCTGGACCCCGGCCAGCAGCCTGTTTGCTCTACACCATTAATTTATGTTCACTGGAGATGGCGCAAGGTTGTAGGGAAGCTCTACGGCATAACTCTGCAGCTCGCCTGCCAAACTACAGTAAAAGCGAAGCGGGCGAGAGGAGTCGGAGGAATGAATGGAGGGAGAGTGCGAGGATGGAGCCCTGGAGGATATGCGAGATATAGGCGGCTGATTGTAGCGAGCTCCGTGAGGCTAAATAGCAATCACTCCCACGCCATCCCCGAGCACCTTGAGACTGAGAAAGACGTTGGAGAGCAACATTTTTAAAACCCTACCGTGCGCGTACTGCCATGAACAGAAGGGTAGAAATATAAATAAAACACGACTGGACCCCGGATCTATCGGCGGTGGAAGGCAAACTGTGTGGTTTTTCTTGCTAACCTGCTCTTATTTGTGGCCCACAGCTTTTGAAAAGCCCGCGTTTAATCATCAGCTCAAGTTCATGGCTTCTTTTTCCACCGCCGCTGTCCTTCCAAGAGGAGGAATACGATCCTCCCATCATTAGAACGGGCGAGGGGGCGGGGGGGACGGTCTGCTCCCGTCTCCACTCCCTCTCCCACCGTACTCCATATGCCCCAGCAGCTATCTCTTTCTTGCTCTGCGCTAACCTGCCTGGCCTCGTCTTGTATCCTCTCCATTCCCTTTGCTTCTCATCTCGTCCCCCTCTTTCAAAGTTTCCGCTCCGGCTTTAAGCCGGGTCCTAGAGGGCAGGAATTTGGCCTGGTTTTTCAGTCCGGTCTGTTGGCTTTGTTGTGGTAACTGCCTGCTCAGGGGCACCGGCTCCGCTCGGCTCTGCTCTCCAGCTCGCCTGATGTCAACGCGCAGCCACGCTCGCCGCTTTTTCCCCGAGGAATCTTCGAGACGTCTCGCCGCAGAGACTTTCGGGTAAAAAAAAACAAAAAACAAAACAAAAAAAAAAAACATGATGCTTGCATTCCGCTTGTTTATGTCTAAGCCTATCTTAAAATTCACCTGTTTATCAGGATTACGCGTGACAGGAGCGTGAAGTTAGCGGCAATTTATCTTTAGCGGGGGATTTTCACGGCCTATAAATACGTCATGAAAATTTCAGGTGGAGGCCGGAGGAACACCCCGTTTTGCCTGCGTGGGAAAACTTCATATCCACGCCGCTTGCTGGTGCGGCCGGTCATAAAGCCATTGGAAGCACATGCTCGGCGCACAAACCACGCCTCTGAATAAACTCCAGCACTGCTCAATGATGTATGCACACATTGTAAAAAAATAAATAAAAAACAGTGGCTTTCTGACAGGGTGAGAGGGAAACTCTTTTTTGCCTTTATTTCCCATAGCTCACTGTTCTTTCAGACATAAATTAAGATAAAAAAAAACGACAGGTCATTTCTGCCGTCACCTTTTAGTCCGATATTGAGAGCTCGGGGGCTGCGATCCAATAAAACACAAATGATTCGACAACTGGCCTAAATCATTTTACAAGTTTATCAAGAGTAAAGAAAGACTGTAAAACGCAGTTGGGACGACGGATGAGACAGTAAAGCACTTAGAGAATGAGGTCTGCTGATAAACGCTGTTGGGAAAAGGACTTAATATTAACACACAGGATCTCTTTAAGTTTATCCCTTTTTTTTCCCCATTGTGTTCTTTAGACTTTGTTTGACTTCCCTGAGTCAAAGTAAAGTGGGGCTGATCTTCAATTGAAACTGAAACAGATTAATTTGTGTGGAGATCGACAGACAGAGCAGGAGAAAGGGTGGGGGGGCGGGAGGGGGTCCCTGCTCAAATAGAGGCTTCTGAGAGTTTCCACTTGACGGCTCCCCCTTTCATTGTGCATTAACTTAATGAGCATAAGTATTCAAATACACAACCAGAACCTCTTCCAGCTCCCTCTCTCTCTCTCACTCTCAATCTCTCACTTTCGAGTCTCTCCTTCTGTCTCTTTAAGAGTCTACATTCTGCAGAGAAAGGCCAGCGCGTTCTAATGGCGAAGCCTGGGGACACGGCGGCGAGAGCGCAACCACTTACAGACGACAAAACAAGAAACGCACTCCCTGCCCCGCCGCCCGCCGCCCCCCTCGGGCGAGCTATGGAATGTCAAGCCAATTTGGGAGATATCATAGGACATTTGTAATGTCAATTTTTGTTTTTTCGGGTCAAAAATCAAAGGAAAACATGGCGGGCGACATTTGTCCATTAGCCGGGCACGCGGGGGCCAGCACACCTCCTCCCTTTGCCGAAAAACAGCTGCAGGGGACACTTCCTGTTTGCTAATGATGCTAAATGTGTTCAAGTCACCCATGTCAAATTCTCTCTCCCTGTGAATGGACAGCTGTGTTGGAAAGAGAATTTATCCCCCCCCCCTCCCCAGCCTCTCCTCTGTGAAAGAAGCCCTCAGCCCTGTGACAGACACTTGGGATGGCATCCCCGCCGGTGAGGAAGAGTAGTGGCGTTGAGCGTAAGCATAGGTGTGATGGCGCCGAGTCACGAGTACTTGCGTTAAAACGACAACGCTGCCCCTCCCCCCTCGCCTCAGCTCACCACATCCCCCAAACCCCCAGCCCCTACCTGTAGAGCCTCCGCTCATTGACCGAATACAAATTTACCACGTCCTCCGAGTCGCCCCTTTCAACCGTCTCTTCGTCGTTTTGCAACACCGGCAGGCTCTGCGGGGCCGCTCAGGCTCACAAACGGCCCCTGGGATCTTTTTTAACTTCCTTCATGTTTGTCAAAGAACAGTTGACGTGTGCCTAAGTTAAGAGAGGAGGCGAGGAGAGAAGAAGTTTAGGCCTGGTTAAAAGCACCCGCTCCTTAAGTGCATTCTTATATCCTCTCTCTCTCTCTCTCTCCTTGTAGTGCTCTTAGGCTCAATCCTGCCCGGGGGCCGAGGTGACCTTTGACCCGGCTGGCCTGCCTGGCTACAGCCCTCTCGTTTGTTAGGGGCTTTATCCACTGACAAAGCAGGCAGGAAGTTGGCAGTCACCCAGCAGCCCCATGGGAGGATGACCATCAGCTAGCTCAGCTTACCGCTTATTACAGGATGGTGGGGAGCATGTGTGTGTGTGTGTGTGTCCTTGTGCTTGCATGTGTGTGTTTGCTTACACCTCTGAACTTGTGCATACCGTAATTGCACGTGGACAAACGCGCTATTGCGAGTGCGCGACTGGCACATGTGCAAAAGCAAAAATCAGAAATGTGGCTGACCTTGATTTGGCCCGGCGATTTTTTTTTTTTTAACCGCACTATCTGGCAATACACAAAAAAACGAGCCCTCGGCGCTAAAAACGTCCCCGTCTCCGAGCTAACCCGATCAGCTACGCGTGTTAGCGGCAATCAGGCAAGCTTCCAGCCGACGGACCCGGGGGACCCCCAGCACACTTCGGCCTCGCTGCCTCCTCTTCCGCTGCTCGTCAACGGATTCGGAGCGGCTCACTAAAACATTATATCACGAGACACTTCAGTTTCTCCCTCGCCACTCCATAAAAGTCAGGTAATTCATACTTCATTTATATACCTTCCCATTAATAAAGCTGATGAACTTTTAACTCCTTAAATCTAATGGGCCATTTTGCCACGGCTGCCATGCCTGCCTGCGCTTGCCATTTTCTCCCACCCCCCTCCAACTCCACTCGCACGTCGGAGGGCGCTAAATCCACCGCCGCCGCTAATGTTGCGATGTTTTATGGCTGACGAGAGGAAGGGAAGGATTTTGAGGTTTTCCCCGCTGGAGACGAGAAATGACACGTACCGTACGGTAGATTTAAGGTTTATCTCTCCCATTTCCCATTGTCTCTCTCTCCGTGCCTCTCTCTATCTGGGTGCAACAGAGGGTCATTGACCTCCGGGCCTAAAGCAAGGCATGATGGCTTCCCAGCTCCGAGGCTGTTGACAAGCGTCTGTGTTCTTTTCAACAACTCGTTGAACCGCCACCGCCGCCGCCCGCCCCGACCCCCGCCCCGCCACCCCTTCCCTTCTCAGGAATGTAACACAACCACTCACTGAGGTAACCCAAGCGCCTCCCCCTCTCCCATCCTTCATTTACAGAAAGAGAAAGAGACAGAGGGAAAAACAAGAGTCGGCGCAAAGACCAAATGGGAGTTTCAGACAGCTGTCCCCCGTCTCCCCATCTAACTCTTGCTGCCGCTTCTATTTCTCCTCCTTGCTTTAGATTTGCTTGGAGCCTTCTGCCCGTGGAATAATTAATGATGCAATTGAGCCAAGGAGAGGACTCTGACCAGCGGGGGCCATTCTTGAATGCCCGGGTAGCCGTTTTACGGCGGACCGGAAAATAGAAAGAGAGAAAGACACGGGGAGAAAGAGAAAGACATAAAACAGTCAGATAGTGAGAGAAGGAGATTGTTGATAGTCTTTTTCCCAAGCAAGCCTTAACTCAGTCTTCCTCTGTTTTCGAGCCGTCTTGTCTAATCCTCCATCCCCATCCCCCTCTTCCCTCCATCCTGATGGAGGGATTGTGGGGCCTGACCTGTCTGGTGATTGATGGTAATGTCTCAGGAAGTCATTTTCCCCGACAGCACCCCGCCGCCTTTCACCAGGCCTGGTACAGAGGTGAGGCCATCACATGGATCCTTTTAACTCTTTGCTCTCCGGCGGCCCAGGTCTTTCCGACCCATTTGTCTCACGCATTCACAACCAGATCCCTCGACGCTACACGCGCGCACACACACACACACACACACACGCGGCCGTCTGCGTCAGTGTCCAGACCGAGACACGTCGTCTAAGGAGACGCGTGATTAAAAGGTTGGAAGAACTGTGAAAAGAACAGTGTCTTTCCACAAAAAAAAAAAAAAAACAAGGGACATCTTGAAGTGGATCTGCAATGTGGCCCCTAATTCAGGTTGCTGGGGATGGATCCCCCTGACTCCATTACTGTCAGCGCTTACCACCTCCATTATAGCAATTAGGACGTGGTTCCAACACTAGGAATGCTTTGCTATGCTCGGGAATTGCTAACATCTGCCGTGCCCCCCCTCCCTCCCCTTCATGCGTCAGACTGGAGTTGTCTTTTCTTAAACACACAACGTTGCTGCAGTCATATTCTCCCCCCTCCCGTTACTTCAACACTTCTCTCCACATTTATTTTCTTAATTCGACTCAAACTGTGCCTTAAAGAGATCCCTCTCTGTTTGAGTCCAAATAACCTAAAATGATCCGTGAAGAGGCTCACTGTTCCCATTTTCAATAGGCTTCATTAGTTTTTAATATCGAGCCAGGGAAAGGAGGGGAAAATGGCATGAAGATAATCAATGGAAAGAAACTGGTAGCCTATTAATCTCTCCCAAAGGATTGTGGGTTAGTGCATGTTCTCGCATAGGCAAACATGGCTGTCTGGTGAACACATCTGTCTGCCTGGATGGGCTACTTAATGAAACAGCCAGTGTTTGGCCGCTGAGATGGATGTCGTTCAACCAGTGAAAAATGAGTTCTCTCTATCACCACACTGAGGCAGAGCCATACACGATAGGGCTCTATTCAATCCACCGGAGACCCGGCCGTGCCCCACCCCCGCCCCCGCCGCCTTGTAAGAGCGGCTCAGACAATGAGGATGCAGGTCAGGACGAGCAATGCATGACCAACAGAGCACGGCTTCATGGAGATCATATCGGGGAAATCCTAATGTGAACAAGAGGTGGACTGATCTGGGAATGAGAGAAGACTAAGAAAGACTAGGAGAGAGGTAATACAGTAGGAAGATAAAGAAGGAGAGGGGAGGAGCGAGGCGAAGGCTGAGCCGCTCAGGGAAGATAAGCGGACCCGCCGAGTGTGAGCGATGCAATGTAGTCACTTTGTGAAATGTGCGGCGCTTGTGTTCATAAGACTTCACAAACGCAGCAGCGTGCGTGCGCGTTAGCATGGCTTTCGTACATCGCGGGGGTCACGCGTGCGTGTGTGTGTGTGTCTGCGCATTTGTCCTGACGGTGTCTTAGGTGACCCCTGGTCAGGGAGTCCTGTAACCGGAGCCGGCCTCCGGTCGTCTCAGTGCGCTAAACAGCCACCTGAAGACAGAATTAGCCATTGTGACCCGGCCCCCGAGGAAACCGAGACACGCCGCCGGGGACGAACATGAAACACACACTGTCACGTGTTCAGCCGGGACACGGCCAGGTGGGAAGAGATCGACGCAGATGAAGATAGAGGCTTTAAATAAGACTGTAAAAAGGAGACGAGAGGGGACAGGTGGCGGCGGGGATTGTAAGTGCAAACAGGACACCTATAAGAGGATGAATACAAGTAGGATACAGTATAATGGCGTGTGAGCTGAGGCGAAGGTGTCAGTAGTGTTTGCCGTTGTCTAGTGAAAACAAAGCATCAGAGCATAAGGGGATTGGGCGACCCAGCCCCGCTGCCTTGTGGTGGCTGAGATTTGTGTCGGTATGGAAATTGATGCCTGTCAGGCTGCCGATGACTCAACCCCCCCGACAGGATCCGTGCACGTGTGTTTTTCTGCATGCACACGCGAGCGAGCATGTCGCACCGTGACAAATGAGCACCGCTTAATTTGTGACTGATTATGCGGTTCTGTGGGTGCCCTAAACCTCTTTGAACTTGTAATTGCCCCTGGATTTGGTAATGAACATTAAGAGGAGGACGGGGGGGGGGGTTCCAAAAAAAAAAAAAAAACGTGTGGCTAATTACACATTTGCACCCCTTTTCATTTCTCCATCTTCATCGCTGATGAGAAAGAGGAAAAGGAGGAGCAGGAGTTGTGGTAGGAGGATGTCTGCCAAAGGGGAGGTTCTGGGTTGGGAGGCATACGCTGCTGTTGTCGCCCTCTTTATCTAAATAATTGTACGAGCCGGTTTATGGGCTTTAGAAAGGTGCTTTGTGTGTCAGTCGCTACAGCCCTAGGGATATGTGAGACTAGCTTTCCCCACGATCAATATTCAGAGATTCACATCTGGAGCCAAGGCCTGCTCTGCTTAGATTTGGGTTTATATATTTATTTTTCTCTTTATTTGATTTCTTTTTCTGTCTTTCTTTGGTTCTTGTTCTCATCTATATTTCAGCTTTTTTTTTTTTTTTTCTTTTCCTTATCAGCATGTGGCGGAGCTATTTTTTGATACGGCTTTGCCGCCTATAACACTCATCTGTATGGGTTTACATGATCTTGGGGGAACGTGGCCACGGAGAAATTCAGACGTCTGAAGTGAACTAGGTCAGCTATGTGGAGAACAGACACTAACAACACTTCATGTATATGCTAGGTAGATGTGCCAGAGAAAAGAAAAAAAAAGAGCATTCTGGGTAAATGGCTGTGGCGCAGGGAGGGTCCACTGAGGTTAGTGGAGGAGGAAGAGTCGGAGAAAGGAGCAACAAATTGACCCGCTCAGCCTCTGTGTTTGATGTGGACTAGGAACTTAAAAATCAGTCCATATGTTCCGAGAGGCAAACAGAAAGGATATCAATAGGGGAAAAAAAAATAAAAAGGTGAGGAAGCAGGGGGGGCGGGGGGGGCGGGGAGGTGAGAACAAGAGACATGGCTCCCAGTTATAAGGACCCCACTGTGCAGGAATCTCACTGCTTGCCGCTGGACAGAAAATTGGGCAAAACAAAAGCGAGCAGTTGAGAGGAGTCTGAGAGGTGGGGAGTAAAATCCCACAAAATGTCAGGAGTGGGATTTAATGGAGCTACGGTCCCATGATAAATCAAACACTGAAACACATGGCTTGTTTTTGATTTTTACTCAGCACCTCCATCCCCGGCCCATTTCTCCTCACCGCTCTCCCTCTCGACTTTAGCCAGGTCTGCCGCCTCCTCCGTTCTGCTGCCGCTGCCCCGCTTTGCATTTTCTTCTCATGGTGTGAGATGCATATCAAAGCAATGCGGGGCAGCATTGATGAGGCCCGCAGGAGAAGCTCACCGGCCTCCGCGGTCCCCCGCGTGCGGCGGTCGTAGCCGTAGAAGGTTTTTAGCCACAACACCGCAATCGGCTAGCCTGCGGGGTTGAACCCAAATGGAAGGGGAAGGGGTAATTCAAGGAAGCTGGCTCCGAGACGTGAAACCGAAAATCCTCTTACACATTTTTGTTATGAATAAGATAGCCCCAAAAGTGTACATGCGGAAATCAGCAACAGCCATCTAAATAACCCCGGTTTTCCACCAGGGGCATGTTTGCTATCGCGACCTTGCATTGCCTGTTAGTTCAGATGACATCATTCGCTCCAATTTCACATATCGGCGTGGTCTTTGCAAATGGGCTGGTGTTATGACTACGGCGGCGCTGGATTGTTCCGCCGCATTGAAGGCAGATCAGCTCCGCGGGTTTCGCAGGAGTCTCCTCGGCTGTGTGGATCCACGTCCGCACAGCCGTGCCGCTCTCTCTCAAGTGCAGCAAGGCTATGAACCAGACTGCCTCCCGTTGACCCGGCTCTGTTTGTGCTCGGCTGTGGTCAAGGCATGTGTAGTCACCTCTGCAGGGGCCGGTCAAACTCATGTGGCCTCTCCCCACCCCTCATATCCCCCCGGCTTCCCCACTGTATAACCTCATTTAAGTATATGCGCAGCAGGGGAACTCTCATTTGTTTTTCCTCTATTGTTGCCTTACTGGAGGATATGCGCAAGCCGCCCCCCCTTTACAAACATCACACAAGCTCTAACAGCTTAACCACCTCAATGCAGTGGGAATATTTTGCAAGCAAATCCCTGGGTGAAAATACTAATATCTGCTTTTTCGCTTTTTTTTTTTTTTTTGTTAAACAACCTGCGTTAGTATACAAACAGGAATTAAACTGAGCAGGGATGAAAGGGAACCTAAAGAGAAGAAAACCTGGAGATAAGAGGGAGAAGTGCTAGAGATGGAGCTGTGACTGAATTTTCTTCTAACTCGTAAAACACTCAAATTCTTAGTACAAATATGAATCATATAGATCAAGGACTTTCATAAAAACGCGCGCCACAAGTGGTCAGGTTGCGCATCCGAGCCAAGCCTAACTGGCTGATGACTAGAGCTGTGACACATTTGGATTAGGGGACAAAGTGGTCCAATGTCACGGCATTCAAGGGAATCGGGCTTTACGCATTAAAACACTGCATTAAACTTTTATGATTGGCGACCGGCAATAAGAAAGTAACGTGCAAATAACACGTGTTCTAGTGTCAAAGCCGTGGCGCGCTAACACTCTGCACTGAGATGGCAGAACGGATGTCGCCTATCGTATAATTATATAGCCTGTGAAAATGCTAAGTCACTGGATCCCTGTTCTAGACTTTCACTCAGCTCCATCCAATAAAAAAACATCTTGTTAGATATGTAATGGTAAACTCTTGATGAGCTCTGAAAAGGAAAATTGGATTCTCATAAAAAAAAAAAAAAAAAAAAAAGCATTGACCTCCAGCGCTGGCTGCGTGTAAGTGTATCGCCTGTTAGATCTATAGTTGGGCAATCGCTCCTCTTAGGTGGCGGAGCCGCGGAAGAACAGATGGCAGACTGAGGGCTTATGTCTCTGTTTTCTTGTGTCGCTGAGCAGCCAACGTCAGAACACAGCGACTAGACAATTGTCCCTCCAACCACCCATCCCCACCCTGCCAAAGGATCCCCCTCACTGTCTCCAAGAAACCCTTTCAATGACTCCGTTACTGAACAACCAAACTCTCTTGTCGTAGTGTCACCAGTGTCTGGTTTGTAAACAAACCCCAAAAAAGCAATGGGGACTGTCATGGAGGCAGTGACAACTCTTTCTCCTCTACGTCCCACTAATAGTGACACATCGGTGGCCGTGGCGGCGCGCTAAACCGTCGCCCAGGTTGCTATGGGTGACTGGAGAGCTAACTTTTAAACTCAGAGGCAAACAAGCACATGACAGATTAGTATAGGGGGCCTCCTCCAGGCTTTCACCCCTGCGACCCTTCAGAGACCCCTCTTTACTCCTTCCTCAACCCTCACTTGCCATCTCCAAGCACTGCTACATATATATATATATATATATATATATATATATATATATATATATATTTATATTTATATATGTATATATAGATATACACACATGTATATATGTGTGTATATCTGTATACATATATACATATGTATATTCAGTTCCGTAAGAAGGAATATGTTGGGTATTGCAAACTGTTTGCAGATGTGTGACTCCACCAGTGACATGCCGCCCGTATGGGGCCAACGCAGAAGGATTAGAAGGACTAGAGGAGCTTAAACAAAACTGGGGATACAACAGGAACGACTATTTAGTCTACTCAAACAACATGCCCTCTCTTTTCAAACAACAGACTTGTACACTTGTTTATCATATGGGACAAACATCCGTTGCCAGGGTCTGGCTTTCGCTGCAGCCATGTCTTGTGAATGACCCTAGCCGGCTCTTTTATGCGCATCTATAAAGGGCGGTCGAGAGAGCAGCTCCCATAGGAGGGCTCGACCTGGCGATGACACCCTGTCGTCATGGAGACTAATTCTATGTTGGGCTGGGATTGGGGGTGGGAAGGGGGGGGTGTCACAAGTGTATCTAATGATGTTTGCAACACAATGTACTCATCCTGGAGTGGGATGTGTCTTCACTCTACTTGATCATACTAGGCATTTTTTGCCAATTTTTGCCTGGAATTTTGCTGTTTTTTTGTGAGCTTGCCCCCTCAGAACACGCTATGAGAGGAGACTTAAACAACGGACTTAGTGCATTCAATCGGATCCCGTCCAAACACATTCTTACTCCACTACACACTCCAAGGACTTTCCATATGACCAAGGGATGTATCATTTCCCTTTCAGGGAGCCCAGGGGACCAATACACCTGGCTTAGCAGCTTAACAGCATTTCCCCAAACACAGAGGCCAAAGGGTGGCCCAGGACAAAACCTGAGAAGCTTGATGCTTGAAAGGGCTACCTACTCATCTGACTGACCACTCTCTCTCTCCCTCTCTCTCTCTCTCTCTCTCTCTCTCTCTCTTCCTGGCTTGTTTCCTCCTACCTTCCCTCCAGTGTACGCACACACATGTGCATATTATCAACTGGCTCAGTTCGCTCCCGAGGTCCCCTATTTATTTTCATAGGTGTTTAACGGTTTACGCTGCTCACAAGACGAGGCCGGAGCCGGGAGTTGTATCTCTGTATCGGAGTGTTTCCTGTTTTCGGTGCGAGGCCGACCCCGGTCTTTAGAGGGGTAAGCGAGGGCCCGCGGGGTCCGGCAGAGTGTGAGCGGGAAGGAAGGCCACGGACACCGGGGGGCTAATTGTAGATTTCAGAGTTTGCTTTTCACCAAACAAAAGGACATTACCTCTCGCGAGAATCAGAGCGAAACTGCCTCGTGATTATTTCTCCGCCTCTGTTCTCTCATTACTTGTCTTCTTTCACGTCGCGTTCCGCTTTTATATCCCGCTATGCCATTCATCCTCCTGAAATGTGTCGTCCGTGCTTTTCGAACGCGGCAGAAAATTTCACTCCTAACGCTGAAGTTTACCTTTCTGATAACATAAGCTCCCTGTAGTATTGAAAAGCTTATACCAACAGTCTGGGATTTCCCTTCCCCTAATATGGCTGGAAGACATCCAGAAAGTCGTGGGGGGAGGGAGGGGGGGCGCGGAGAGCGAGAGAGAGAGCGGGAGGGAGAAAAGAGGGTGGGAGTGGAGAGACAGTCTTCTGTCCTCTAACACCGGCCGACATGTGGGGAATTCAAGGTTGCCGGTTCACATGCTTTTTCCGGCGATCCGGCGTACGAGATCCCAGCCAGGGTGACGACGGGGATATGTTTGTATTCGGGGATATTTTGCTCGAATGCCGAGAACCAGCGCCGGTCGTGGGTTGAACCGAGGCCACTTCAACCAGTGTGCGACCGTGGAGGAGAAAACCATCCCGTGACGTCTCCCATGAGAGCGTGTGGTCAAAGGCCGGGGAAAAAAGGTGGGAGGGGAAAGGGCAATTTCTATACCGAATCTAAAAGCCAACAGTTGTTACTATTGGCCCGTGTTGTTTTTCTGTATGTGAGGAGGGGGTCCCCATCCCTTTGAGCTTTTCACAGGATGTGACAATGGCTGGATGTTGAGAACATATGTAGAGAGCCCCCTGTGGCTCATGGAAGAGGAGCTCCATGCTGGCCCTGCAGTTTGAGAAAATACAAGGCCACTCCTTTCACTCCTCACCCCTCCGTTAATGAATGCGTGAATGGCAGAATGCTACTATAGGCCATTCAGGGGCCAAGAATTCACTCTCGCACAAATGCATCCCGCAATGGCAAATACATTTGCTTAACAAATTAACAGAAAGGAGACTTGGTAATGGGTGTGTGCGAGTGGGTGTGAGAGAGAGTTTATGGGTGGGAGAACTGGATGGTGAGAAAAGAAGGGGGGATAATTTAATTAGTCGTCTTCAGTGGAGAAATGAAGGCAGGTTAAAAGGGAGGGATTATTATTTGTACAAGACGGGGCCGCCGCCTCACACAAAAGCGACAAATAAAGATCGGCGCGAACATCTACGAGCGGTGGATGTGCGAAAAAGAAGGAGAAAGAGGAAAATAGGGGACGTGAAAGCTCAGCCCTGTCTGAATAAAGCGGCTCTGAAAATTGTGCCTGTGTCCATTCAGGTAACAGGCCCCTCCTTCCCTTTCCTCTCTTTCAATTGAATTTTAAAACAATTCTAAAGCAAATTGTTAGAGACTCTTCCAAGCGCCCTGGATGCGTCATTCCTTTTTTTCTCTCGTTCTCTCTCTCTACATCTTTTACATAGGGGAGTGCTGAGGCTGTGCGAGGCGTTCACTGGGAAAAACGCCAAAATCATGAGGACATTTCCAGTCTAAACTCACATATGGTGTGTTTATGTAATTTGTACATGTGTATATGAAGGTTGTATAAATTTTACTTCAATACAACGTTTTTTTGAGGCTTTTTTTTTTCACTCGTCCCCTTCATACACAAACAAGGCATTCTAAACCAGTGGGGGGAAGGGGGGTGGGGGGTGGGGAGTACCTGAAGCAGAAATTAATCTCAGCTGTCCTCAACCTCTGAGCAAAGCCTGATCTGCACAGTTTGGCGAGGGGTCTCTAGTCAGGGAGCAATGGAGCTGTGAACAGCTGTGAAGTCATTTTGATAATGATGAGAATAATAAGCATGCAGACTGGCGTGGCGGAGCTGCTAAGGCTTGCGAGGCTCAGGGCTTTGCTGTTGCAGCTTCACTGCTCCTGAATAGATAAAAGTGATTAAAGCACTCCTGATTATCCCTGACCAATATGTAATGGATTTACAGCCCTTTCAATTAGGCCGTATTTGCTGGTCACTCATTACTTGGGCTTTTGGTTAGGTAATCAGAGTCTGAGGGCTTTGGGCAGGGAGTGGGCACTGCCGATGGATGGTACGTGTGTGTGTGTGTGTGTGTGTGTGTGTGTGTGTGTGTGTGTGTGTGTGTGTGTGTGCGTTTGTGTGCGCTTTGTCTCTATACATGTTGCATCCATAAATCCAAACTGATGCTCTAAACCAAGTCGCTTCTGCATTCGTGTTTGAGAGCCGTCCCGTTTTCCCCTCCATCCCCCAGAAAAAAAGCCACACGCTCGGAGTGCGGCTTATGTGTCGCGGCCGGCCCTGCCTGAAATCTGACCTGGGCGGCAAAATCAATACGGCCTGATGTTCTGATAATGTTCTGACATTAGAGAGGGTCGGGGACATGTGGTTGATCCCTTATACTACAAATAGACGGAAAAGCAGATTGACGCAAACAGAGAACAGTTGAGCCGTGAGCAGTAGTGCGGCCAGTATGTTTTCAATGAGTCCTCATTTAAGTTGCATCAAAGTTGCATCATTTAGCATTTCTACTGTGAATAAACCAAACCGAAAAAAAAAATACGAGCTCGATTACATGTCGGTACTTCGGTGATCTTTGTTGATACTTAACGAGAAGGATCTTTTTGAATACCGCTAAGTGGGAGCGCCGAGCAAATCCTTTGTAAGAACTCGCGGAAAAAAAAAATTGCCTTCAGGTTGCCGCCGCCGCCCCCCGTGATTGCGCCTCTCCTAGTCTCCCTGAGAAAAACAAACAAACAGCACATTTTGAGTCGGGAGTAAATGTCATTGTTTGACGCTCCCCATCTTCCTCGCAGTGTGCTGAGCTGGGTAAACAGCCCGGGCTGATTAGATTGACCCAGCCACTGTGTCCCTTTGACAGGTGGCTGACAGGTGAGCATCCCGGCCATTCTGTCACCTCGTCAAACAGGACTTTGTGAGGTGTGTTTATTTGTGTGTGTGTGGTGGCAGGGGTGTACGTGCAGGTCCTTGTGCAAAAAAAAAAAAAAAAAAAGGAAAAGTTAAAGCTGTGCTTTCTTACCGTGAGGTGCTGGAACAGCCACGCCCTCATTATGTTCGTGGCCACCTTTGGGAAAATGCCACGCTTTTTCTGCCTCTTCTTATCCTTGTCTGGATCGTCGTCGTCCCCTGTGCCGGGCGATGCAACGCTGTTGTCTAAGCCATCTCCTGGACGGAAAACAAACCCAGAGTCAAATAACATCCCCGGACCACTCGGCGAAACTCAGAGGAGAGTGGCAGAATCCCGCTTTAGGATTTGTCGGGGCAGGAGGAGAGGCGCTGTACAGACAATCAAAGCGGACTTTGAGGCTTATGAAAGATGGATAAACTGACAAATACCACAGTTTATATCGGAAAGCGCAGAGGTCTGGAATGCTGCGGAGCAAAGCTGGCGATATGATGTGAAGATATGAAGGCTTGGGGGATTTGGATGGCCTTAGACGAAGGCCTGTACAGAGCACGGGGTTTTACACGGAGTCCTGGCAGGGTAGTCTACACCCAGGAGCACGGAGGAGGGGAATGGGGGTTAATGACTCAAGTGTTATGGTTGGACACCGAAACATGAGGTTTCTCATTCCAGTTATACAGCGGGAGAAGGAGGAAAGAAAGCGTGAGACGACAAAAAAGGACAAGGAGTCTCGACGTGCGGCACAGATTTGGACTCATGTCATTAATTCAATTACATTTGCATGCTTGACATAATATAGGGCATTTTTGATCTTTTGTAAAGAGCCAAAGGGGACACGCAGTGGTTATGCAGACATTTACAGGAGTACACAGATGTTGCACACACCCACACACACACGCCCACGCTCTCACGCACCCACACACACACACACACACACACACACACACACACACACACACACATACACACAAATCTCAGGGTGATAATGCAGGACCTACAGTTGAAACACATGCATATCAAAGTATGGATGCGATTTGATATGAATCTGTTGTTGCACTTGTACACACATAGTGGTCCACCTACCCCCCAGCCCACCCATACCCCCCAAGCTTCCCCCCCCCGCCCCGCCTCCCTCCTTCGGACTCCTTTCCCCTCGCAGCGACCCACCCCTCCCCGTTTCTGCCACAAGATTAGCATGACAGGCCGGCGGCAGCTTTGCCTGCATTAATGTCCGCTTGTGTTTGATTTTGGCAGGAAAACATGCACATATCCAGGCATGATTTCTCCTTTAAAATCGAAGTTTCCATCTTTGTGCCCTTTTCTTGTTCCTCCTTCCTGGCATTAATTGTGCATTAGCAAAAATGATTTACTTTTAACAGTCATAGTTATTTTTTCTTGCCCCCGGGCACAAATGCCTTGAAAGCCTTCCTTGAGGGCATCTAAATTATGTATCTGAAAAACTCCTCCACTAAGGCAGCGAAGGACCCTGATGTTCTCAAAATTCAGACTCACATGTCCTCCTGTTTTTGGGGAGGCATCAATCACAAGCACCTATACAAGCCCTAATCTCGCATAAATATTTGAACTAATAACATTAAAAAGGGGGAAAGAAAAAGGATCCGACTGATGGCATAATCAAATGCAAAATAAATGAAGAATACAAGGACAGCAGGGGCCCCAACTTCTAACCATTTCCCCCATTTTCTTTTTTTTTTCTCTCCCTTGTTTTTCCCTCTCTTTTTTTTCCCTCCCCGTCTATCTTTTCTGTCTGCGCAGTGTTTTCCTTCCACATCATTAGTGCGGAGCCACACGAAAGGGGAAAACAGAGAAGTGCCGACTTTGCAATCCCTGCTTAAAGAAGCAACGGCTCCGCTAAAGGACATATGGGAGCGGGGGTGCGGAGGGGGCGGAGGGGGGGGGGGGTTGGGACGCAGACGAGGGGTGTTGTAATTGTAGAATGGACATTCATTAGTGGCAAATGTCGTAAATCCCGGGCTAAGTATGAATCCTTGTCCGGGAAAGCCTAAAACAATAAACTCTGGCTGTGAGGGGCTTCCTGAGAAATGAGACCCAGACGGAAGTCAAGTCCAACTTTCTCAGCTTGCCTCCAAACTTCAACACCCACAACAAGAGAGCTGTGAATTTTAACCGGCCCGGCTTTGGGAGCTCCGCCGAATGATGCCGTCACGTACTTTGTTTGTTTGTTTGTTTGTTTGTTTGCCTCGCCGCTGCTGGTTTTGTGTTTTTTTTTTTTTTTTTTTTTTTTTTTTTTGAGCAAGTCTCCGAATTCCATCTCCTGCTGTGAGCAGCCCGGCTCATCCAATGGAACCACACAGTGGCCAAAAGGCTGACAGATTAATTTTATTGACGTTTCCATTTTCACTGCAATGTGATAGCCTCCCCCCTGGCCAGGCCAGAGCGACCCATGCGTATTTACAGAGTGACCTGTCACTTCATTACCCAGCATGCTCGCTGCCTCCTGCCATCGCCCGCAAGGGTGAAACCAGACTCCCAGGCTTTGAGCTCCTCTGTCCCTCACGTGAACACGGTTACTGTCCTCTCTGCACGCTGCGGGTTTCTCCCATTCATGCTTTCATTTTGTATACTCTGCTCATTTACATACATGTACAGCATGAGTATATATTACAAATGTGTGTGTGTTTTCATGTGCGTGTGAGACAGAAGGCGAAGAGGGGGGAAAAAAACAGAAAAACAAAGAAAGAATAGGGGGAACGTGAAGAAGTGAGAGGGAGAAAAGAGAAGGGGTAGAAAAAGAATAAAGAAGACCCAACTTGCACAGCCTCATTACATCTAAAGGAGAGCTGGTGCTTTGCATCCACCCCCACTCTTTTCTTATGAGTGAGAGAAGGAACGCTGCAGGGCAAATTGTCCCAAACACTAATGGCTTCTGACTGTTCCCTGGCAACTCTGCCATTCTAACCTGTGTGGATGTGCACTCTGTAAAAAAAAAAAAAAATGGGGAAAGAAAAAAAAAAGTCTAGGGCAGAGCAGGGGGAAGCGTCCCATCATCTGGCCATGTGACACAGATGGGGGTTGGCTATTAGGAGGCAGCCAAAAGGCCTAGGGGAGCTGAGGTGCTGGAGTGTAGCCCCAGGCACTTTTGGAAAAGCAGCACCCTTGGAGACGGAAAAAAGAAAGCCCCCCCCCTCCTCTCTCCCTCTCTCTTTCTGTCTTCCCCCAGTCTTGCCTCGTCTCGGTCCACCCCCCACCCCCTCACCCCCAAAACTCACTCTATCAGTATCTCGAGTAGCCGCGATGAACACCCCGCGTGTATTTCCCTACGCGGGCATTCAGCAGAGCCGCAATCAAGCGAGAACGGAGACAATGACCGAGCACCGGGCTGAAATAAACACACGAGCGAAAAAGCGAGTGAGTCCGAGGGCGCATTACGCTCATATATATTCTTCCTCTCATCACCGGTGGGTGCTTATTAAAAATGCATTCAGATATATCTCCCAGTGAGTAAATTGGTCTCGGGGTTGAGCTCATTAACGGGTCAGGAAAGGACTGTAAACACAACGAAACTCTGCTTGTCTTAACGTTGCCACGTCGCGGGTTGCTTTAGGATTTCCCCCCGCACCAAGAAATGCTTAAGAACAACACGTCCCGCTCTGTGTGATGAGAGTTAGCGGTGTTTAGGGTAGTCGCGACTCAAAGAGATTACGTGTCGTGTCTCGCAGATACTCCGCCGCACAGGGAAGCGCTTTACAGTACCACCTTGTGCTTTTCACCCGACGTCCCCCGCTGCTACGCACGCACAAAGAATTACCCTCCGGTCCATAGCTGGAAAAGCGATTCGACCCCATCCACGGTTATTTCTCACAACACAAGCGCAGCCATATCGGCCCTCGGAACTACGCCCGCATTTGTTTCAAGGTAATGAACCAAGTGTGTTGAGGCAGTGGCTTATGGAAGTTGCGCTCAAAGTGACTTATTACGACCCCCCCCCCCCCCCCGCCCGCGCCCACCACGCCCCTGTTCACCCTCCCCCCACGCCACTGTGTTAGTCCAAACCGGTCAAGCATGTTGACCCGGGCTCTGTCCGAACGAGGAGAGCAGTGAAAACCCGTGAGGAGAAGCAGAAGGAAAGCGGAGTAGATGGAGGAAAGACGCTGGGCGCTTTGTTGGATCGGGAACTCTTTTGGCATTATTAGCACGCCATAGTGACTGGGCCTACCAACCCTCCCTCCAACAACATCCTATTACACCACCTCTAGCCCCGCAGGCTCGGCCATAGAGAAGCAAGAGAAAAGAAGCGGGGGGATTTAGAGCCTCCCTTTCCCTCTCTTTCTCCTCAACATTTCAGCCAACATAAGTAGCATTTAGCACATTCAGTCCCCCAAATGGCTGCGAATGAGAGGAGCAGTGGGGGCTCCTCTTTTGTCCGTCTGGTTACCCCTTTTATTTACTCTGGATTTACGAAGGGGTCTTTGCCAGCACCGGGACCACATGCTCTTGATGCACACAGAATCTCTGTCTCACACACGCATACACAAACACATAGAGGCTCTTTTCACACAGGGGGGAACGGTCAGCCCGCCGCAGCTCAGTACTAACTGCGGATTACAGGTCTTCGGCCTAAAACCACATGCTAGCAATATGCCCGTCACCGAATTAACATACAGCGTAGACGAGCACTAGTAAGTAGACCATAATTCCTTTGATGATAAAACACACAGAGAGCATCCAGTTTCTATCAGCAAGAAACACATCATTGTGCCTGTGTGTTTTGGTGTGACCACACACCATATGGTTTACTGCGCTCATTCAGATCCATACAGTAGATGGGGGCTCTTAAACAGAACTGTTTTAGTGTTTCTGCACCGCTGCAGCCAGTGTTTTACACTGATTATTTCCTGATCTGTGCTTAAACAAGCAGCAGCCCCTTGCACTGGACCATAAAACAACAGCTTAGTAAACAGCAAGCATGCTGACAAATTGGTAGCGCTTGGGCCGGAGTCATTAACAGCCCTAAAACCTGTCAGAGCAATTACAACAAACTCTCTCCTTCGGCAAGGCTCCCTGCCAAACTCAGATGTCCCTCCTCCTCCTCCTCCTCTTCGCTGCCCAACACTCCACACGTCCAGAATTTGCTAAAAGTCCAACAGGAGGCTCTGACTTCTTCTTTTTCTGCTCCCCTCCGATGGTCGCAAGCCCGCCAAGATGTCGGGACGAACGCGGATGTATGTGCAACTCTGAGCGAACGGCTCCGTTTGCACGAGAACTAACGCGTGCTTGTCTTCCCCGAAAACACATCATTAAGTGTTCCCTTAAATGAAGTGGAATAAGAGCTTCTAATTAGATGGGTTTTACGTGTTGGGGGGAACCGGGGCAGTCAGGCAGCAAGAAAGGCTGGGAGGGAAGGAGGATGGGGCGGAGGGTTGGGGGAGCGGGGGTGCAGTTGCTCAACAACTCCTGCACCTCCTCTCCTCCCTCCCTTCTCCGCCCCTTCTCTAAGCCCCCTAACCCTGCCATCAGGCAGATATCTCTCTGTCATCCCTGGAATGCTGGAGATAAGTATCGCCTCTCCACCAATACAAGGCCTCTTGCCTCTCACAGGCCCAGTGTTGACCCCACTATGCACATCCCTACCAAAGAGGGGGGGCGGGGGGATCCGGAGCGGAAGGAGAAAAGAGAAAGCGATGGTGGGGGGTGAAGTTCTAGGGTCGGACGTAAAGTTGTTTTAAAGAGGTCGCTGGGTTATTTTACCATTTAACTTGCACAGAGATACTCAGAGGGCAGGAGGCGGCTTCACAGTGACCGTGGGGAATTGAGATTTGGGGACTGCTAAGTCGACCGCTCGTACTTCGTGATCTCTCAGACCGACCACGTATGTGCGCGCATGCCGACGGGTACCCTCCACGTGCACACGTGTAAAGGGTCGCACCTCCATTCATGAGACCGAGGCTCCATTTTAGAGGAAAAACAATCCCCAAATAACGAGTCGTGATAAAGATGTATAAGAGAAAGGAGGCAGGCTCTCGCAGGTGTCAGGACCCAATTTGCATGAATGGCAAAGGGCTAAATTGCAGGGGATGGGGGAGGAACCCTCCACCCGCTCACCCCGCTCCTTTTTTTTGGGGGGGGGGGGACCTAAAAGGGAGTCGCGATGCCCATGACTGCCCCTTGCTCAGCAGACAAGGATCAGTGGCTAATGAAGGGCTTTGGGTGCCCACCAGACATTTCACACACAGCCTCCCTGACAACTCCACCCCGCTCCCCTGGTGCTCTCCGACTCAGAAGAGAAACCGCCACTTACTTCGCTTCCGCTCCAAGTACGCTGACGGTCACCCGACTTCCGGGTAATCGGGGGTCAGTCCCTTACTTTCGCGTCGTTGTTCCTTGCCAAATAGGGAACAAGTCTTGCTTTTCGGGATGACACTGTCATATTGGCACAGCGCTGGCTACAATTCATAATTTTTACAATGGAAAAGCGAGGCGGGGCGCCCGTGGAGGAGCATACTTAAATCCTAAGGTTTGACGCCGCATTAAATATTAAAGAGCAGGTATTTCCTCAAAGCAAATGAGGCTAAGTTCAACTGAAACAAGCACCATCATTAGTAAAACATGCTGCTTCCACACATTTCACTCCTACTCGTTCTAAATATGTACAAGTTTCCCCATTTTGTAACGATAATGTAACAAAATGAGAGAGGGGCTGGGGTTGGGGGGGGCGGGGAATAGGGATCAAACAACACAAAAGAAAACAAAAAAGATGGGAGAGCGCGTGAGGCTCATCCTCTGGATCAATTTGCCGGCGAAGAAATGGCTTTATAATCCCCGCTAGGAACTATTGTATATCAAAGTGGTCGACCTAAACAAAGCGGAGAAAGCCAAGCAGGTTGCCAGAGTGCGGTTTAGTGATTCGGGGGAGCGTACGTTGTTGGAGGCTATGTATAATAACAGCATCGATGGAGATTCTCTACCCTCAATTACGATCTTAAGCCAAACAAACAAACAGGCTGTGTTTACGCTGACGGAAAGGGGGGACGAGTCGGGTCTGCGGCGGAGCAGACGTCCCATCTGCACCTGGAGGACGGTGGCATCACCGTGTAGTTTGGCAGAGATCGGGGTCTCCACAGAATGGGGTGGGGTGGGGGGGCGTAAATGGATTAAAAGGTTTATAAATCAACAAGTCAACCATCAGATTGTAGCCCCTGCTCTGCAGCTCTCTCATCAACCAAATGCCATGAAGTTTTTTTTTCTCTCCTCCCTCTCTCTCTTTTTTTTTTTTTCACGCAAATGTCCCGGAGGCAGGGAACAAAGCGAGCAGAACTGATTACTGCGCTGTTGCCCTGCTCCGCCAGTCTAAACTCTGTTTGGCTTCCTAATGAGCTCACTAAAAACCCAATTCATCACCCATAACCCCCTTCTCAACCTGCCTTGGAATCCCCCCATTATGGCAAGTCAAGGACAGTCCATTTACAGGCTTTGGGCTGAGGTCAAGGGCTACGAGGGGTTGACGGTGGCGGTCAAAGGAAATACACAACCGCTGTATCTAAGTGTCCGCGGTGCACCACTCATATCCTTCCGAGGGGCCAATTACACTCAAACCCTTTTGCTTCTTAGCGCTTGGCTTGTTATTTTCACTCTATATACCAACCTCCCCTGTCCCTGACACCCCCCTCTTTCGCTACACCGGCGGCGTCCCGGCCCGAGCAGAGGAATGTCCGGCTTGATGGCTGCAGCAGCGAGAATGTCCCGTTCCAGTCAGCCCGCGCACCAGAGATTTCAACTTTAATACCCCTTCGTCCCATCCCTGCAAAAGACAGGAATTCGGTGGGAGGGGAATGTGGTGAGATGAGGGGAGGGGGGGTGAGAGAGTGGAAGTCCTGAGTGTAAGGTGCGGCAAAGTCGAAGGGAAAAGTGCAACTTCCGAAAATTTCAGAGAGGTAAGTACTATCTAGGATGAAAACGGGGGATATCTCAAAGAGGCATAGGATAAGAGGAGGGTGCTGGTTAGAAGGGAGGGGCAGAAATGGAGGAGAGGTGGAGGAGGAGGACAGAGGAGAGCCGCTGTAAACTCCCACAGTTCCTCATTACATGGACTCGAAATGATCCTCCTGACACCTGAGCTGTAACCAAAAGATTACAGAATTGATGAATCCTTGGTTTAAAATGCAGCTGTTTTATTCTGCTTTAGTAATTAATTCTTTTTCCGATAGCGTATTGATTAAGTGTAGCCCCTGATAAAGTTCAAACTGAGAGAGATTCCTCCGGGGGCTTCGGCTCGGCCCGCTCCGGAGAGTCAATGAAAACTTCCTCCCTCCGCCTGCATCTCTCACTGTCAGTGCAGTTTACCCTCATAAATTAGTCAGATCTGGAAGGAGCGGGGATCTCACCCAGTTCATACTTTGTCTGCTCTCATGCCGACATTCTCCTCCTTATTTTCATGCCATCATACGAACATGAATGCGGATTCCCATATTGACAAGTCCACAGTTCACCCAAACATCAAGAGGATTTCTCACACATTCTGATGCCCCCCCCCCCCCCCCTTCACTGTCATCACACACACCGAACGGGAGAGTATTCTTTCACAAAACCAACCCTTTCACCCTTTCATTCTTTTTATCTGCTGTGTTTTGCCCTTAACAGCCGGGAATCGGGGGTCTGATCAACAGAGTGTAGCGCAAGCCCCCCCACCCCCACCTCCAACCCCTTCCCCAGGGAGTCAACTAGTAGAGAAATCAGATACAGCTTTACAAGAGCGGCAGACGTTCATGTCTTGTCAAGACCCCTTGCCTACTGGCGCCTTTACGAGTCAATAAGCGGGACTCGGCGTCCTCCGCCAAACACACTCCTATCACACAGATGTGTGTATGCTCATGGACTCAACATTAGCATAGAATATGGGGCGCCCCTGCAATCGGATGCTTCCCAGTTCTTCCCGTCGGCAAGTGTCCTCGGGCAGGAGACTGAACCCCCCGATGGCCCGGTCTGCCGCCATTGGCGTGTTGAGTAAGTGGAGAGCATTTATTTAAAAAAAAAAAAAGCATATATATATGTATATAAATATATATATCTATCATCTGCATCTGTCTCATTCGATCGCGCAACGTCTGACCCATGACGAGCTGTTTTTATTTTCACTGTCGAAAAGTTCAAAAGTGCGTTTGAGAGCAAGGGCCACGTTGAGAAAGAAGAGCAAAAGTGCTAATTCCTCAATACGAGGATAAGTGCGCGTTTCAGTTTTTCTGTGCGACAACACACGTCTGCAGGACTCAATGACAAATCAAAGATGGTGGTACAATTTGCAGCAGTCAATTTCCTCTGATTAAAAGAGTTTCTGCGTGGAGAGGGGCGATTTTGACGAAGCTCCTATTGACTGTCCGCGCTACCCTTTCAGGTAAATCCGGCGAGTCATTTCATTAAGGCCCAATTCCATGGACACCGGACTTTAGGGGCTTTCACAGCTGTTTGTCGGCAGGAATGAAGCCGTGAGAAAGGAGCCCATTACTGCTGTGAAAAATACAAATTGCAAAGCCTCGGTTCAGATCGCTCTTCCACTCTGCCTGACTGACCCACCAAAGTTCACATTTCATCACTTCCCTGGATCTCACCTCCTGATTAGCCCCATGAAAATGGAAAGCGAGAACGAAAGTTAGATTGGAGACTAAACTCGTGAATTAAACTCATGCGGATACATGTTTGCCGCAAACAATGGAACATCATACCGTATAGAAATGTTGATACCTTTTTTTTTTTTGATACCTGAGTTGGAGGAAGAAAAAAACTACCTATATGAGTCATAGCAGGGGACCTCTTTAGGGGCCTGCCTTAGATTAGTTCAATCAACATTCATTCATTCATTTGTTATCTATACAGTTTATCCTGCACTGAGGAAGCTGGAGCCTATCATTCACCAGTCATTCACACGTCCTGTAGAGATAAATGATCGTTCACTCGCTCCTTCACATGTGATACAGAGGCAAACAACCATTCGCCCTCTCATTCTCACACCTAGGCAATTCAGGGTCTCCAATGACCCTCCGGCATGTTTTTTGACTGGGGTAGGAACCTGGAGGACCCAGAGGAGCCTCATTCAGACAAACAGAGAAAATGGGGGGCTCCACACAGAAAGGCGGAATGGAACTGCGGACCTTCTCGCGCCACCCAGTTCAATCATTATCGTCTTGGAGTAAAAAGATATATTAGCGTGATCGTCACATCTACGTATGTACTGAACCAAGTCAGCTTGGATGAGCCGTTCTGCGACAGGGTTGCCGGGGTTTAGTCGTGCCCCTAAACACTCCGCCCTCGTAAGTTGATATGCAACATTTAAGTTCCAGAATGGAGACCAAAAAAAATAAAAAGGCCTCTCTCTGATGTTTTTAATTAGCAGTATTCTACAGTCTCCTCAGCTTTTTGAAGCCCTCCATCTCCTTTTGTTTCACCCCTTTTTTTTTTTTTTTTTGCACGGCCCTCTTTATTGACTTTCCAATTTTCCCCCTCGCATCCACCCCCTTCGCTAACACTCGCACCGTTGCTTCTGCGGCAGGGCCCGGCCCAACAATACCCCCAAGCTCACGTTCAGACGCTGGCTGGGGAGCCCTGATAGCGAGGCCCGGCCCTACAGCTCCCACCATCCCAGCGCCGACTTCCCATGAGACCAAAATCAAAGAGAGGCCCTTAAAATATAACCATGGGTATAATGAGGGTGCTCTAAAGAACAATAAGCGTCTATGCCAAAGGAGAACAGGAGTACAAAAGAAAAGAGAGAGAAAACTATCGGAATGTCAGCGTGAAAGTGTTCTCCGGGACTAAACGACAGAGGGCGGATGGGAAAAAAAGCTACTGTTCCATGGGGGAAAGGGCAAAAGGGCCGCAGCCGGCGGTGATGGTCGTCGGGGCCACGCATACATCCGACCACGTATCCGATCTCAAAACAACAAGGGGGGGTGCCGCATGCCTCTGGAGCCAGAGGGAGCCTGCACAACAATAGGCATGGATGGGCACCTCCACAATGGCAGGTGCTTTGAATAGCAGCGGAGATCCTCTGCGCTGTGGCTCGGAGGGGCTCGGGCTTTGGCTTGTGTAAACCTTCAGTTTTTAAAAACATGTTCCTTTGGACTCGGAAGGGATGGAAGTGATCTTATGGGGGGGGGGTGAGGCGGAGCGTCAAGCAATTAGCACTGCTTCCACAATATGAGTGGTTCTACGCTTCTACGCATTTCCATCAATTTCTCTCCATCTATCTATCTCCCTGTGATTTTGGATCATCCCTTTTCCGCCTCACAACAATCCCTTTCTCTTCTCACTAAAAGACATTTCATGTTATTGTCTCTTTCTCTTTCAATGAAGTCTTTGTTGTGTTGCTTTTTTTTTTGAGTGGTTGTGTATGTTCTGCCGCCGCTGCCGGGCTGTCCTGTAGGCCGTGGTGCAGCGGCGGAGGCAGTTTTTTCCCCCACCTTAAGAGCATTCTTTCCGGGGTCACAAGGTCAGGCTTCACAGATGTCTCCTGCAGACACTCAGTTGTCTAAACACTGCATCCCTGGGAGTAAGCATTCATACTAAACAATGCAGCCCCCCGTCCCTCCTCACTCTGGAAAATGTTAAATGTTTTGTTTTCCTTTTTGTTCCCCCCCTTTTCCATCTCTCTTTCTCATTGTTTTATTTTGTGAATTAACCTATAGATGGAGAGCAATTCTTTCCAAGGTGGAGGTTTTGTGCTCAGATAATAAAAGAAAGCAATGGTTATCACAAGATAGCGCCGTTTTCTGGCTGCTTTCATTCTTTTAAACACTCCCCGTCTCCCTACGTTTCCTCCAATTGTTCGAACGGGGCCTTAGTCATCCTTGCCTGATGGCAAAGTTGGGAAAGATGCTTTTAAAGGTCTTTTTTCTTCTCTCAGTGTGTGTGTGTGTGTGTGTGTGTGGGGGGGGGGGGGGGGGGGGGGTTGCCAGGAGAGAAAAATGAAAACATGTAGTAACTGTCCTGAAACCCACACTGGGCTAGCAGATATAAGAAACCCATAAGTAAGCAGGGCAGGCGCCAAACAAAGAGAGAGGCCTTAAATGAACAGAAGAACAATATTTGGGCTTGGAAGGTTCTTTGTACCCTCCATGTTGAAAAAAAAAAAAAAAAAAAAAGAAGGCGAGAATCCGAGAGAATCCTAGGGGCTAAAACGGCTTTCATTAAAGAGAAATCGGCTTCTGCGTTTTTAGGGGGTGGAGCGTGACACTGGTGAAAGAGAGGTGATTGCGGCATTTAACATGCGGGTTCTGCCTCGGAACACGGAAAAGTGTGTAATTGGAACAGCATTTTGAAAATCCGGGGCGCCGCGCGATCCTTGAATATCTCGCTCCTTTTCATCTCGCCTCTCCTCGTTCGCTGCTTTTTTTATTTTTTTCCCTCTCCCTTCATTTGCCATGTTGTTCTCGCTTCCCCCTCCAAACATCTCCTCTGTGCTCGGCAAATTGATAACCCTTTAAATGAATTATGGTAAACGCATAATGAAGGTTTTCTCTCGGTTTCAGCCCTGCAGCCAGCCAGAATGGAGCATCTCGTTCGGCATGTTTGATTCATTTTGTTGCGCATTTAGCCCCTGTGTTCCTTCCGAGTGTTCACTGCTTGGGGCATGTAAATAAGAAATTATCCTTGCTGACTAACACGGCTAATACCTCCTCTGGGGTGATCAAAAATTATTAGATGCTCGCTTCCAATAAACATTACGGCGCTACCCGCTGTCAGACTGCTCACCTCTGCTGGCGCCCCGATATCCATAAAAAATGGCTGAACAAAAAAAGATCAGGTGCGGAAAAAGCGCAGCGGCTACACGGAAACCCAGAGACAGCGGGGCTGCTATTATGACTCAAAAAAACAGCCCTTGCCTTTATGAGTCATTAAAGCATGTGCCGGAGTGGGAATCAGACTAGAAAATAAGCTTATCTTGCATAATGCCTTCCGAAGCTTTGCATAAACGTGAAAGATGCGCGCGTGAAAATCGGCGGCAGAGCAGAGCGGGGCGAACTCGGCTCCCAACACACCCCCTTTATCATCCTCCTACTCTCTTGGACGGCGCCGGCGTGGTTAAAGCACTACCTGTAGGGTACAGCTGCCGCGCCGCGTTCCAAATATGCCTCGGCGTGTAAACCCTCATGTTGTCTACGCGAGAGTTAACCGCGCGGCGAGCGAACGAGCTAAAGCCGGCCTCGCTAAGCCACTCGAATCGCCCGCGTGCTGTCTTTTGGGAAGGGCAAACACTGTGATGTGGGGTTTGGACATTAGTGGTAGAAGAGCGGGCGAGGGCGGGGGTGGCGGTGGAAGAGATTAAAGAGCCGAGGGAGGCAGAAGAAAGGAAAGAAAGTAAAAGAGCACAGGGGCCATTGGTCAAACACAAAGAGGGAGAGAGGGAAAGGACATTTGAAGTCGGGGTTAAACTCCACATAAGCACACCTTAAACGGGGTGTGTGTAAGCTGGCAGTCTGGGTTTTTGGAGTTTCCCTGCAGGTGTGCCTTTGACAGACTTGGCCCCCGTAACCTCTCTCTGATCTCGAATGGGGCCCTGGGTCGGACACAGAAGAAACCAGTGGCATCTTGCTCCCTCTGCCTCCCATTCTCTGTCTATTAGATTCACACACGCATGCTTACACTCTCTGTAAACACACACACGCACACACACATACACACTGCCAGACAAGGGGAAAACAAATCTGGTGAGGACTAGAGCAATTGGATTATCACCTCTTAAGGGTGACTTCTTGGCTGACCCCCTTCAGGCTAGCCTGCTGAAACAAAACAGAAAATTTCCTGGGAAAACAATTTCCCTTTAAAGAACTGAAGCACTGTCATCCTTGCGAAAATACAGAGGCAGCGGCATTAATGGACGCGGAGATCGCCCTTAGGGGCCTGCGCTCAAATCCCTTTTAGCCATATTACATCAGACCCCTGTGCACTCCTCATCATCACCACATGCACTTGAGTAATCAGCAAAGGAACACGAGTGTGTAAGCCCACTGTATAATGAACTGATACAACAGCGCTGCTCTCCGTCTTTGTTTTTAGCCAAGCCTCGAGGTACGAGAGAAAACGTCGCCCTCCTCCTTTTTTTTTTTCTTTTTTTTGCTTGCTGTTAGTCAATTGTGATTACCCCACAACAGTCTTTTCTCTCTCTCTCTTTCTCTCTGTTTTTTTTTTTTTTTAATTCAGTCAACTGACTCCAAGATAAGCTGGTCTTCATCTACTTCTCAAAGAAAGAAAAGAAAAAAAAAAACTCCCTCCAGCTTTCCCCCTAATGGTGCAAAACAGACATTCTCCTCAGCTGCTGTCAGAATAATCTGGGTAATTTTTTCCCTATGTTCTCCAAACATTAGTTTGCACATTAGGCCGGCCCAGTAAATGCGCCTTTCCCGCTGCGTAGGAACCGGTGCCTGGCCAAGCCGGGCCAGGCCGGGTTAGGCCAGGTCGCGCCGGGGGGCCTGTTCGTGATTACGGACCGGAGGGACCCGAGCCCCGGTCGGGGCCGAGGCGGAGGGGAGAGGGAGCGAGGGAGATTAAAGGGAAGACGGCGAAAGGAAGAGAAGAAAAATCCCAGCTCTGGTGCGGATGGAAGGTGGTGACGTTGCGGCTAGTCGACTATGTTACTGGAAACGGAGTCGGTTACTGTACTTGCAATTTTCTTCCTTTTACAGTTCCTTTTCTTTTTCCCCCTACAATGATGTATAGACTCGAAGAACATAACACAGGGTCAGGAGAAAGATAGAGGTAGAAAAAAACGAGAGAGAGGGAGAGAGAGAGAGCGAGCGGAAGGGAGGAAGGAAGGAGGGAGCTGAGGGAGCTGATCATTCTCTTTAATCACATTTTGGACGAGGGCCAGGTAGTCTGCGGTACTGAGAGCAAGACGGAGAGGGCTGAGCGAGGAGAGGAGCGGGACGGAGAAGGAGCCAGGGAAGAATAAATGGAAAGGGAGAGCGGGACAGGGACGGGGACGGGACTCGCGGAATGAAGACGACCCTGGTGGAAACCGGCCGGGCGATGCAAGCCAGAGCTTTGCGTGCGCGTGAGAGCATGCGGGGAAGAGCGACAGGCGTTCCCGTAAAGGCCGGCGAATGCTGAATCCAGCAAGAATCTGGTGTTAGAGCAGAGCCGGAGAGGAGAGGGAGAGATCCATTTTAAAACTATGTGCATTAACTATACTTTTCCCCATAGATTAAGCACTCCGCATGAATAATTTAGCCTCTCTTATGCTAATGGGATCATGAAAGTATCCCCTCCGTGCCGTGTTTTCTCCCCCTCCGCAGAAACTCTTCTCGGCTTTCAACAATAACCCTGCCCCTTCCCAACAAGCCATCTCACACACACACACACACACACACACACACACACACACACACGCAGTGTTTTCACAACACTAACACGGGCCTGACAGGTAGCGACACGGCTAAAATGCGCTTATGGCACAACCTCAACAAACAGGTTTAGCTTTTTGATTCCCTTCCACTCGATTTGGAGTTCATTCAGCCGTTAGCCGTCAAAACTCAACTTTAAATACTGTTTGCAACGTCGCTGTTGTCGTTGGTTTAGGAACTGACCGCCAGAGGAAACTCCTCTAGCACTTCACTGTGGTTTTTCTTTCTTTTTTTCCTGGTTTGGGGTGCACATATCATGTGTTTTTTTTATGCTTTTCCTGCGCTGTCACACACTAAAATATATTCACCACACACACACACACACAAACACGCGCACGCACACACACACACACACACACACACACAGCCTTGTTGCTTCGGCATTGTATGGCAGCGAGGTGGGTACGCTGCGTAAAAAATTATCAGCGCTCCAACAGCTGGGAGTGAGGGCCATGAAACAGCAGGGCTTGGGTCTGCTTTATTGTTTATCTGTTGTTTATGGGCCAGTGTTCAGCTTTAATTACTACAGTAAATTAAACTCTAACAGGCACTTAGAGGGGGAAGCGGCTAACACACACACACACACACACACACACACACACACACACGCGCGCGCACACACACATGCTGGTTATTCTATACAGACATCTAGCCGATCACTCCAGAGCTGGAGCACGGGCTACTTAAATGCAACAAGACTTCCATCTTGCGTCTAGCGGCGCGGAAAACATTTCCGGCGTCCATCTTTCCTCCAGGCCTCGTCTCCTGGGCCGTCCCCAGCCGCCCCCGAAAGGTCTGGAGAACGATCGGGTTTAACGGGGCCTTGTGCACGGGGGAGTCGTGTCCCCGCCAAGAGTGACCCCGCTCTTGTAAGCGCAACCACAAAGACCTTACTGAGTGGGGCCCCTCACCAGGGCCAAGAGAGCACACCGCACACCCCGTGCATTCTCTCTCTCACCCACACACACACACAAATGCACCACAACACCATCAAGCGCGGCATGCTCCCTCAGAGCTGCACTCTCTCTGCTCTCCTCCCTCTCCATCTCCGCTTCTCCCGGTCTCTCTGGGGAGTCTGTCTATCCACATAGCGTGGGGATTGTTCAATTGCTGAGAAAATGTACAAAATGCTCTCTCTCCTCTCTTCTGTTGAGCCTTTTCCGTCTACAGTAGAATCGGGGAATTGTACAGAAAGCCCCTTTACTCACCACTCAAGATGTCAACGTGGATTTGGTCTTCATGCATAGCTAATAATTACAAGTGTGGACTGGAGCTGAGGCATGCACGCACACACACACACACATGCGCACACACTCACACACACAAATACACAGAGCGAGAGGGGGGAAAACGCTACCTACCGTGCAGAATGAGTGTTTGGGATTTACAGTTCATGACTGACTGCATGAGATTCTACCGTGTTTGTTGGAGGCAAAGGCTATTTCATCACACTGCTCCATCACACACTCCGGATGGTTAACATATTATACACACCTGCTTGGAAGCGAGTGCTATCTTAAGGCACGCACATTCATCAAGTTTAACTCCCTGCAACTGATGTCTCTGATGTTGCAAGATAAGCTTGGGAGAGTTCCCAAAAGACTGTTAATCAAAATGATGTGTGAGCGGAGCCGGTGAAGTTATTGTGCGTTACCTTTTGAACTGTCTCGCCTTAACCCCTCATATTTGTTTATCTGTGCAGAACATAGGGAGTGACTCTCTCAGAGCCAGTAAGAGAGAGTGCAGAATTTGCCCCGAGGATGATAATAAATATTTTCTTTTTTTCCCCTTATTTTTCTTTTTTTTTTTTTTGGGAGGGAAATTCTGAGAAAAAATGAAAAACACATCTATTAAGAGCGTGGGTGGGAGGGGATGTCAGATCCGAGTATCATATTGAAAAACTCATATGTAATTGAACCTTAACTCGCTAGACTGAGTGCTCTGGGCGTGCTTCGCCTTGGTTTCCTTTTTTTGTTTGTTTGTTTGTTTTTTTTTTACAATTAATTAGTCCGCAAGAGGGAAATACATGCTGCCCTTTTTAAATGAATTTGTTAGTGCGTGTCCAGAGTGAACCCCCGAGGTTCGGAGCAAATGGGCAACGAAAATGCGCATGGGGAGTTTTGTTCAGGAAAAGAATCGTGAGCAAAATAGCTAAAAAATAGCTAAAACTCTAACTTCGATAGAGATTACAAAATCATCTGATGAATAAAAGACGTTCACAAGCACACAGTGCGCAAGTTCATATTGTCCACAAGCTATTCATGTTTTGATAGGGGTGGTGGCTTTGGAGTGGGGAGACACTGCTTGTGTGCAGCAGGTATGTAGAAAAATTATATCTGTCCCACCGCCGAGGTTGCATTTTGTGCCATTAATTTGATTTGATTAGAAAGTATTAAATAAATACATAAATAATACATATATTCAGATGAATCAAATACATAAAAATTAAATAATGACATCATAAAATGAGAAAATGATAAGACAAATACAAAACAAAAAAAGAATAAAATAAGGTTAAAACATAAAATGAAATAATGAAAAAAAAAAAAAAGAGTAAATATATGACCTTCAGCTCATGACATTCTTGAAAGAAAGAGTCAAGCTCATATGTTTTGGCCACAAAAATCAAAGCGATTTCTTAAACACCGTAAGGCCATTTTTAAGCGTTTTTTTTTTTTTTTTTTTTTTTTTTCCGGGGTGACGTCAACGCACGCTTCCTCACTGTATTCTCTTGTACATCGTGTTACATCAGCGATGCCTCCCACGCCTCCACATGCAAACAACATATCTTTTAGCAAAGGAGCTAGAAACGGGGAGGATGATGTTTTTTTTTCCCTTGGCAGCTAAAACCAAAAAAAGTACAGCGAATCTCCTCCATCCTCTCTCCTTCCTCCGCTCTCACTTCCTCCCATCTATTCTGTCTTCCACAACTGATCCACATCGTCACCCCTTTTAACAGGGGCCAAGCTGTTAAAGACCCCATTACTGAAGTGAAGCACACATTTCACATTTTCTCTGTGGACCTGAGAGTGTGGACTACAAATTTTATGTGGAAATGTATTGAGATAGGAGGCGAGTTCATGCGTGGAGTGGAGCCGAGTGAGGGAGACGAGGGAAAAGGTGGAGAGGTTGGGCTCAGTCGGAATGGAAGGGCCAGAGTCGGGAGTCAGCAAGCGCTTCAAGCGTTAACGTAATTGCAAGAATGTGAAAAATGAGGCGGCGGGGCTCCCGAGCGGAGCGAAAGGTCAGAGCATGCCTCACACAAAACAACTGGCTGGAGGACGGCCTCATTAGACCATTAAATCAGCTGCCCTCACTCTTTCTCATTTGCTTTTCTCTCTCGCCTCTCCTACTTTCTCACCTTTTCTACTCTCACGCTAACACACAACAACTACACCTCCTCCGCGCGTTTCTCTATTTCGTGCGACTTCCTCTCGTTCGGCGCGTCGGTCCGCCTCGGCCCTGCTCAGGCCCCGGTTTGGTCCGAGTCTATCTTGGCCCCGGCGCGCGGTGCCGTACCGTAACTGTCTTTGGCTGCTATTGATCTGCTGTTACTGGATACGGTGGGAATAGAAGTCGATAAGTGCTCTGTGGATTACAGGTCACTTGTACTTATGTGTAGAAGATAATCAATAAGCGGCACATTTCTCCCCCCACAGCGCCTGGACTCATCTCTTGTCTACATCTCCCTTTGCTGAAAGAAACGAAACACTTGCGTGTTTTCTGACCTGCTGTCATTCCAGACTGACATCAAACTTGCGCCTGTTAAGGATGAGACACTCGTTCACTCTAATTACCCATCATTTAATAAGACTGCCTGGTATTTGGATTCTGCCACCTCTAGAGCGTCTAGCTCTAAAAAAAAAAAAAAAGCTATGGCGCGATTGCTCTATATGTGATCTGCGCACCCTGACCTCCCTGTCTGAGGTCATAGCATGTTTTCAAATTATACCTCTGCTTCTGTGTACCTGTTGCTGATGAAGGCTTCGCTGCCTCCTCCCCCAGCCTGCACCGACGCAGCTGCAGACTCAGGAAGCCGCAGAAGCCGACTACAGCCCTGAGCGTGTGGTCAGTAATGGTTTAGACGCTGCTGTTTGTTGTTCTGTCTGAAGAGGAGATTATTTAAAAAGCCCCACCACAGAGCGCGGGGCTGTCAATATATTTGATCAATTATTGGTAAAACGATAGCCTTGAACCAACACGACCAGCAGCTCCATCCAGTGAGCCAGCTCCCGTAAGTGTGTATCCAAATGTGCTTGTGTCTGCGGACGGCGTGATGAAATTTCATGCAAAACCTTGGACACAGCCAGAGGGCACGCACTGATACAGAAACAGACCGAATATTACGCGCGCACACGCGCGCGCACACACGCAAACACACTATCTCTGTCTCTCCCTATCCACTGGCAGTGGAAGGAGATCTCGGTGCATTCAAAACAAGGGGCGGGGGGGCAGGACTGGAAAGACCAGGAGCTTTTCATCTGTTTTCATCTGCCGCTGAGTTTAGACAGCAGTTGCATTTTGTAAACAGTTTTGCCCTCGCAATATGTTGGAATTGGGCCTGGACCGAAATGTTCCTACTAATAGCGCATGTTTTTGATCATTTGCATGTCAAAATTGTTACGGACCGTGACAAAAATACAAGGCGGGTAGCTGTGACTTGTACACACTATCTGTAATACATTAAAATACATTTGTTTTGAAATGCATTATTGCAGTTTGGCAGGTCGCGTACTGGATAACACTGAGGCATAATTAGGGACTGTTGTGCGAGTGAAGTTAATATGGTTTAAAGGCAAACGAGAACTGGCAGGAATAGACTATTAATCACCAGCTTTTTTTGTTCAGGCTCTTTAAATAGCAACATTTTGGAAAGCCCTTTCCTGGGTTTGGCGTGGAAGCAGGGGGGATGTCGCTCGTATCCGCACCTGACTGTAAAGGATAAGCATGTTGAATTTTCAAGTGTGACTGCATGTTCATATGGACACCGCTCAAAAAAAAAAAAAAAGTGGATAATCCATTAAGACGAATAGAAACTCCCAGGATGGCGAGAAGCAGCACTTTTTCACAGCAGACGTGGTTCGAGTGAGCGGT
This sequence comes from Fistularia commersonii, assembly GCF_037954325.1. Taxonomy (NCBI): domain Eukaryota; kingdom Metazoa; phylum Chordata; class Actinopteri; order Syngnathiformes; family Fistulariidae; genus Fistularia; species Fistularia commersonii. The sequence goes on along the minus strand of NC_141284.1, from coordinate 22,521,267 downwards.
TGGCAACGACAATGACTAATAAGGTATCGGGGAATGTTCCGGTTCATGCAGGAGCACACATGCGCTTGCTTACGTCTGCAGGTTTGCGTTGCGACCCTGCGCCCAGCTCACCTTGTTCGCTGCTGTTGTCGCCACTCTGCGAAGCGTGTCCCCCGCTGGAGGGCCCCGGCGTGCCGGCCGAGTGCGTGGAGGTGGCGTCGTCGTGGTCTCTCCAGGACGCCGGGTTCTGAAGGTTTTTTTAGGGAGGGGAGGAAAAGCGAGCGTGGGTTCCATCCGTCCATCCGTGCATCCGTCCACATTCACCGCCACCATCCAAACCACAAGCCAGGAGCGGGAGAGAGCAGGCAGCAGGGGGAGAGGGGGCAAAAAAGAGAGGAAGACCAGATGAGTATGCTGGAAATGTGAGAGTGACATCTGTAAGAGTCCTTGGCCGAGGGCCCCGCAGTCTATTCCCGCCTCTAGCAGACACTCAATGATGCCACTATAATCGGAGATAAAGGGAAAGAAACAAATGCACTAAAGCAGATGGCAATAAGTCAGAATACTGTAATCACAGGGTTTCATTCAAGTAAAAATACAGCGGCGTCAACGCGCCATTTGATTTTCGGCCTTGCAAGGGAACCCACTTGCAAGTGATTGTCTAAACATGCGTCGAAGGTCATTTCCAACGCGATTTCCACGTCGGGAGAGAGGGAGAAATATAGAGGTAAAAGGTCCAAACACGCCGCAGCCGTCATTAATCATTACCGCTGTCAGAAATGAAAATAAGATATGACAGTGATTCTCCTGCTAATCTGCCAAAAATGTGAACACGCCCACGCTAACATATACACACGCCCACAGAGGCTGTTGAAAGTACACTTAGACACACATGTTAATGACATAATAGAGATTTAAATACGAATATTCACGCACGGCCGCGCTCCTTTTCTTACGCGTACAAAGACGTGATCAGAGAGCGTTTCGCTGAATGGACTCAGAGAAATAAACAAACGGGCTTCTAAGATGACTTCTCCTCTCCTTCCCAACATCCCCCTGCTTTTTTTTTTGTTTTTCTCCCCTCCCACTCTCTTCCTGGTCATTCCCACACAGCCCGTGCCGGCACACACAGGGAAACAGGATTTTTCTACTGTACAGGAAACGCTTTATCAGTGCCACATGAAGGCAGGCCAGAGGTGGAATTTCCTCCGCCATTCAAGGCAATGCAGGGACAGAGCACATCACGTCACTTACAACCGCTCCTGCCCCTGCAAAGGCCCGGGCTGGCGTTTTCCAGCTCAACATGTCACCTGAACACGGGTCCTCACACACACACACACACATACATACGTATGAAAACAGAGGGGTGGGAAAATACACATACGGCAGAAGATCCCAAGAAAGACCACCGTTTTTTACCATTTTGTCTTCCTTCAGTTGTGTTTCCCTCTAGAGGAGAGGAGCCTGCCTGCCCGCATTGATGCCCTAGTCAGAGCGAGCTGTACTGGAGGAGGACAGACGGAGTCTGGAGACTGGTGGAGGTTTTGCAGTGAAATAAGAGGCTATAAGACATGCGGCTGCCGAGCTCCCTCGGGTCCACGGTCCTGATGTGCTGCTGCCGTGCCTGTGAGCGAGGCCCTTTTATCTGCTAAGTTTTTTTAAGGGGGAAGGAGGGCTTGTTCTCTCAAATAGCTCAGAGCTGAAAACAGCAGACAGAAACACACAAGACCCTTCAGACCCTCCGCTCCATTCAGGGCGCTCTCAGCGTCAGCTGTTCACCGGATGGCGATCGGCTAAAGGGCTCAGAGAATCTCTCAGAAGAGGGGGGTGAAAAGACAGCGTGAACAAAAGACACCGTGCGTGGATTTCAACGCGTGGAGTGCGCGGAGGGTCGGGTGATTGTGACGCGTTTGCTTTTCCGGTCCGCCAATCCACACGCGTGTTTTACCGGAGCGAGGTTTGTTGTTTTAGTCATGTGCGTGGGGTTATTATAAACACGGGGGAGGGGGAGCTCGGGGGAAAATCACTGATGTTACGAGGGGGGGCGGATTCCCCTCGGTCTTTACGAAATATCCCGATTCTGTTTGTCACACAGTTGTGGACACGGCACGGAAGCGCAGGCGCGGGTAATAAGTGCAAGAAGCGTGTGTTTAAGCAGAGCGGGGCTCACTTGACTCCAAATGAACTGCCGTACCGAGAGGAGAAAATGACCGGGTTCTGCTTACTCAAAATGAAACAACCACTGCAGATGGAGGGTAAGGCCAGCCTGAAACACTCTCCCTCTCCCTCCCTCGCTCTCTCTATCCTGGCAGCCACAGCTCTAATGCAACAGCTGAATCGATAGGACTTAATTTAGCTATCATTGCAGGGTAATGTGTCATTTTTAATGGCGCTGGCACTGAATTAAATTCACAGACACCCCAGTTAATGGTATGAAAGGGAATGATATTTTGTCATGATTTGCTACCTCGTGCTTTTAATGGACCTTCGTGCAGGGTTGGGGAAATAGTTCTGTCGGTTCAGGTCCTAAAAGACAGCGGGATTCAGCATTGCATAATAATAATAAAAAATAATAATCACAGCGCAGTGGCATCCAGAGCCAGTGCAGACAACAGACTCCTGTAAGTCACCTGTATTTCTTAACCCCATCTCCAAAACAACACAGCGAATATCAAAACAACTGCGTTAACTTTCCGCGCTCAACAAGGTGACCAAAGCAACAGCCTTTTCCTCCCCATAAATTATTTATTGAGCCTCTCCGCGCTACGGAGGGTGAATCATCACACGCCACGCAGTGCAACACAAACACGCTCACACACACACATACCGTTTTGTCACAACCCCTGTGGGGTCTGATAAAGTTCAAACAAGTTGGGGAGTAAAAAAAAAAAAAAAATCATGTCACCCAAACAGTCTTCTTCAATCTGCACAAGTGTTCCTCGGAAGAAAAACTGAAGATGAAGCAAAAGCTTAAAAAAAAAAAAGGCCGACAGGAGCATGTGACTATTCCCTAAAGCTAGGCATAATTAGGAGTCAAACATGGTTCACTCCATGCTCTTCACTAATTGTGTTAAAGAGCGGTGTTACCAGGAGGAGGAAGAGGAGAATGCCAGAAAGCAAACACGCATACATGTGCGGGAGGAAAGACACACACACACACACTCACACTAACACAATGGGACTAGATTAAGAATAAGATACAAAAGGAGTGTGGTCTCCAGGGGCAGCCTCCTCTGTTTGCTGGGGTTAGCAACCGGCGACTGATAATACGGGCTGTAATTAATATAAAAGCGGAGTGGTGGAATATAAAAGTGGTGGAAGACTTGTTGTGCAGTCGGGGCCACGGGAGAGCAGGAGAATGCTGCCGTCTCTTCTTCGCACCCCCACCCCGCCCCCTCTTCCACCCCCATCCCCTGTTTCTCATTTACAAACACCTGCCTGGCACAATCTCCTTCCTCTCAGCGCACTCTGTCTACATCCCTAGGAATTTCAAATAAAATTGATTTAGCGGCATCATTGAATTTCCCTCAAATTCCCCTGAAACCAGGACGGAAGAAATCTGTTGGTAAAGGCTGATGACGAGGGGCGTGCTCGTGCGCGGTTGCACGTGTATGTGTGTGTGTGTGTGTGTGTGTGTGTTTGTGTGTGTGTGTGTTTCTGTGGACAGGCTGCAAGGAAAAGCTACGGGGATCCCGTGCTGAACATGAAGAATTGCTGAAACGCCACAAAACACAGACACAGACACACACACACACACACACACACACACACACACACACGGGACTTTTATACCATAAAGAAAAGTGAGGTTTTGCAGCACGGGATAAACAGTGTTTGTGTCCGACCCACTTGCGTTGGATTCAGTATGTAATTATAAATAGCCACGTTGAGAACGTGTTAGTGCGCCTCCGCTGAACAACACAACATTTACGACGCCCTCAATTATCCGTTCTATAAAAACCCTTTAATGCAAGAGCTAATTATTCACCGCAACGTGATTTAACAGGCGTGAATGATTGACCAGTCGTATTTACATTACAAAACTTTCTTTTGACGTCCCTGAGTGTCACATGAACAAATATGTCTTCCAAGCCTCTTGCCAATTTATTAGGTACACGTGAATAAAAGTAATGCGGCCAAAAGTTCTTGCAGTAAATCTTCCCTCCATGACGATTATAATGTCAGGTTTTATTTATTTATTTGTCTATTTATCAGCTCTGCCCGAGAGCTGTTGATTTATTCTGACGGTCATTTCGGAGGCCGCTGTTAACAACGCCGGAAGAATTTGAGGTGTTTCATCAACTGTGACTCCTACAAACAGGACACGGCACGAACGCGCACCTCTCTCAGAATGACCCTTGAAATAAATCCTCTAAAACATTTTCAGTGGAACCCTCGTGAGGGCAAGATAAATTGTTATGTGTATCTTAATAAGTCCTTGCCACCAATAAACTTTAATAAAAATCAGCCTTGTGAATTTGTGAGCGGATGCATACCTGTGCTCGTTAGTTGAATTCAAATACAAATCCGCCCGCAATGAATGACAGCAATTGTTTTTCCTTGCATTCCTACACAGCGGCAGTGTTAACACGCCGTCATAGGAGAGGCAGTGCGGAATATGCAACAAGTGAGCTTAGCCTCTTTCCAGCCACAGGAGCGATGATTAGATATGCCTCCCAACAGGGCTCTGCTTCTGAACACTAATCAAATAGGAAATGTAAGGCCAGACATCCAGCCATCACAGAACAATTGTGTGGAACAGACAGAGCGGTCCAAGTCAGCAGTGCACTGTTTTCACGAGGCGGGGGCGAGGTGGGGTGGGGTGGAAGGGGCGGGGGATCCGACATAGACGGCCCCTGAGGAGAATAACGGTGGTTGAATTAGAACACCTTCGAAAATGGAGAAATTCCACGGTTCAGCGGGCCAGCTGTGGACAGCCCAAGGGCTCGGCGTCCACGGGCAGCGGGGCTGTGCGCGCTCTGGAACATGCATAGTGACACACAGCGCTAGGACGTTAATGAGCACCTGTCTCCATTGATACACGGCTTAAATCGCTGCACCGGACGAAACAGGAACCACAGACTGAACCTGTGACCTCACTGTATCTGACCAATGGCCTGCTGCGACCAGCGCCCGCACCAGAAAATCAAGTGTAAACAGAAAAGCCTTTTTAACCCCCCCCCCCCCCCCCCCCCCCCCCGCGTCCCCGTCCCCTCCTCCTTCTCTTTCCAGCGTCGAGATAAGCTGCAGCCTAACCTCTCTCTGGGAACTACTATCACTCCTCGAGGAAAGCTCTCCAAAACAAAGCAACTGCAAAATCCTACGGCGCGTCTGTATAACAAATCTCGAACTATGCAAAATTCAAACGCGTTTCAGAGGCATAATGCATATGCATGGAGGAAAAAATGAAAAAAGAGCCCTGTGCTAATATGTGAGCTCCGCCGAAAGAACGACACAATAGCGGGAGGAGACACAGAAGCTAATTCATTAGAACAGATAATATTCAGAGCCTGTTAATTCTATTTGCCTCCCTAATTGGATGTAGCACAGAAGAGACAGAAATTTGATTCATTAATTAAAAGACAAGACAGCAAACCATTGACAAGCGCACGCCGTACCAACCTTTTCCAATCTACAACGTTTTCCGTCCTATCACCCCGCGTGTGTAATATGCATCCCCCCACCCCCCAGACCCCCCTTTCTTTTCAGCAGAACCGGAGGGGAGGTGTGGGGGGGGCAAAGAGGTAGGCAGCCCTGGGTGGGCCGTGTGGTGGAGACAGTCACCGCAAGCAAATAAGGGAAATCAACAGTGTCAGCGAGGCCTCGACCCGTTTCTCACTGAACCGAAATCCAATCAGCGGCAAGACAATGCTGCATTCGAGTGCAAATAAAAACGGGCTTATTATTGCCATTATCATTTATATTATTATTACCGTTATGCTCTGATGTCAGGTAAGAAAGGCGAGAGAGGAGGGAGGCAGACGCGCATTAAAGTGAGCTCGGCGGGCCGCCTCGTTCACAGTGAAGAGCCTCATCATCTCCAGAAAAAAAAAAAAAAGAACCCAACTTTCACCAAATGAGATGTAGCCCTGGGCTATATATTAAAAATGCATATCAAAGCAAAGAAAAATGGACGTGAGAGATTCCAGCTAAATAAATTTGCATATCTAACTATCAAATTGCCTTCCTCTCTTCAATAGGAGTCAAGGACAGAAATGAATATAAATGTTTTATTTTATTTATTTTTAAAAAAAGCCTAATTCATGTGAATAAATAAAACAGATAAATCAAAACAAGGAGCACGAGAATAGTTTTATATGTGGTGGCACCTCCTCGCAGCTGAATCGTGCATTGTTTTCAATATTTGGGCCACTGTCTGGGCCAAAGCGGGACGGAGCCGTACAGAAGTGTACGGAGCCGTGCACGGCGGGACTTATTTCTTTAGCTTTCCACCAAAAGTGTCACGGGGTAAGCTTTCACAAACAAACAACAACAAACTTAACAAGATACAAATGTCACGCCGCCCCTCAGGTGCGTGTGGTGTCCAGCACCTGAACGCATCATAACTCAGAGCACAGACACAGCTCCGGATCAGGCTGTGCTGTGGCGACAATAAATACCTTTTTAAAAAAAAAAGTCCAGCTGTGGCGCAAAAAGTCACATAAATCCCTCCGTCTTGAAAATGAAACGGGGTCAGCGGACAACTCCAGGATGAGCGACAGGTCTCGTTTACAGCCGCCGCGGCTTTCCGTCAATGGCATATCTCATTTTCCAATAATCAAAAAATATCCCTCGCTGGTGGACGCAGCGGGGGCGGGTGGGTGCCTGAGCTTCTGGGGAGCAGCGTTGGAAATTGGCTTCAGCGTCAACCATCTGCCGTGAAACTAAACAGGCTATTTTATCTAATCTCCGCAATATAAACAACAGCATGCCCCATTTCTACACTTGTTTTGGAGGACCTCGGCGGCGCGTCCTGACCCTCTCGCAAACCGGCATCGGCATCTTCGGGGGCCCTAATTGTGTTTTAATTCGCCCCGCGCTGTGTGCCGCGTGTCCCCATAAACGCAGGATGGGCTCGCGCAGGGAATCCACTGCTGATTGGGCCTTTAGCCAGAGCCAACAGATGTAGGAGCAGTGACTTTGCATAACACTTAAATCTGCTTTAATTCCTTATAGGCTTGGCCTTGTGCTGCACAGATATTAACTAGTCAGTTTGCTTGCGATACCCCCCTACCAATCCCCCCTTCTCCCCCTCCTCTTTCAACCCCCCTCCCAACACACACACACACACACACACACACACACACACACACACACACACACACACACACACACACACACACCAAAACATTAGTTTTATCACAGGCATGCAAGACGCAATAACTCACAGCCATCAGCTCAATAAGACACTGTCAGCTTGATCCATATCGCAGGGAGATCCAGTGTTTATTACACCGAAAATGCACAATTTAAACCGGGGAAGGGGTGGCGGGTGGCTGATCGGGGGGGGGGTCGATCTTCAAATTTAAAGCAACTGTACGAGGTGCATATAATTGAATTCAGCATTATGGAGCCTCCAGCCATAAAACGTCAGGGGGAAGCAGAGGAGAGAGTCACTGCTGTGCAAGAAAGTAAATAAATAAATATACAAATAATAATAAAAAAATAAATAAATAAAAAAACATGGCGATCGATAGGAAACAATTAAACACATTAAGATCAGCGGCAGCGGTGGAAGGCCTCCAGACGAACCATCACACGCCTTGTGAACTTGACATTGATGGTAAGCCTTTAGCTTTGAGATCTATTTCAATAGGCTACCACTTTCCCCACCTCTGCAGCAGCAGCAGAACGCGAGAGGAAATAAATGAATAAATAAATAAATAATTAAATAAATAAATAAAAATCCACAGCTTTACGCACAGGCCACATTCAACTCCCACAGCAACGCATAAAGCCCTTTTCTTTTTCAATATTGGCCTAAAGCTACAGCTTAGCTCCGAAAACCCTGCTTTAACGTTAAACCTGCGTAACATATAATTGCCTCGCGTTATTCTCCCTCCTCCTCCTCTTCATCATCATCACTATCATCATCATCGCCATCTCCAACAGCTCTCCATAACGCACGGTGGCGATTTTACGCACGCGGAAGGGGTGAGGTGGGGGGGGCGGAGGGGGGCGTCAAGAAACACACGCACACACACACACACACACACACACACACACACACACACACACGCACACACACATATGCACGCACACGCATCCGTGCGCGGGGGAGCATTACGCACACACGGGTGACCCTAATCAAAAAGACTAAAACAATAACCCAGTCCATTGTGGCGCGTTTAGCTTTTGACCCCGAAACATCGATCGGCGGGTCCCGCTTGCGGGAGCTTTTGCGCGTGTGCGATCAGGATTTTTTGCACATGCACGGCGGCACACACACACACACACACACACGCACACACACGCACACACACACACACACACACACACACACACACACGCATGCACGAAAAAAAACAACCACCCAACAAAATAAAGAAAACAGTGTGCAATTTGATCAACAGCAGCAGCAGGGGTGCGCGCGCACTCACACACACACGCGACCGGGGGAGCATAATAAACGCGTCGTTACTTACGTGATCTGCGAGATTAGTCGACGATCCCGAGAGCTCTTCGTGGTCTGACTTGGAGCTGCCATCCCGCTCGTCGATCACCAGATCGATTGGCATTTTTCCTTTCAAACAGCTGATGTATCGGTGGCAAAAATTGTCGCAGAGCTCGTGCACCTTTTGGAGGGGGTGGGGGGATATATGAATATGAAAAAAATATATAAATTAAAATTAAGAAAAAACGGGAGGTAGAAAACACCTTTTTTCCAGGGTGCTGTGGAGGGGGTGCGGAGGAGGGGGAGCTTTACAACAATAACTCCAATTAAGAGACATTATCGGCGGCGAGGAAACAATAGTGGAACTGTTGCGGGGCTTATTATCCTCCTGAGACCGCAGCAACAAGTCGGAGGACAAAAAAAGAAAACAAAACAAGTATAAAGAGGGAATAAAAGTGCGCAACTGAAACCGAACCTGCGGATCGATCGCTTAGGGGGGGGCGATTTCACCGGCAATCGATTTTGTGCGTGCACCGGCTGGAGCAGATGGACAGCATATTTAAAATTTTTGAAATTTCAATTTATATGTGTATATATATATATGTATATATATGACTATGTATAGATCCATACATCCTGGTCGTATTCGACAAGGCGGATAGAATAATAATGAAAATAATAAAGAGAAAGGGGAAATTTAAGGAAATGTCCAGCACCCGTCCAGCAACATGGGAAATATTATTTTTACCTTTTCTAATTCCAAGAGGTGAAACCGTAATACTTGTATGGCTTGTATCATCTATAATCAAGAAAGAAAAGACACAATAGTTATATCACAAACTTAAATGCACACACACACACACACACACACACACACACACACACACGCACACACACGCGCACACACACACACACATATGTATGTGTGTGTGTGTGTGTGTGTGTGTGTGTGTGTGTGTGTGTGTGTGTGTGATCTCCAAAAGCAAAACATGTATGTATGTGTTTATGTATTTTATCATAAGAACAAAGTGCTTTACACTGTATGTACAGACTTGGGGGAGTGTGGAGGTGGGCAGACCGGATAGTTTAAAAATAGTATATTTATTTAAACATATTTACTGAACGAGAGGGGGGAGACAGAGATGGGCGCACTTACCAAATTGTCCAACTCTGGATTTGACGAAAATAAAGGTTTTTCTGCTCGGACCTATAAGGGGGGGAAAGGAATAAATAGGGCAAAGGTCACGGCGGGGAGTGACGAGCGGGGATGAACGGCCGAACCGGCGCTCAGCTCCGGTTTTCCCGGGAGGTTTGACCTGTTTGGCAAACACCGCGATGTCCTCGTTGAAGGAGTCCGAGGAGCAGACGTCCCCGCCTGCCACGCCGGGCTCCCTCGGCGTGCACGTCGCCAACTCGCACTTCTCGAACACCAACGCGAGCAGTGGGAATAAAGGGTGGCTGCAAGAGACAGGGCGGGAGGCACAGCCTGAGAACACGCATCGGTGCGGGGAGACACGCAAGAAAACACCCGGCCTGCGGAGGCTCTTCATCCCCACGTACTTTTCTTTTTTTTTTTTGCGTGAGCATTTACGCGCGTCCTTTTCGAATAATAAAAACCCATATGTGAGGCTGAGAAGGACCTTGTATTTCCAGGTCTCCGTGGAGTGGAGTGGAGTGGAGTGCAGCGGTATTTTCATTATTAATATTTTTTTATCGATTTATTGGTATATTTATCCGTTTCACGGAATCCCACGATCGTGGGATTTTGAGCCGGAATACAAATATAACTTCATCGGCGAGTACTGAATGATTTACAATATATTTCCAGACATATATATTCTTTTCCACACAGGGAAGATTATTGCGTGGCCACAACTGTGTGGGACGACGAGACACCCGCGTTTTCAAAAATAAAATCACGAGAAAAAGCCTTCTAATCCAGTATGACAATAATAACTATCACAAAAAACAATAATAGTAGAATAGCGGACACTCGTGGGTGAAGTCTAATTCGCGTTGGAAAAAAAAACTAAACCGGCCTCTTTTTATTTTATTTTTTTTTCTCATTTCCAGTTCCCAAAAAATAATTATTACAATATTAAACTGGAATAGTGAAGTGAATTTATTCATTTATTTATTTGATTTTGTCCACGAATTGGCCTGGCGTTTCAAAACTATTTGATTATTAACACAAAACTATCAGCAGTTCTAAATCACAATGGGCGTAAAGAGACGTATTTGTTTCCTCTGCAAATAAAATACATATGAATAAAAATGTTAAATGTTTTTTTTTCATAAGAAGGATTTGCATAAGAGGGATGCAATAGAGGTTTTTATTTAAGGGATAAATTAAAGATGAATTATCCAGAGTTCTCCCTGCAGCTCGGGACTCCCGGGATGAGATTAAACGCTGAGCCTCCATCCTCCACCTCCTCCTCCTCCTCCTCCACCTCCTCCTCCTCTTCCTCGGACGGTCTCACTCACTCGACGACGCCTCAAACGGCGCGTATAAAATTACACATTAACACAAAAAGAAAAAGTCCCCTTCGCACGACAATGAAGGAGTGAGGAAGAGGAGGGCTATAACTGATGTAAAAATATAAAAATGCACAAACTTCCTCTGCGCCCTCCCAAAAAAACGGAAAAAAGTTGAAAATCATATAAAAAAAAAATAAAATAAAATAAAATAATTCCCGTGGTGTCCAGCCTTACCCGTAGATCTGGTCCTTATCCCGCTTTAAAACGTCGTTGACTGCGGAGCCCATGCCGGTGGGCATGACGTTGGGGTGCGGGGCGTGGGCCCCGTAGTGCTGGCCGGCGTGCAGCGGCGGCCCGTGGTTCAGGTGGTGGACCTGCGGCAGCGGCCGCGGAGCGTGCGGGTCCCCGTACATGGACGCCGGGACCCCGTCCATCCCACCGTAATGGGCCAGCTCATCGTACTGGGGATATAAAAAAAATGTATAAAAATAAATGAAAAAAAAATAAGAATAAAACTCGTTTTTTTAAATACTATAAGAACCCATGCCGCCGCCGTGGCAGCCGCCTCTCCGGGAAGGGGACACCACCGGGAAGCGGCGGGAAACGACCGGGGAGGATAGAGAGATGGTTGCGGGAGGGGGTGGGGGGGTTCAGCGAAATCTCTCGCCGTCGCTACCCAGAAAAATAAAAGTAAAAAAAATGATGAAGGGGGGGAAATGGCTGTTTTTACGCGGCTGCAATGAGAGGACTTTTTGTTTTGAAAAATTAAAATAATAATAATAATACAAAACAAACGCCGTCACACCGGCCGTGGTGGTACTGGGTAGGCGGGGGTCCCTATCCCGGGGGTCGGAGAGCGTCCTTACCCTTTGCGCCATCGGGCTGCGCTCCGACAAAACTCCCGGAGTCTGCGGGGCGGCTTTGCAAATCCAAGTCCGGCCGGAGAGCGATTCGGTGGGCGAAGAATCCCACCTCCCCCCACCCCCCCGCTCCGCTCTCCTCTAAGCAACTTTCTTTTTCCTTTTTGTTGTTGTTTTCGGTTGTCGTCGTTGTCGTCGGTGCGAATTCTCCTATTCGCTCGGTTGGAGTCGTAGCATCGGGGTTAGTTTTTCGGGGGGGGAAAGGGGGAAGCGATTTCTTTTCTCTTGCTTTCCTCACTTTTCCTCACTTTTTTTTTGTCCTCGGGAAATACAATAAAAAATGAAAAATAAAAAAAAAATAAAAATGAAAAAAAAAATAAATAAAAAAGCCCCAAAAAGAAAAAAAAAAAGTGGCGGTTTACAATCGGCCCATCGACAACCTGCGTGCAAGCGAACCGCCGCGTCTCATGGCTTTTCGCCACTCCGGCTGTCAATCAAACCCCCGGGGTTGTCAAGGTAATGAATGAATGAATGGATGAATGAATGAATGACGGTCGCCGATGATGTGTTCAAGCGCAGGGCGAATCTTTCTGGTCCGTTTTCATCCCGCGAGTTCCGTGTCTCCTTTAACGCCTCCAGATCGCAAATCTTTTTCTAATCGAAGAGGCAAAACGGAGAGATCGGATCTTCCTCCTCCTCCTCCTCCTCTTCTTCTAACTCTCTCTCTCTCCCTCCACGCACGTCGGTGCTCGGCGGTTCTCCGGCGCGGCCGGGATGAGTGTTGGCAGGTTGGCTGCTCGCTCGCTTCTACGATCCGAGTCTCTCCGCGGCGCTGAGCGGTGGGCGAGCGGAATGACGGATCCCGGAAGTGGCGGCGGCCGCAGCCAGTCCTGCAGCAGCTCCCAGAGAAGAGAGAGCACAGACCGAATCTTGTGATATGCAGAGTGTGTGTGTGCGTGTGTGTGTGTGTGTGTGTACGTGTGTGTCTGTGTGTGTGTGAGGGAGGGAGGGGGGGCGGTGGCTTCAAACCCCACACTGGGGGTAAAAGAGCCAAACGCAGCTCCAACTCCCACCCCGATTCCGATTTCGCCGGGAGGAGCGCTGCAGAAAAGCAAAGGGAGGGGAAAGAAAGAGAGAGAGAGAGAGAGAGAGAGAGGCTGCATGAGGATGTTTTCGCTTTTTTTTCCTTTTAAGAATTTTGGACACAAAGTCCCAAAGCGGGATTAGAAGTTCTGATTTTCATTTTTTATTTAGTTTTTATTTTTTTTTTACGCACGACAGGATCTGGTGCACAACAACCACTCCAAGCCAAGCCAGCGAACGCAAAAAAAGTCATTCGGGAGTGTTACTAATGCGTTGTTGTGTGTTTATAAGCCCGGGCGCTGTAATAACATAGTAATTACTACTGATCTCACACCTTATTAATGCATCGGAGTATTTCTATTTTTCTCCTTGCAAATCGAGCGACTTTCTGAAACCAGATGAACTTTTCTGACAGCAATAAAGTTTTTTATTTTATTTTATAATTTTCAAAGGGGGGGGGGTGTACATTTCCACCCCGCTGTCTCCTCCTCCTCCTCCTCCTCTCTCGGGAGAAATCTGCTCCTCACCTCGGAGCAGTCAATTATCAAAGCTTCCTCAAGATCATCAATCATGTGAGGAGATTGAGGTCTGGAGAAGGAGGAGGGGAATGAGGAGGAGGAGGAGGAGCAACCGCTCCGGCCATCGATTGTAGTGAACCCCCCCCCACCCCCACACACACACACACACACACACACTCCTCTTTTAGACCCCCCTTTTTACGCGTAAACCCAAAAGTTTTCCTTTCTTTTATCATTTTTTGTTATATTTGTGACTTTCTCACACACACCGGATTTGCCAACAGGTTGTGATGGAGGTAGATGAGCTTTGACTGCAGTTCAATAAAGTCCAGCAGACAAAATGCCAAGCAGAGCTGCTCCACGACTCTTTCAAGAGGAGCGGTTCTTTCTGTTAAGAAAAAAAAGAGAAGGGGGGGTTAATAAATGAAACCGTGACAACAGTTATGTTTGTTGGCATAAAGGGGGGGGGGGGGCGGTGGGGGGAGTAAAGGGGGGAGAGCAGGGCTGCAGGGTTTGACAAACGGCTGTGTGGACATTTCAACGTGCAATACCCCGGGAAGGAGCTGCAGAGCGCTGCGCACAGAGCCAAGGCATCCACCGGCTCCAAGTCTCTCTCTCTCTCTCTCTCTTTCCCTTTCTCTCTCTCTCTGTCTCTCTCTCACACACACACTCCGTCTCTCTCTCCCTTTCTCGCTCACACACACTTCTCTGTAAACACAACCAAGAACCAGGCGGACTCCGCCGTTGAAGAGCCGCTGTTTTCATAAGCTAAATACTATCGTTCATATTGATTTGTGCGCTAAAACCCCCGCTCGACTTTTCTTCCTCCTCCTCCTCCTCCTCTTCCTCCTCCTCCTCTTCCACGGGACGAACGGGGTAAGTAATAAAAAAAACCTTCTGTACCTGCCGTTTTGTTTTTTTGTTGAAACGCGTTTCCTGGATTGTAAATTCACGAAAAAAAACAACATTTTCGTGCGTAAAAACCTCGCCTTTTACGCAAAGAATTATCGTATTTATATTGTAGAAATGCGTGACCCCCCACCCAACGTACCCCCCGAGGAGCGTGTGAAAATAGCGGAGGCTAATTACGCGTGTCCAATCCACGGCCCCGCGGACACCTATGGAAACATGCGAAATAATCCGAAATCGAGGTGGAATAAATCCTCCCCCTTTTTTTTATTTTAGCTCCGTGGGATTATTTTCTTCTCCACGCGATGTGACACACGTCGGTGTTTAATTTCCCTGATTTAGCCATCACCCACTAATTAAAATTAATTTCCCCCTCATAAACAAGGCCTGTGCCAACTGACCCCTCCCCCCTCCCATAACTATCCTCATCATTACGCAAGGTCATTATAAACAATTATGGTTTTATTTCTAAATAGTTGTGTATATGTATCTTTTACATCCTGGCACCTCTTCTTTTTTAATTCAGATGGCCTTCACACACACACACGCACACACACACACACACATACGCACACACACGCAGACAGACACAGATGTGTATATATATATGTATATGTACATATATATATATGTGTGTATGTACATATATATATATGTGTATGTGTGTATATATATATATATATATATATATATATATATATATATATATATATATATATATATATATATATATATATATATATATATATATATATATATATTAAAAGGGGAGGTAGACAAATCAGAGGACGACATTAACAGGAGGTAAAATTTCATCCGGTGGTGTCAGATTGAGGTCAGTTTAGGGGTAAAGCTCTCGGTGTCGGTGTCCGTGTGGGACGCGACCAGCTGCCTTTGGAGCCACTGGGTGGGTGGGTAGGTGGGTGAGCCGGGGATGGGATCCATTTCAAGGAAAACACTAGTGGGACAATCACCGGGCTAAAGATCCGCTGCGTGTCACATCCGAAAGGTGCAGCGTGGGGCCGCGGTCCGACATCCCACTTCTCCGTGTGCCCTCTGCAGAACTCACACCCCCGCCATCGCCACCCTTCGCGCTACCCTGCAGGACTTTAGCTCTCCCACACACTATATTGTCGCTAAATATGGAAACAAATGCAATCCGGATTTATTCCCTCTAAAATAATGTTTTGTTTTGTTTTTTAATCGCCAACACTAAAGCAACTTCGCGGTGACCTCGAACCGGTGCGCGGGCGCAGGAGCGCATACTAATACGACTAATAATAAAATGCATGAATATTCTTAAAATAAGAAAATGGGCCCTGGTCTGGTTCGGGAACTCTGCTCCTCTCCGGCCCTCCACGGCTATTCCGGTTGATGTGAATGAGGAAGGAAGAGGAGGAGATGGAGGAAGAGGAGGTCGCTTCTATTCGTCAAAAAACTATTATTTATTATCACTTGGATTAAAATAATAACAACAATAATAATAATAATTACAGTAATGATAATTTGCGGCTGTTCTTCAAATCCTGCGCGTCTGAACTCCCGCTGACCCCGGAGTGAAATGTGACTCACGGGTGGAGGTGGAGGAGGTTTAAGGGGGGGGGGGGGGGTCTCCACCAGAACGCAGAGAGAGCAACTCAAATACTTGTAAAAGTTTCGCGACCAACTGTAAATTCTTCAGCTCCGAAGCCTCATTTTCCCCTCCGCCGCTCCCCGGAGCCCGGTGTCACGGGGTTAGGGAAGAGGAGGGGGGGGGGACGCGCCACCGCTGCGGCCTCCCACCCCCTTTATCCCTCCTCCCATCCCTCCTCCTCCTCTTCCTCCTCCCTTCCCCTCCCTGCGCTGAGGGAAAAAAAAATGTGCAGCCCTCTAGCGACACCTGGCGGACGCGCTCCCGCGGGTGGGGGTGGGGGGGCCTCCGGCCGCGGAGATGAAGCGGCCGGGTGTGAAATCCAAACCACCGGGAATCGGGAATTCATTGGAACAACATCACGGAATTTTAAATATAAATAAAAAAATGAAATTAAAAAAATTATATCCCAGTTTGGGGCATTTTCTTTTTTCCTATCCGTTTCTCATCCGGACGCGGCTTCTTTTATGCTCCGTGTTCGGTCGCAAAAACAAACAAACGAACAAACTTCGACCATAACTCCATTCTAACGGTTCGCTCGATGCGTTTCCCTGTAAAATATGTTCAAGTAAATAAAAAAAAAATGTAGTTTTACATTTTTTTGTCGTTGTTATTCATTATAAATCTTTTTTTCCCCTATGTCATAATTTCCAATTTAATTAGATCTATTCTCAAATTCTATCTGACGGTTTTCTTTTATTTTTGTTATTGTAATTATTATTATTATAATGTCTTGTATATTTTTTCTTAAATTGTTGATGTTTTCCCAACTTTCAACTCTCCTTTCTGATCGTAACGGTGTTATTACACGTTAAAACAGGCCGACACTAATAATAATAAATAAAACTAATGATAATGAAAATAATAATGGGCCAAAATTGAACCAATTAAAGCTCAGTGAGTGTACGTTGGAAGGAAACAGATGCGTCTAAATAGTCAGCTAGAATTAATAAGAATTTGGTAAAATAATGTATTTTGGAAAGATTTCAGCGTGGGAGTGGGGAGGGGGACTCTTCGTCCGGGAACGAACCTGCGCTCGTCTCAAACCCTCCACGTTTTGGTCAAAATCCCCCCTCTCCCCCCCTCCTCCTCCTCCTCCGTCCCATCGCGATATTTGGCTGCCGGTCCCGCGGCCCTCTCGCGGCTCCCCGCCCGGCCCGTGACACACTTGAAGCGGGTCACCGTTGGGATTAGAGACCCGTCGTTAACGCCTGCTCGGACACACACACACACACACACACACACACACACACACACACACACACACACACACACACACACACACACCAAATGCTGATTTAATGAGCTTGCGTCGGGTGTTTGTCCCAGAATACCTGGTGTGCATGTGTAATCCGTGACCCCCCTCCCTCCCTTTCCTCCTCCTCACACCACACGTGGTTACACTGCAACGAGAGAAAGATTATTATTATTATTATTATTATTATTATTATTATTATTATTATTATTATTGTGATGGTTGAGAGCTCCGGCGGCGCAGGCCGGAGGCTGCGTCCGGCGGCTCCACGGAGCTGCGCGCCGGGCGGAGGCGAAGCGCAGGCCGGGGAGCGGAGGAGCGGAGGAGCGGGCGGCGGTGACCCTCTCGCTGCGCCGCTGTCGCTCATCATTTATCAGGCTTAAATGGCTTAAACAGGCACCCCACCTTTTCTTTTCTTTTTTATTTATTACTATATATCAAACCCCTCTCTCCCTTATCTCCGATACAGGAAATACACCGCCGGCTGTTAACGCGGAATTTGGAAAGGTGTCCGATAAAGGAAATAGGACTTTGTTTTCTTTTTACGTGGCGTTTTTAAGCCTTATTAAATTGTCTTAATTCCCCCCTCCGTGCTCTTGAAGTGAAAATAAACCCCAGCACCTCTTGTGTGTGTGTATGTGTGTGTGTGTGTGTGTGTGTGTGTGTGTGTGTGTGTGTGTGTGTGTGTTCTATACGCCTCCAACCTGATTCGGAACCACGCAATTGCTCGCCTACCCCGCAGAAACACGCTTCCATCCGTGAAACAGTCGGAAAAAAAAATGCGCGAATAAAAAAATAATGTTTAATAAAATGACATTGAGCGTTTACTACAACGTTTTTATACATTTTTTTTACCACAACAAACAAAAATAAACCCCTCGATATTCAGTGTTTTATCACTGAAATATTTTTTTAAATTCACAGTTCAGATATGAGTGAAGGGACCCCCCCGCCCCCCGAACAGGTTTCCTCCTCGGTGCAGCTGCGTTCAACACGGAGTGACGGATTTTGATATTCCAGTCACACAGCAGAGTAAACACCGCTCTCCCGACCAAGGAACGTCACTGACGACGTTTCACATCCGGATGCGGGGAAACTTCCGGCTACACCGTCAGTCTGAGCGTCTCTGCCGGTAAATAAAGTCCAATAGTGGGCTGTGTTTCCGTTATTGTTGTTAAAAAGCCCAGAGATCGTTGTCTTATCTGAATTTATTGTTTGTTTTTGATTGTTTTCGTGTGAAATGTTGTTAATTTTTTTTTCGTCTGATGCTTATTTTCAAATGCACTAGAATAAAAAAAAAATATATATTAAAAAAAAAAATCTTCTGCCTCCACTCTTTTCTTCTCTCTCTGTTTCGTGAAGTGAGTCTCTGCCTCAGCAGACTTTAAATACTGGCAAGCTCATCACTAAAGGGTCTTCATCACACACGCACACACACGCACACACATACAGGTTTAATTTAATGGCTGAGCCCGAGAGACAGAAACTGTTCATTTGAGTTACAATAATTGTACTTAGTGTAGCTCTGCTGCGGCTAATGTCTTTTCTGTTGCAGAGCCCCCTTCGTTCCCCTCACAACACAGGTCTGTCCGTCCAAAAAAATAAAAAAACACTATTGCCTGTTGAAACACACACACACACACACACACACACACACACACACACGCTCACACAGACAGCTACACACACGAGTTGCTTCACACGGCATGTATAAGAAAGGCTTGCAGAACACAATACAGGTAAACAAATGCAGATGGTTTGTATGTGTTTTGCTGCCTCCCCCTTTCCTGTTTATGTGTTCCAATTTCCATCCCTTCTCCTCAACCCTAAACCTACCCCTCCACCCCTCCTCCACCTCCCACCACCACTATCTCTCCCTGCGCTCTAGTTCTGCAGGAGTTCACATGATCAAGCGAGGTACCCGGGTAATTACCTGGCATTGTCAAATAAAGCGCCCGCTGATTCAAATGAAGAGTAAAATATCAAAGCGCGGCATCGCCTACTTTTTTTTTCTTTGGAGCCGCTACAAACTTGCGAGAGAGAGTGAGAGAGAGACGGAGCAGATCTAAGAGCTCGGAGACCCCGCAGGGAAGCGACGACAACATCCGGCCTTCTCTCCCCCTTTGGAGAAATATCGTCGATGGAAGCGTCGAACGTGCCTCGGGTTTCGGCACAAACGGCATATTTATTAGCATTACCACGTGTCTGTGTTATCTTCAGCGGCCTCGGTGCAACTTTAACAAGCAGTGTTTTGCTGCGGGCCTGATTTGTGCTCCCGCCGGGTGTCAAAGGTCAGAAATTCATCAATCACGCCATGCCCTACTTCTGCTACGTGGGAGCGGGCGTGTTTTCCCCCGCTATCATCTGTCTCGGCATTTAGCGTCAAGTCCCCGCCCTCAGTGCACGGCTTCAAGTCGATGTCCCGTGTTTCTCTCGCAGAGACGTCTATACGTCTGATTATAAACACACACGAACTCACCCATGAACAGTCACACGTGCACATTTTATGACATAATTCAATATCCTGTGTAATTCGCTTCCCCCACGCGACAACAGGACCTTTTGGCACTTTGACACCGTAAGTGGAAGACGATCGCAGCTGAGCGATGTCGCCGCCCTGGGAAACGGCGACCTGAGAGGGCCTTGTTCCCGCTCCCCTCGCGCCCGGAGCCGACAAGCGGCTCCCTGGGATTTCAGTTCGCCGGAGAGAGCGAGAGAGAAAGAGTGAGCACCTGTAATTTGACTTGCCACGTCTAAATGGAAGTTGAATTGGTTACATTGCGCGACAACAAATAAAATGTTCTTCGTGCTTTGCTGAGTGTTTTTCATGGTTGGAGGCAAAATGGGGTTGGAGACGATGTTTGAGTGTTTAATGCTATAAACACACAAGCCTCCCTCCCTGTGGCATATGGAAGCCTCCCAGGGACAATTTGCATGTAAATATTCATAGGGCGACGGAACAGGCTATTATTAATTATTAAGTGCGGTAAAGACGCGTAATTCTCCATCATTTAACGCATGAATCTTGCCTTTTTTTATTTGCCGCACCTGAGGGATGGACGTTTTTGTGGCCGAAACAAGACGTCTGAGGCAGAAATTAAAGCTCATAAATAAGAATTTGCTTAGTAAAACTGTCCCAGAAATAAAGAACAATAATTCTGGAGCGGCGCGTGGAAGCCGCGCAGGGATATACATAATTAACATCTAAGCTGAGAGGCAAAGTGAGATGAAAGTGGGTAATATTTGATATTCAAATGTGCTTTTTCTCACCTCACATCAGTGACAGGACCCCTGTAAAAGTTTCCTTTGATTTTTTTTTCTTTTTTCAAATTGGTGTGAGAAATCCTGGCACGAAGAAGGATGAGGGGAAAAGTTTCCGGGGAGAGGAAAAGTACGTGAGCTCACATTCTCGGCACTTGAGCCGACGTTTGACGCCGCAGGTGACCCCTGACCCCGTGACGTGACGGCGGTTAGCGGTGGACAAAGTGCGCGGGGCTGGGTTGCACCGCGGCACCGCTCCGAGGCCGTGGGAGGAAAACCGCAATCAGATCTCCGAGAGGCCCTCGTCCTGTCGTGTCACCGAATCACGTCGTCCGCGTTGACACGAGTCCAAATCAAAAAGGACACGGCCATTCCGCCGGACCCCCGGCGGTGCGGTTGGATTCACTCGTGGCCTGAAACGCTCACCGTCACGCGAGTGGGATTGAATTAATAATTTCCCCAGTTGATCTGGTCTTTTAGAGCCCTCATTATACAGAAGCATTGTATATATTATCAATCCCTTGGAGAAATAAGAAACGGGGCGTCCATGTTGATCTGATCATCACCAAGTCGTAATATTACAATCAATTAGTGGGGCTGAACTAATTGTCCAATCTCACTAATTAATCCCGGAAAATATAAATGGGACGAAGGAACGTGGCATTCTTAAAAAAAAAAAAAAAAAAAAAAAAAAGGAGGCACAAATTTAGCCAGCGCTTTAGTCAACGTGGTCGGATTTTTCCTCAGCGGGTCGTCAATATGTATGAGCCACATCAAAGAGGGGAAGATAGAAATGAAGCATTTCAGATCCCCGGCATGCAAATGTGTTGGATCTGGTTGAACTCTGCTGTTTGCATAACATCGGTTGACACAGTCGACTAGAGTTTTTTTTTTCCCCCCGCCGCTTGTGTACAGACTACAAAACACACTGTCCTTTGGGATATTTTATTTTAAAAGGCACGCTAGGAGATCTCCATAATACACTGAATTTCAATGCACTTCCTGTTCCTGTTTTCCGCGGCGCCGCAGCCAAAATGTGTCTGTAATCGCACGATGTTAGGCAGAGTGTTTGTTTTAATACACGTTGATGGTTATCACTCTGTCTGACTGTCAGAGTGTGTGTGCGTGTGTTTATGTGTGTGTGTGTGTGTGTGTGTGTGTGTGTGTATGTGTGTGTGATGCACATGCGGCAGCGCGTTCAGACGTGGTCAAACCAGGACGAGGCGATGACAGGCAGCACGGCAAAAGCGAGCCAAGATTTCAGACAACAATCAAGATGTGATGCGTTTGCTTGCGTAACATGACTTTCCAGGAAGTAATCGTAAAGTGTCATTCAGCAGGATTGCCCTCCACACCAAAGTATCCCGAGTACTTTTTTAGCGAGTACTTGGCAATTCATCAAATATCTCCTTTCTGCATACCACATGTATACATTTCCAATACACAGTACCTTGATAGATTATTCTGATTATTTTTTTTTAATTCAATTTACTCAATCCTCGCCTCTTCAAGAGAATTTAACAATAAAACAATGCTGATGATTTTTTAATGTTGATTATTTCTGTTTGAATTCTTTTTCAAAACACAATCTGATGCCATGACATTAATGCACATTGCCCACACCTACATCCAACATAATCCAGGCAAAATTAGAGACTACCGTGGAGGATTGCTACAAGTCAGAGTTAAAAGCCGCGGTCAACCCCGTCAGGTGCTCAGAGCGAGAAACTGTCCAAAAACGTCACCCGGCGCTTTGTTTTGAGTTCTCGCTTCTTTGTTCCTCGCTATTGTCAAATCCGGAATTTGATACTATTTTTCACCTGCCGCCGCCTGCTCCGTGGAGAAGACATCCCGCATTCCCATCTATAATATTCGCCGGTTGTTAATTATTAAAGGTATGTATTTGAATTATAAATATACTAGTTATACAGAAGTAGGCAAAGCAGGCATATAGCCCCGGGCTAAATTCCTCCATTACCCATTATTTTCCAGTCTGCTGTCTCCATATGCCTGCCTACAATTCCTATGTCATCTCCAAAAACACTGAGGCATTCCTTTGTACTTCCCAACCCCTCCCCGCTTTGGCCACCCGAAAAATCCCCCCCTCTCCATACATATGTGCGCTGCTCTCCTTGAAGTAGGATGTCACACTTGTCTTAAATATAATGAATCACCGTCTTCAAGGCATCCCCAGATCCCAAACACTCCCCGCAGAAACCTGCCCCCCCGCACATGTCACAAATCATCCATCGTGGAAGGGGGCTCTCCACTAAATCATCAACAGTGTCAGAAACGGCTGGGCCGAGAATGGGAAGGAGCCCGGCGGTTTGCAGCAGAGGTATGCTTACGTACGTGAGCACGTGCAATGGGAATATAGAACGGTAAACAAAGAGACGCGAGCCTCACATTTGCTCTTCCCTTTTCCTTTTTGGCAGTCCCATTCCTCTTCTGCAGGGGTTCAAGAAAGAGGCGCAACGCCGGGAAAAGTACAAGGAACTGTCAGCAGAGTTTAACAACTCCGATGAAATTCTTAACCTCCTCCTGGATGGAATTTTTTTTCCATTTTTTTTCCCTTCCCTTTGGAGTTTTTTTTTACGCTCGCCACCAGATTGGTACAGAGACGGCTCCGTGTATCATACCCCCGGGCCGTCGCGATAACGGTTATTCTCGAGGAGGACGGTTGAGAGTGTGACTTGTTTGCTAAAAACCGTGGCGACCTTGTTTGTCACAGAACGATAATCCATCTGTCATTACGGTTTGCTTCATATACGCCAGATGCCGCCTCCTCGCGTGAGCTTAGCTTATCGTGCTATCCCCACCGATGCTACGGTGACTCATATCTTTCGGCATACTATCATTCATCAAAAGGATAACTAATTTTCCTTCAATTTCCGTTGCTCTCTTAAGAATGTAAAGGATGATTGATAATAGATGAAGGAAAAGCACAGCGGCACTGTTTTTAACCTTGCTCAAGTCATTAATCCGCTTTATACCCATGAAGGTAGTAAAGGAGACAATGAATTAGTCATTAAAGCACAGGTCAGTTTATTAGAATTCCTGATTGAACTGTAAAACGACTTTCTCCCCCGGCCGCCAGGCTGACGGAGGAATCTGAGCGACCAGGGAGAGAAAAAAAAAAAGAAGAAAGAAAGAGCCGAGGGAAGTAGATGGAGGAATTCCTGCACCGGTGCATTTTCTCCAGAAGAAAATGACACCGGGGCCGTGTGGCGCAAGCCGCCGCTCACCTGATAAAGTGAGGCCGAATCCGTGTTCGCTTCGAATCGGCAGTGATGGGTTTTCACCGCACTCTCGACCTGCTTGTGTCTCAATGACGTGTGAATGAGACGGTGAATGGTCGAATGTTCTCTATACGATGGGGCCATCGGATGCGAAGTCTCCACTTTCTCCATTTTCCTGATATAGCTTATGGGAGAGTAAATATTACTATGCAACAAAGTCATGCTTCTTTTTTAATGTAACTTCTTTGGAGCTTCAGCGTATTATCGGCAACAATCTAGCTGGTATGAGCATTTCAACTAATTCCTTGTGTGGAATTTAAGATCATTTGTTTACAGGTCGCCTGCTGCGTGTCTTCATGCTATGACTCACCTATAAGCAATGTCAATGTCATTTTGTGAGAAAAAAAAAAATCATTGAGGAAAACTGTCTTCATTTTTGTTTCTCGTTTCTCCATTAAATTTAATTAAATTAAATTAATCTAATTTTGGGCATTTCAAGTGCTGTACTAATAGTTAGTTATGCTCAGGAATATTCATATCTTCGTCTCATAAAATGAGATATTAATATGAATACGTTTTATGCAACCTGAAATGTAATAATGGATTTTTCAGACTAATCAGGGAGCTCAGTAGGGACGCCTGCTGGATACATGAAGTTCAGGGTGGGGTTATCACAGGAGATATAATCTGAAAAAGGCTAGACGCGCTAAAGTGACACATGAGAGTTGTCGCTTGAAGCCCAATCTCCCACCCCCAACACTCTGGATTCACACATTCCTCCGTTATGGAAAACCAGGACATGACAGATGAGATATGCCATTATTAGCCTGCATTTTGAAGCATGTAAACATCTCAATTCATTAAATGGTGATTTTGAGGCCTGTGCAAACCGGGTCTCCGCAGAGGTAAACACAAAATTGTTTATCCGTTCAAACAAAGCTGTTTGCGAATGGGATGTGAGAATCAATATAAACAGCGCGCCCCGAATATGGCCGATCTTCGCGCGGCACTAGGCGAGCTTCGATATTCTCCGAAAAGCGTAGTCGCACTGCACTTCCCCTGACGGTCGAGCTGTGCGTTCCAGATTATTTGGGAAATGAAAACAGCCCGCGGGTGCGATACTAGGAAGGCCACTTATCCCGTCGGTCGGCTTCCGAGGGACGAACGGTGCAGGCTGGCCCCCCCCAGCCGCCCCAGCCCTCCGCGCTTTGACGTCACGGTGCGATTAAGGGAGAGCTCGAAACTGCCACGCCAGGTATTCTGCACGCGGCCTTGACTCACACTGTGGTGATTTCTTGTTCACAGTCGTGTCTACAGACTGTCATCCCCGTCTATGTTATTCCCTCACCGAGAGGAACTTTCATTTCCTGATTTGTAAATGAGTCTCTCCCTCAGCTTTTGTTTGATATGTATTTATTCGCTTTATGTGACGGGAACAATGCACATTAATCAACATCTCAGCTTTCACATCACTGTAAATGTGTCAGAGTCCCCTCTCCCCCTTCTCCTTCTCGTACCCTTCCCTCCCTCCCGCTCTCCTCTCCTTCCCCTTGCTGCGTCGCAGCCTTGGCGGATCTGCAATCAGCAAATCGGCGCCGTAATTCTAATGAGCGAAATTGCTTATGAGGAGAGTCGGTTTCCGTTGGTGGGCCGGATGATTAATGCTCCCTGACAAGACGTCTTTCCTAGAGGAGCTTCGCTGGGCAGCCGCGTGACGCCGCACCCACGTAGATGGGCCCCCTCTCCCGCTCGGGGGGGGGGGGGTTGACATCCCACTTGGAGAGGGATAAATTGGAGATACTGCAAAGGACGGGCAGAAACTTGAGTTCCTGATAGCACCCTGCTAGCAACAATGGTAAAATGTCCTTTAAAGCCATCATAGAGTGAATTCTATAGGTTGGGCTTTTAAAGGATACAACCGTGAGCAACATCTCGTCAAAATAATCTTTACTACCAAGCCGACACGGCAGAGCGTGACGGTGGTTAAAACCCGGCGGTTACATTTATATGCCAGCGCCACAGAAATAGAGCCAGTTGTAAGACAGATAGCAGCTTCCACTGGCGAGGATATGATTCATTTGGGTGCGGTGGAAAGTCCGGGCTCCGAATTGTCATGCCGACGGATGACAGCTCAGGTTGTTTTGGTGCGCCAGACCAAATAGTTTAGATAACCCAAATGACTTGGATACGTTTTAAATAAAAACATGACTTGGGTTACAGCGGTGCAAACTGATACGGCAATATTTCATGACAAATCGCCACAAGTGAAGACCACAAATGGGCTGTATTTAATAGAAAAACAGGGTTCTGAAACCTGGTTTCCCCAGTTCCAAAAACCACAGTCGTTGTGATAGGTGAAAAGTAATTGACACTAAGAGGGGATTTAATTTATTTGATTATTATGACATTTATTAGGAAATCTTTTTTTTTTTTTTTCTACAATGGCAGTCATGGAACCCCTTGGCACCTGTGATGTCAACAGTGGTGGTTATTATTAAGTAACGCATAAAAGTCACATAAATATGCCAAATCAAATAATTTAAACGCCGCAGTCCCGGATGGGTGATGTTACTGTGTCAAGACACCAGAATCTAATATTCCACTTATCCTCATACTGGTGGGGAGAACTGAAAAGATTAAACTCAGATTATCTGGAGTGAGACGCTCTGATAATGTGTTAACCAAGAAATACCGAAGTGCTTCATGAGGAGTCGTTCGAGAAAGCAAACGCTTTCAATTTCTCAACAAGTGGTGAAGATACATCAAATCCACGAGTGAAATGAGCACGAATTCATTCATACTATTTATCCAGCACTCGGGTACCGCGGTGCCGGCCTATCCCGTTTGCCATCCGGTGAGAGGCGGGGTTCACCCTGGACCGCCAGTCAATCGCACGGCCACAGATAGAGACATGCAACCATTCACCAGTGGCAGACCTGGCACGCAAGGCCATGTCCGAGGACATTTCGGCTTGCGTCCGGGAAGGGTCAGGGACGGAACCGCCAACCTCCCGCTGTGCCACGGTCGTCCCAACGCCCCAGTATCCCTACGCCGTAGGTTCGCTCGAAACCAACGGGAAATTGAAAATGTCTTGTTCGTGTGTGACGGCGGCCACTGTTTGGACATTCGTTTTACACAAGGAAGATTATCTCGGCATTTTTAAAGTCTTTAGCTAAAACTGTTCCAGATTGGCAGTTCTTTAAAAAAAAAAATCATATATCATTTGCAATAAAAGTGCCTCGGATACGCATGAATGATTTCAAGTGTGTCTCGCCCGTATAGCATGTGATGAGTGTAAAATAGATTAATAAGGAACTATTCATCTCCATACTTCACACCTCAGGAGAATTTCTTATCTGCTATAACCATTCACTAAATGACATTACACAGAATCTGAAACACTTATCTCTGGTTTGTAGGGCTCTAATGTAACATGCACCATTTTCACAGGATTCCTACCTAACGATCCAACTAACCCGAACACTTCTGTTCTCATTTCGAGGCCGCAGATGAGATGAAACCCCGCTGAGCCAATGAGCTTCAACAAAACTGACTTGATTGCCAGGGCTTTAGCGTCAATGATCCTAGAATAACAAGGAGCATATTGTACCACCGGCACAGAGATTCACAGCCGGGCCTGTTCCAGGTTAACAGTCTCTCAATGACTGAGGTAATGACATTCTAATGACACGGCAGTACAGGTGACCATATGGGCCGAGGGAAAATACAGAAGGGCAGGAAATCACAGGATAGAACAACTGGAAACACTTTATACAGTTTTCTAATCGCTTTTGAATCTTGATTGCAATCAGAAATAATGGGGGGTAACGTTCTAAAGCGTGCAAATTGTGAAAATCCGGCTAATATTCTGAAATGTTTATGGGTGACAGGATGAGCACCCCATTAAAATAATGGCCGTAAACTTTAATCCAAAGGGAATCTGAAAGCAAACCGTGACTTACAAAAGAAAGAGCTTAGCAGTATGCACTGAATGTAGAAAAATCAAATCTTTAATCTGGGATATTATTATAAGAGCATTCTCACCATAACAGGGCCATTATCTTTAGAATTATGTACAATAGTTAATCCACATATATGACAATTATCATAACAGGACAATCATTCTAGTAAGGTTACTTGCTTTTTAAAGGCATAACGGGGCAGACAGAATACTACTTCCACTGCTAAGCAACAATTATTGTCAGTCACTTGAGTTAAGTTTTGCTTTGTTTTTTTGCTATCGCAAAGTTTTTTCGGGTGCGTGGAAACATCCTGATGAAGACGCTCCGGAGGGGGGAGGGATGTGTGACGTAAGTGACACAATGTGAGCATTTGTCGTGAGTCAGAACATATGAATGGCATTAGCCACGTTACGACCCGGATCCGTTTTCATCTTCAGAGGTGTTCTGTGACCAAAAAAAAATGTGGCTGGCTCACCAACAAGGGACACGCAGTATCAGCTTGCAAGCAAGTAATTATCACAGTAAGACCGCTGATGTTGCCACGCATCCCTGTCAATATTGTGAGTGGCTCTCTATTACTTTTACTCCATATGAAGCCTTCTGACACGCCCTCTAATTGTGTGCGTTCTTTATCAAGAATGGAAAATCCAGTTCTTGCAATTTCCGCCGCGAAGACATCTCATCTTTCCGATCATCGAGTTATGACTGACGGCGAGACAAAGAGCAGTCATTGAGTATTGTGGGTTTGTTTTTTTTTTTAAATTATGTTTTCTCATTTTTTTTTTTTTTTTAATCACACCAAGTGACAGGCGTCACGCGGACGTGTCCGTGATGAGTGTGAGAAAGCGAGGAATAAAAAGCCTGTATGTCTTCATGCGTTTGTGCACAGTTGACTGATGATGGCCACCTATACGTGCTCCCTCTGTTCAGGATATACTGAAATACGTGCACAGGGGCCGAGTGTAACGGTAGGAAAAACAGGTAGCGTTATCATCGCTTTACATATCTGGTGGTCCGCTAGCGTCGCTGCCGCTAACCGCCTCGAGAGTTCAGATAATGTTCATTCGCCAGCCGACGACAGGTTGATAGCCGTCAGGAACGGAAACAGAATAAATGACAGGGTTTCACAGGGGCGCCTCTAAGACGCATTAGGGACCTCGGGATCCCGGTCCCCAAACACAGGATGAAGAATCATTTTGTCACAAAGGCACAGGGTCACCCATCACTGTCTAATGCATGCCTTGATTAATCGTGGGGACGGATCAACATTATGTCCTATTCAGGGCGATGCTTAATTGCCTCCACCATCCGACTCATCCATTGCCCTAATGATTGTGTCTGCTTCCTCCGACACATGGTTAGTCCGGCAAACTGTAGCTTAGCGGGACAGGACCCCCTTTGAAACGCTCCCTCACGCACCTTTGCCTCCCCCTGCCCACAAACGGTGGGATAAACTGAGAAGGCTTCATAGTCCATAGCCCAGTGTTTACATTCACAGCGGTGTATCTGCGAGTCTTAATGTATGTAGATTTCATTTCTGATGAGTGATTATTTGACTGCTCATTTTGCCTGAGATTTATGGTGCTCTCTATCTCCTGACTGCAGTGCCACTCTTATCTTTAATAAAAGAGATGAGGACATTAATCAGGTTTTGTTGGCGGCCCTTACTAAGACATTAAATGCATTGTATGGGGTAAGTAAACACGCTTCACATCCCTCTCTCTCTCTCATAGTCAAGAGAGTGAGGGAAGGAGGGTGAGGGACAGAAAGAGGCGAGTGGGGAGGAGGAAAAACCCTCATTATATTTATCATAATTTCACATCTGCTGTTTTTGAAGCAATGTACCATGAGCCCATAAAGTGTATTACAACTGTGCATAAATTCAACTGATTTGTGGCTGGAGTAGCTAATTCCTTGAGTACATTTTAGAAAAACAAGCACTGAGCCCTGAAATTGCAATTCCATAAAGGCTTTAAATTACTGAGTACAGAATCAAGAACTTGCCTGATGTGCCGTGCATGGCGACCGTGTTATAGGGAGGGGAAAGCAGCAATCCCCGAGATAGAGACAATAAAACCTGAGATGAGTGAGCCATATACTCAAACAAAATAAAGCAAGAGAGGAGAGGAGGAGAGGCGTCTATCTTATCCCTGAATCTCATTCTACCCCTTCAACCACAAGGACGCATTAGGTTTTCTCTCCCTGCTGCATCCCGGTGGAGGAGTGAGTAGAGAATGCCAGGAGAGGAGCAGAGCCCCCTCATTGAGACGCGGTTATAACGGTATGAATCTCGTCATTAGCACAAAGGGGAGGACGTGTGCTGTGGAATGCTCCTTGTCGTCGCCAAGAACACACATCACGCGCGGCCTCGCTCGCTCGTTTCATTCCCATGGCAGACAAGCACGCTCAGATCCTCCCGGCCGCGGCCGACTCACTCGTCACGGCTTCCTCGGGAAATCAGTACGGAGCTTTAATTTGTTATAACGCTCGTGTCAAGGCGACACCGACCGTGTTACTGTTTCGTGTGATTCTTTCCAGCCTCTCTCTCTCCATACCCCGCCATCCCGCCGCCGTCCAACCCCGCAACCGCTCACCAACGCGCTGTTTCCCTCTATTATCATTTGCACTCATCGTGGACAACCACTTCATTCGTTCATTCACTTTCTACACCGCTTATCCCGCACTCAGGGTCGCGGGGGAGGGAGGGCCGAGCTGGAAGCTACTCCAGCTATCATTAGAGGAGAAACGGGGTACAGAGACATCCGGCCGTTCATCCACACATCCCGTAGAGATGTAAAAACCTTTCACTTGTTCATTCATGTGTCACAGAGAAGCGCCCAACCGTCCACCCGCTCATTTACATGCCATGTAGCGATGTCCGGCAATTCACACAACCGTTCATTTATTTATTCATTCATTCAAAAGCCATACAGAGACACAAACGTTCAACCTCTCATTCACACGCCATGTAGAGACGTCCAACCATTCACCCTCTCATTCAAACATCGCATTGGCATGCAAACATTCACTTCCCATTGTATGTCATATCGAAACACCCAAGAATTCGCGCTCTTATTCACGTGTCATACAGAGGCATACAATGCAGGGTCTCCAGTGCACCTCCTGCATGTTTATGAACTGTGGGAGGAACCCAGAGAACCTGGGAGAGCATGGAGACTTCACACAGAAATGGATTGAACCAGGAACCTCTCTGCTGTGAGGCGGAAGAACGAAAGCACTGCGAGGCTCTCTCTTATTCGCGTTTACATCGTATCAACAATAGCTGTATCCCAGAGAAGTTGAGAAGCTGGAGAGAAGAGTCAGACAGGAGAAAAGGAGCGACGCAGTGAATCTCCCACCTCACTCTCTACGGCCCGGATGTTCTGGGATTCGTGGCATGGCGGTTAAATGCTAACAATTAATTTTGTCAAATGAAATAATAGGATTGAAAAAGAAATGCTCCGTTCCCAACATCGATCAACGAGATGGACAATAACCTCGATATTGAAATGAGTCGCTCATCTCTCGTTTTCCTCCGCGACAAAATTGCGCTCGGCTAATTCTTTTCTCATGTGGCACGCAGAAAAAAAGCCATTCCTCTTTATTACAATATCCAATAATAGTAGATTTAATGGCTATAAAATGTGTTCATTAGAAAGTTACCGTTAAGAAATATTGAAAGTATACCCAAAAGTGTCACTTTTATTGTGAACGAGCAGGATAATATAATCTAAAAAGGTTGAGATTATATTCAAGTCCTGTCCTCCAGCATTATCTCGGAGCACATAAAGAGATGAAATTTAATATGATGCGTTCAGTCAGTTTAATTGAATTTTAATTGCCACTTTGGATGGAGCGTTTTAGATCTTATCAATGAAATATGAAACTTTTGGGGCTTTGACAGGGGTGATGCGAAGCGTCCGGAGGCCGGCCGGGTGTGAAAGCTGCGGCGGCAGAGCCGAACGCCGGCCGCTCCGCCAGAACGCGGCGGATAAATAACACAAGGTGAACAAGCGGGGATTCTATTAATTACAGTGGTGTGGAAGAGCAGTCGGTCACCTTCAGAGGAAGGCCTTTAAGGTGCCAGAGCTATAAATATTTTGAAATGTCACACCTCGGGAAGACAGCATCAGGCCAGCGCTGGGGGGGGATAAATCAGAGCCCGAGAGGATTCAGGAAAGAAAAGACGGCTCTTTGGTATTTTAGAAATAATTACTAATACAAAAGGGATAATGAATGAGCCTATAAATTACTTTTAAACAGACCATTAGGAGAGGATTAGTTTATAAAACTCGTTGTCGGTGCTTAGAATTACCCTCTCAGAATATCACGCATTTCACATCGTCCATAATTCATGGAAATAAAAAACATGTATGCGCGATATCGCTCACTCTTGTGACGAAACGCTAAATTAATCCATTCTTCGCCGCGACTCCCGAGCGAGAATGTTATTCTAAGGAAGCCGTGCGTGACGCGGTAACGATTTCCGACGGCGCCATGTGCCTTTGAATCTACGCATGGGTTTTTTTTTCTGGGCTTTTCCCTCCAAGTCGGGGGAAAGAATAACCTGGACTGAGACCCCGCGTAGAAAAGTCGCTGTCGGCCGATGGCATCGCCGCTATCACATCCAGTTATAAATTTGAATGAGCCTTGGTTAGGCTGCTGCACGGATGGGAGGAATTTATCCTCCGTCCCCGCGGAGGGAGCCCGGGAGAGAAAAATGACACGGCCCATCCTTTAAGGCTCATAAAAGTCTAAATTAAATATCAAATGGAACCACTGATGGATAGCGTCCCCTCCACGGATCCCCGGCATCGCCTCGGCCGCCGCTCCCCGACACGACAGGTGCTCCTCACGTGGCCGGTGAGACAGACAACTTTGTTAGGGGGGGATTCCGCGTGAAGCCGCGCACCTCAAAAACCGGGGAGTTGAGTAAGTGAACGTAACAAGGCGCCATTACCCCTCGCTGGTTTTTCGGCAGCGCCGGGTCCTCCCCCGCTTTCAAAGGGTCCTTAAACGTCACGCCGTGCATGTACGACCGAATGAAGATGGTTCTTCTGAGGACTTAAAAGCGCAATTTGTCACATATCTAAATTACAGAATACACGATTCTCCGAATCCATATTTATAAACCGGTGACTTTTCCGTCCTCGGCAAAAGAATACTCCTCAAGATTGCTGTCAGACAGAAACACCTCATTGGGAGACGCTGTAATACTAATGCCAGGCCCGCCACAATAGCCGGCGCTATCGTCACACGGGCTAAAAATGTACATTATGAATCATCAATTGTCGTCCCGCTTTGTATCATCCCCAGAGAAAATCCCAATCTGGGCTTGAGCCCACGGCTGATGGACACCCCATTATTCACTCGCGCTTCTTCAGCTCTCAGACAGGAGTGGGGATAGGCAGTAAAACGACGGCCTTAAGATTAATCCCCCCGCTCTTTCTGCCGCTTCCCGAATCAGAATGAAATAGAACATTCCCTTCCCTTAATCAAAAACTTTTTATCATCTCCCCTCCTCCGACCGGGAAAGTGAGGATAATGCCGGTTCCATTCCTCGTCGTGCGAGCTGACATCTGGGAGGGCGACTGGTGGGGAATCTGCTCTCGCCGCCTTTGTGTCGTAACAAGAGCACAATTAAGATGAGCCGGTGCTCGTCCATTTGTGCGTATTGACTTTTATTCCAGGCAGCGCACCAAGGTGGTGAAGTCCTCAACAAGACGGGGCGGCTTTCGTGAAAAACGCAAGGCTTTCTCCTTCGCGGATAGGCGTTATTTCAAGAGGCGCGACCAACTACAGAGGTTTTCTGCAGAACAGCGACCTAAAAAAATAAATGATAAATAGATAAAAATAAACAATATCATAAAATAAATGCAATTTTTTTCATTTAATTTAGGAGTTAAATAGCAATTAGAATATCATGGTTTTGACCTGATGGTGGTTCTTTAACAGCTGAATATTTAAAGATGTGATCCGCCCAAATGATATTTATCAAATCCTTCGACACTATCCCCACCGTCATCTAGAAAATGATCCACGGCCAAATCCAAATGGATTATCTACCACTTTCAACAAAATCCTACCTGAAATCTCAGCAACTAGTAAGGCAGCGTTGTCGGATTTGAGGTGATCGGCAAAACCTCGTAACCAACTTTTAACAGGAGACAAGCGGGTGATCGAGTTGTTTCCCGTCTGCGATAGTTCTGCTGTTGCTCCACGCTCCGAAGGCCGGGATGTCAAACGTGAGGAAACCAGTGACAGACTTGGTGAAACAGATCTCCGGCGCATAATTACCGCGATTCGGTACTTACTGTGTTATTTTGAGATGTGAGAAACGCGTGATGTGAAAAATTTTACGTATAAAAGGTACAGTGGCGCAGCGGCCGGGGCTACCACCTCACGGCTAGAAGGCCCCCAGTTTGATTCCGACAGGGGGTCGTTCTGTGTGACGTCTCCGCGTTCTCCATTTTCGTCTCACAGTCCATAATCATGCTGGAGGTTCATTGAAAACACTAAACTGCCCCAATGTATGAATGAGAGCGTGAATGACTGTATGTCTCTATATGTTGTGTGAATGAGCAAGAGAATGGTTGTTTTTCTCTACAGTTCTGTGAGTAAAAGAGTGAAAGTTGTTTCTACATGTCATGTAAATGAACAAGTGAATGGACGTGTGTCTCTATGGTATGTGTGAATGAAAGAATGAATGAAGGGTTGTCAGACTGTCTATGTTGTGTGAATGAAGGAATGAATGGTTGTGTGAGTTTAGAAAACATGTGAAGGAGAGTGAACGCTTGTGTGTCTCTATATGACGTGTGAATGAATGAGTTAATCGTTGTGTGTCTATATATTTTTGGGATGAACAAGTGACTGTTGTCTTCATGACGTGAATGAAAGAGTGAATGGTTGTGTCTCGATATGGCGCGTGAATGCTTGTGTGTGAACGTTTTCTCTATATGATGTGTGAATGACAGAGTGAAAGTTGTCTCTATATGACATGTGAATGTATTTTATGTCTATATGTGGCTCTGTTATCAACTGACGACCGGCCCTGGGTGAGCCCCACCTCTCGCCCAATGAGCAGGCATAGGCTCAAGCACCCTCAAACAACCCTGACCGCAGTATAGATGGTATTGATAATGAACGCATGATGATGGGAAATGTGCTTAAAGAAAATTACTTCACTTGTCAGGAGGAAACTTTACACTAAATCTTTCCTTCCTTTTTCGCTAGAACAGAGAATGTATAGCTAAAAAGTGAGTGATTTGGTTCCCGGCGTGGTCGAGAGCATCAGGTGAGCTGCGAACTTGTGCTTTTAGTCACCCGAGTCTCGCCTTGCACGCTGAGCCCCGATGCCGCTGCACCTCAGCCCGCATCGCTTAGCAGAGGGGTGTAAATTTGTTATCGCCCAGGTGTTAATGAGCTGTGGGCTTTGTGGGCTTAATGAGAGAGCAGTTCTGCCCAGCAGAGGTACCTGGGAGGACAATAAAGAGTTCACAATGCAAACTTCTCCCTCTCCGCGTTCAAAAAGGTGTTTTCACAAAAGGGCCGTTGAAGGCCGCCGCCGCAGTTCATCTCTGACCTGCTAAATCAGCTGCACGGGGAGGGACGGGGTTGCGAGGCGGGGGCTCGGGGGGCAAGACTGCGAGTATTCTTCATCCATCAAGAACATGCAGTTTTGTGCCACAGTCTCTGGCTTCCAGCCAAGTCAAAAGCAGCTCATTGTGCAGCAGCCAAAAGACAAAGGCGGCTCCCCCTCTGCAGTGTGAGAGCGGTGTGCCGAGGTGTGGGTGGTTATGCAGATCACTAATTGTACAGGCCACCAGGGGAAGAGGGAGCAGAATGGCATCTTCTCTGCGAGATGTGTAGAGCGAGGGGATGGACGGTCTGCATCAGCCTCCCTCCCCTCTCTCTCTCACTCTCTCTCTCTCTCTCCCTCTCTCTCGCCTCCTTTTTCCCTCTTTCTACCCTAAATTGGCAGCTGGCAGGCAAATGAATGCGGTGTGAAGTGAGCCCACTGAAGTGCAGGATCCTGCTGTTCAGGCAACAAAGGGGCTCCATGCGAGACATCTGCTGTTCAGTTATCAGAATACATTTAGTCACGTGCCTCGCTTCCCTCGCTCTTTCTCCGCTCCTCTTCCACCGTGCTTCATCCCTTCCATAAACCGAGAGCCGAGTCTTTCTTTTCTCCCCACTTTTCTTCAATGGCATTCTTCTTCAGATCACTCCTCCGCAGACACCCCCCACCCCCACCCCCAACCCCACCATCCCTCCCTCCTTCACTTTCTCATTCACCGGTTTGCCACCGCGATCGCTCTCTCTCCACCTCTTCTTTTTCTGCCTTTATTTAAACAGTTTCGGTCTGGCAGATAACCCTGGAGTGTTTCCTATCTGGTCCAGAATGGGTGAACCGTGTGTGAGCGATCACGAGACGGCCCGAGGAAACGGCAGACTGAATCTTAATGAGCTACGCTCTCACAAGCAAAAGTAAATTGAGCTTACCATCATGATAAATTAACCTAATGAATGCAATTGTTTTGCAGCATGCTATCTTGGGATGGTGCCAGATGGCCGATACTTGTAATTTTTGCGACTTGTTCTTTCTGTTTTTTTTTTTTTTTTTTTTTTTTTGCTTTCTATTGAGAACAAAGAGGTAAAACAAAAAAAAAATAAAAGAAAAAACAACTTTGAACTTTGTGTCAAAATGTTTTCTCGCTTCATCTGCGTCAAGAGTTGCTCTCCATGGATGTAGCTCTCATCAGTGTGCACCAGTGGGCACCTTGGACCAGGGCCTTGCGGCTGAGTAGAACAAGCAACTGCGGTGACATGATAGGGGCGCACACAGGAGACGGAGGTGTGTATTTCTTCCCATTTCCTGCCCCGGTTCACGATATCCGTGTTTACTTTAACACTTAATCCTTATAAAGCGTGGCGTTTGGTTTTGCACGCTTTTCACTCTCCACCTCGTCCTCCATCCTCTCCCAGTGGCGCACACTAGCATGAAGGTTGCACATCCAGGAAGGGACGAACCCCCCCTGCACTGCGTGTAAACTAGATGACTTCCTCGAGGCAGGTGGCACACATCCAGATGTTCTCTCAATTTCCTCCGTGCGTCTGTGTCTACGTCTGTGTGTGTGCGTGTGTGCACCCAACCACGTGCACACCCTGAGCCGGTGACCTCTCTGTTCTCCTCACAACATCACCACTGGAGCCGTTTACACCATAATGACTTGTATTGCCTCAGGCCCCGCCACATCTGTGGCTCCCTTCCTCCATCTTTGTCTCTCGTCCCCCCCTCTCTCTCTGCCTCTCCTTCACTCTCTCCTGTCAGACTGGCTGTCTTCCACCCTCACATAATCTCCCCACGTTCACCGGACATTTTTACATTGTTGAATCAGTCGTGGGCTTTTTCCATCGCTCCGTTCTCAAGCGAGCGCTTTCCTTCTTTGGGTCCACAGTCCCGGTGCAATGGAGAAAAGCTGCATGGCTCACTTTGCCATGACTTAATGCGCGTCAAACATGACACCTATCAGCCGTAATAAACAAACACATCATTCACTGTCAGCCAATTGGAGGAGGTAGTTCCCGTCCCTCATTTCGAGGAGCCTCCTGTCTGAGATAAAGGGCGGAGAATTTTCCCCCAGTACCCAGTGAGTCTAATGTCACACAGAGTGACATGTGACCGCCACTAACAACTCAGCTTATTACCTACTCATGGAGGATAAGGAGGGCAAAATTGTGTTTTAAAAAAATCTAACCAAGTGCTGACTAGGCATTCTGCCACATTCACCCAGGTTGCTTATTGAGAGCAATGACTTCTCCCTCCAACACTGCGGCATTTCATCGATCATATATGACACTCATGACATGGCATGGATCCCGCATACGCGCTCTAACTTGTCACTTTATCAGTCGAACCATCTTGCGGGCGGCGCATTCTTATTGCATTTAGCAGGTCTTGTGCTCCGGCTGCAAAGATGTGATGCGGCGTGATTTGAATTTGTGTTTTTCCACACCAGGCTAACTGTGTTTGCGTGGAAGTGCATCTTAAGGGCTGATGCGGAATCCAAAATACACAGACTAATAACTGACTTTATCATCATAATACGGACTGCCTACTTCCCACCGGAGACTGTGCGTTTTAAGATATACCACCACCCATTTGAATTCATTCACACAAACGTACGCATGCGTGTGCGCACACACACACACACAGAGCATCCACTCACCACACACAGTGTCTTGTTTTCAGGTTCATTAAGCCCCTGTGTTACCCAGAGAGGCTGACAGGATGAGGAACTGTGCAAAAATCTCCCCCTGCAGGTATCCATTCACCAGCAGTGGGCTGTCAGGAGCATCAGGGCCTTCTCCACCACCCCTGTCAAAATCTAAATCACAATTTGTTTTTCATAGGGGAAAGTGTGCTTGAATTGTGTCAGACTTGAAACTTGGTCAATATTATGGGAAGCATGTATAGAAAAGCTCCCACGTTTCTGTATGGCCGAACGGGCGTTTCCTACTTTGGAACTGGCACCTAAACGCGTTAACGCCCCTCGGATCGGAGCGATGGCGAATTTAGGCTCTCGCTGGAGCCGAGAACTGCAAAGAGATCGCATATGTGTGTTTAAGAAATTGCGTTTTGATAGTTTATAGCAGAAACCCCCGATGGACCCGCAATGTGTTGTTGCTCGCCTGCAGCGCCGCCCCCGTGTCACAAACCTGACCTCCAGGTAGAAGGTTCAAACTTTTTGGGGTTTATGATTGAACTTGGCAAACGAAAAGTCGGCCACAAACGCAAACCGGCAACGCTGCAAATTCGGCGATAGATCTGTTTCTTTGTGCAATTCACCAAACTCAGGCTGGATGGGTTTTAAAAGTTTTTTTACAGCGCTTTCTGAGAGCTACGACATGGATAGTATTTACGAGTGAAACGAGAGGACTCTGGTTTATAAAAGATTGCCATGTTTATGATTTGCGTTTTGTTCTTTGTACATTGTACACATTGGATGCCAACAATGTCTCCATGTATCAGGCATGCTAAGTATATCAAATCCAATACACACTTTCTAAA
The DNA here is from genome assembly GCF_037954325.1 of Fistularia commersonii. Taxonomy (NCBI): domain Eukaryota; kingdom Metazoa; phylum Chordata; class Actinopteri; order Syngnathiformes; family Fistulariidae; genus Fistularia; species Fistularia commersonii. The sequence continues at coordinate 22,482,408 of NC_141284.1, read as the reverse complement.
ATGCTTTCAACTCTGACTTATGATATTTTGAAAAATTTGGCATTAAGGCCCAACTCACATGTGTATTCACTTTTACCGCTGGCAGGCTGCAAATTCGCTTGATTGCTTTTGTTGAAGTTGCCTCAGGAACTCGCAATCACAAATCTTTTGAGTTTGCAGTCTGTTTGTGCGATAAGGTGAAAGATGATCCACGGGTGACGCTGCAAACAGCCACTACACTGTGAGGTTTAACATCCAAGAAGGTCAGTGGTACCATGTTATATGCAGTACAAGATTAAGCATGTGTATGTGAGTGTCATTGGGGGGTTTGAGCTAGGGGGGCGCTGGCATCATCTCCCTCCCACTGAGCCCTAATGCTATTCAGTTTAGGGAAAACGGTTTCTCTGAGGCAGTGCTTGAGGCCTCTTTGCTTGGACGAAGTTACGCTGCATCCACATGGATCCGAAAGGCACGAGTACAATTCACTTCAACAAACTACCACATTACCAAGATACTGGACAGTCTTGTAAAGCAAGGGGAAAATACTGGGAGCCAAGGGAAGCGGATGACTTTTTCTACCTGGGTAGCACCATGAGCAAAAATCAGGCTACCAGCAAAGGCATTAGAGACAGATTGTCCAAAGCCCAGAATGCCTTTTCCAAACTCAAGAATATTTAGAAGCCAAAACAGTATTCCATGAAAACCAAGATGAAGATCTACCATAGCACTGTCGAGACCATGACATTCACAGAGTTGCTGTATTTCGCAAACACTGCCGGGGAGGGATTTGTCAAATGATTCGCCCAAAGAAGATCACAAATAATGCGGCTGTGCAAATAGACGCAAGGTGCACCTGCAAGAGATCAAGAGAGGAAGACTCGCTTTGCTGGGCCATGTACTTCGAATGAACCACGACAGCATCTCACAAATAGCTCTCCATTGAAAACCACACAGGGAGCACAGACCTGGATGCCAACTTCCTGGACGTTACTTCAGAAGTGAAGGGAGCAGGTTATCCATGGCCACTGTGATGGGGGTCGAGGCGGCGAACGGTTAGCAGGAAAAGAGAAGGGGAAAGGAGGAAGTCAGATATTTGAAGGTGAACCGAACTGTTGAAGTCTTAATGTGCAGTATTTCGGTGTTGCCCCCTCTCTTTGTACCTTTCTCCAGTAATTCTTTTGTCAGTCCCTCACTCTGAGTGCATTTTGATAGGCTGTGGTACAGATGAACTCAAGAGAGGAAAGTCGGTTACTCTGCACTACTAATTATACAAATACATCAGAAATGCCTGGAATGAAGTGTTCGAGCCATGTTGGCTTCATCATTAAAGTGTTGCCGTTTTAGCTGAAATATCAGTTTTTTTTCCCCATTAGTTCTCAAACAAATGTTTAGTTTGTAGAGCTGGTTGTTATATGAAAAAGGCTTGCTGTTAATATATGTAAATGCTTCTTTTGTTCCTTAGATAATATACAATTTAATATTCTCCATGGAAATGTTCAACAGTCTATTGAGCAGATGATTAATACATGTACATTAATACTTTTATTTTTAATCATTCATTTTTTCATATTTCCCAGCTATACGCTCGGTATAGTCAAGCCATTTTTATTTTATTTTATCAATTCATTTATTAATTTTAATTCAAGGGATGCACTGATCAATCAGCCTGACTACTGATTATTTTCCTGTAAATTATTGCCATCTCATTTGGAACAGACAGCCAAGATCCTCCCCACTGCGGGGGAAGTTGCATGACCTGGTGACCGTTGTCCAATAAAAGAAGATATTTGACGTCAATAAACGACATCCTTTGCGTTGCTATATTGATCTTTTGTGGCTTTTTCCGTCATCTGTTGGAGGAGATTACATTTTCCTACACTAATTTTCATCTGGATTTCATTTGCAACCTGGAACCCCCAATCCTCCCATTTAGCGATTTTCTGAGAACATGAAAACATATTTTCATTAAAAAAAATAATAATAATAATTCAAAAAACCTGTGTTTATGCTAAGTTACATTACTTGGAAAGAGCAACGACTGAACTTAAAAAGTGGCCGAGAAAATTGGGATTATTACATCGACAATATTTTCCCCCAATTATCTATAATCATGTCCTATAAAACAATATGATTTTAATCACCAGACACAAGATGTTTCCTACTTCACTCAGTGCTCTAACTTGGCACTGCCACACTAAATCAAATGGTCTGGTCTTTTTCAGGTAATTTGGGATAGTTAAGGGGTGTTAACAATGGCTGCAGACCAAACACTCCACCACCGGCCAAACCCAAAACAAAACAGAGTAATGGATCGTGCAATGTAGCTCAGAGAAAAAGGCTACAAATATCAGTCATCATCAGTCTTCATCATGGGCGGCACAGTGGCGCTTCCGCCTGACAACAAGAAAGTCCCTGAATGTATTCTGACTAGGGGGCCTTTTTCGTGCAGGGACTCCATATTCACCGCCCAAAAATTGTTGTGCGTCTCTAAATGTGGCCCTGTGATGGACTGGCAAACCAGTTCCGGGCGAACCCCGCCTCTTGCCCAATGACAGCTGGGACAGGCCATACGTACAGATAATGAAAACATGAATCATCGTCTTTTAAGTAAATATAACATCCAGATTGTTGAAGGCACACATGATAATATTCAGAGGAAGGTTCCACGCCAGGGGAGCGCAGTAATCTCGTGTTTACAAAACGAGCTGAGGTTCGGCTCTCCCAGGCAGCGGGGGCGAATTAAATATTATCTTTGGAGAGCCACCTCATTTCAAAGCTATCGGGGTCCATTTCGGAGTGCGGAGTCGTTTCAGCGCGACCAATTTGTATAATGGAAAACTTGTGAAGTCACATGATTATTCACATGTATGACAAAAGTTTTATTCAACATGAGCAACGCTTCGGGAAACTGAGGTAAATTAAAAATCGTAAGTGGCAGCAACAACGACTATAACGAAATCACTTGTGAATGTAACCAAGCCCCATGATACCCAATAAAATGCAACATTTCTACATTTCAAACATGCCAACAAATGAGTCATTAGTTTGTATGCAAACTCTAACTGGGCAGGTAAATCCATCCTGCAGTTGGAAGTATTTATGATGGTTGACTCAAATGCTGGATAGTGTCCTCTTGTGAAACATGAGCCAGTTCCAGCATTTAACCTCGCCATACTAATTTATGCGCCGTGGCATAAGGTACTTTATCATCTGCTCTTTGGGGAGAGACAGTCATCTCATTAGTCAGGATTTAATGAAATGCCGGGATACACTTCTTAATTCCATAGATGGCTGGAACACAATACTTTGCAGTGGCTATATGTAGCCGAGCAGGCAGAGAAAAATGAGTGAGAGACCGAGGAGCCCACCGGAGACATTCGGTGATGGTGAAAGGAGACAGGATCCGAGTTCAGCCTTGGTGTACTTGTGTCTATAAATCCATAAATTTGTGCTTCATTGACCGTGCACTGAACTGACAGAACTTCCCATTCACATGAGTTCAGCCAAAGCAGAAGAGCCTCATACCTATTAGTCCAATTGAAGTGAAGTCTATGAGAAACTGTCTAAACACAAGATTTGAAATACTACATTTTATATCTTCAATTTGGCGGTCTTGCATAATATGGTTACATTCAGAGTAAAATAGATTATGAAGGTGGGTATGCTTAAATATAAAGACCACAATAGACGAGTTTACGAAACTACTTCATATAAATGATAACAATGAAAATGTCAGGCTCAGCAAAAATCTCAAATAACCCACTTGACATCCTCGTGCCAGAGGCCAAAAAATCCACAATAGTTTAAGGAGTTTACACTCAATGCAATCTGAATCCATCCATTCATCCTGCTTATCATGCATTCAGGGTCACATACATGCCACATAGAGACATTCACTCTCTCATTCACACATCAGGGCAATTTAGGGTCCGCAAAGATCCTGTATGTTTTTGGACTGTCAGAGGAAATTTGGCAAAAATTTGCAGGTCCTCTTTTGGTTTGGGGACCGTATTAGGGATGTGCGTAAACACATTGATTGTCTAAGACTGCAACTCTGAAGAGGTCGAAATGATGGAATCATTATGCCTTTGTGAAATTTTGAATACTGACAAAATGAAATCCATATTACACACGAACCACTGACCTCGAGGGAGCACAAACCAGTGTTTTATATTGTTGAATTTTTTTCAACCACCATAATTCCTTTTCTTGAATTTCATACTACTCAAGAGCTTAACAGCATGAATTAAAGATTCGCTGGTTTAATGTAATGCAATACCGTTGCCCAGCTATGTCTACGATATAATTGAGGATGTCCTCCTATATGCCTAAAAAAAAAAAAAAAAAAAAAAAAAAACGCTCCTCCTGGCCAAAAATTACCAAAATGTTGATTACATTTGTACTGACATTAATAGCCTTGTGCATCTTAAGCAGCCTCTCTTCCTCAGCCTCCAGGCAACTAAAAATTAAGTCCTTTTGAATGTACAGACACCGGGAGGAAGGAAATTAGGGCAAACTGTCAACCGTTCTTGGCAAATGTATATGTTCATTTCCAGCCGGTTACCGCCGGGCCCTCAGCTTGGAGTCAATAGAGGATGTGCACGCTAGCTTAGCAGCAGCAGCCCCAACGCAGGAAATTAAAACAATCATTACATGGAATTACTTACATGCTATTTTAGTAACATAATTTGTTTGACCAGCAAAGTGCTTGTGTGAGGAACCGATTTGTGCCAGATAACTGCTCACATGTTTAAAACAAAGAAAAATAAAGAAAAAGCCAGGTCGCGGCTTAAGATACTAATCACCTCAGATGTAAAGGATTCTTACAACATATCAAATTGCTTCATTGTCTGCAACAACGTCGCATGTGTAGCAGCTATCAACACCTGCTCTAATAATAAGTGGAGGAATAAATGTAATGGGGAGGTGAGAAAGTCCTCTCCACCTACTCCACCATGCAAGCAGCATGAACACGGATGACAGGAGTGCGGGTTTGGTTATTTGTGACCCATAGTCAAAAATACAGAATTGTTATCATTGCGCATGAAAATAGTTGCCGAGCCAACTCTTACACAACTATGGGGTTGTGTAGGAGCTGTGGTCAGCGCTTCCACCACACAGTAAGAAGGTTCCTGATACAATTCGGCACGCCACAATTCCGATGGCGTGCCGTTCTGTGTGGAGTCTCCTCGGTTTCCAGAGTCCAAAAACATGTTTGTTCATCAAGACCCAGGAAGATGCACACCTTTAACTCTGATGCCGTCCAAGTTCATGACACTTAACAAAGTCTTGCGAACCAAAAAAACCCTGACAAACTATGGCGTGATGGATCTCCAACCTCTTCTCTAAAAGGATGCTTGGAAATTATAATTGCGACAGCTCCTATTCGGCGTTGGCTGCAGCTGCGCTGACAGAAGGGCTGTCACCGTCCTGTCAGCCTGGACACCGTTAGCTTCAACATGCAATCCCTTTAGCATGACAGGAAAAAAATACTCAGCACTACCGGAGAAAAGAACTTAATGTCCTATTCACCCCTCCGCCCTGTGCCGATTTGAAAATGGCGCAATCTTTCTTCCTCTTGTCCCCATGACATATTATTATACATCATTTTGGAGGAAACACATTTTCTATTGCCATTAGAAATATGAAAGTTTAGGGGGAGAAAAAAAAAAGGAACAGTTGGATATTGAAGAGCATTTGAGGAAAAGAGGTGAGGGTAAAAAGCGATTGAAAGGCTGTAATTATTTGAAATAGTCTGCTAATGTGTATTATCAAGTCATTAAATGTAAATGAGATGGAGCTAAAAGACCCTAAAAGACTTGTGGCTTGTAGCAGAAAAAAGAACCGGAGGTGGGGGAGTGCGGGGGGGGGGGGGGGGATTTAAAAAAAAGACAAGATGTCATGTCGACCAAGGCATTGTTCATTTAAGGGAATATAAACATTTAATAAGCTGCCCAACCTGTGACAACGATCTCGACTATTGTCACATGGAGGCAAATGTATAATAACTTAGCAAACACCGAGATGCTCGGCAGCTAAAGAGAGGGCGGCTGGTGGGAGTGATTTAGTGGGAAGATCCTGATGCTGTCTGAAGTCTCAAAGACAATTGTCTTGACTGTAATTGTGTGTGTGTGTGTGTGTGCGTGTGTGTAAAAGCGCGCATGCATGCATATGTGTTTACTCTTGCATTTGATCCCCGGCGTGAGCGAGCATCATTCCACTCCAGCTGCTTAATAAGGCTGTCTGGGCCAGCACCTCCTCGTGCCCCCAGCCCTGTTATCAGAAACATTAAGCTGAATATTAATGGCCTGGCCGAGATGCATGCCATTAAGTTTGGCTGGCCATTTCTCTCTGCCCTTTCCTACCACTGTACAGGAATTAATGAATCGTGGGTAAAGCGGTGAGAACACAAAAGAATGAGAGAGAGAGAAAGAGAAAGAGAGAGAGACCGAGACAGAAATGAATGGGGTGCCCGGTCGGCAGCTATTTTTCATAAACAGGAGAATGATATGAGCAGGAATGTGGCCCGTCACGTGCGGACAAAGGAGAAAGAGCAGACAAACTGCTAGACGGCTATGTATCTAAAAGCACTTTTCTCGATCCGTCGATAAAAATATAAGGCGACCCCAAAATGATTTGGCAATGATTTGCTCAACTTTATTTCTTCCAGCCGAGTCGAGGTTTACATTCGAAATGGGACGGAGCGAAAGGAAAGCACTTAATACTTCCTAAGTGCTGTGCTGTTGCAGCCTCAGCAAAGTGAGCTGTTAACGGATATAATTTGCGCCGGATAGCCAGAGGAGAGCTTTTGATATGCAGAAGAGCTGACCTCTGGACTGCCACTTTAATTGGGTTTTTAATTTTCCAGGCCATCTGACAGTATCAAACATGATCCCTGAGCTTTGCCCCACTGATTGGAAGCGCGGTGACAAGAGGAGCCCGACGTTCCCTCCGTTTTTCACGGGGAGGGAGGACAGCGGTAGCAAGAAGGGGGAAATAAAAGCATGCAGGCCAAAGGAGACCTGAGGGCTTGGGATGGAAATTTGCCTTAATGGTGAGGACCTGAGAGCGGCATTGTACGGGGCCGAGGCTGCGCTGGTGATGGGATGCCACCCTGGGAGACCAGGAGGAAAAGTGCAGCTTGCAGAAATATACGCTGTCACTTCTGACCACAGGCTGCACTCAAAAGACCAAACGAGATCTCGCCGCTATTACTCGCGTGCGGTCCACCGAAGGCGCCGCAATGGTTCTTACGTATTTGTGTTTTTTTTTCCGTGCATCTGGAAAAAAAAAAAGAATAAATACGAGCCAAATGGACTTTCAAAGCGAGCTCTCGTCATCGAATCCCAACGCGCTCTGTCCACAAGTACGCCAATTATCACCTGCGCCGGTCGATCCGGCTGACTATCGCACAGACAAGAGGGACTGCCACGCGGGCTTTTTGGACAAGGGCTTCCACCGGTGCCTGTTTGTTCAATCTGCAAGACCACACAAAGAGTTCCAGCCCTCCTCACCTAATCTCCTAACCAAACAGGACAGCAATTATGCAGCCAGATAACTAGGCAACGTTTTCATCCGCAGTGACAGTACTGGCACACAAGTGTGTCTGTAGATGCAAAAGGAGGAGAAGGAGACGGATGAAGGGGAAGCTCCACCCGCCAGTCAGGAAGCGCACGGACGAACGTGACACCCACAGGGGCCGGGATTATGTCACGGCCCGTCGGGACAGCTCGCACACGTGCCGAGCCTTCCGGGAGGTATCGACGAAGTGACATATTCATCTTATTGATTTCAATTTTGTCAATCCCGGCCTCAATGAACACACACAACTGGCCCCGAACTCTTTGCACAGGTAACCGCGGAGATAAAACTCCAACTTATTAAAGTTGAAAGAGTATGACTCATGTCCTTGGTACGCGTGAGGATGTGAAGGAAATCGGCGGACAAGATCATCAGTCAGAATTAAGTCAGTTCCGTGACATGCATTAGACAAATGTAGCTATTTTTCACATGTAGCGGAATACATTACAGTGGAGATAGAGAGTAATGTACCTTTCTTGGCACCACCGAGATTCTCCAACCTTTACTCATTAAAAAGTGGGAACTTTTCCACCTTTTCCTTAAAGTTCACGCTCTCATTCATGCTAAATGACTCTGCCCTAAGATACTCATAAAAAACCCGCAATGACAAAACCCTTTAACGCGTCACGTCATGGCAGAGCTGTTATATATTTGGACGTGAGAGGCGCACACCGGCTAGGCTACGCCATACTGTCAGATGTGCAGCATAAGCACTCCTGCTCATGCAAGCAAGGCCCCATAAAGTCACACACACACATACGCAGAAATCTCATTAGAGCTTTTGTTAATTGCAGCAGACAAATGCTAATGGTTCAGGCAACAAAGCAGCTGTGTGTATGAAAAATGAGAATCCACAAAGTAATTATTACATCCAATATTAATTTAATTATACTGTTTTGCGTGATACAGTAATTTCAGAGCGTTTTTCTCATCACACACAGACACACACACACACACACACACACACACACACACACACACACACACACATACACTTGAAATAAATTAGGAGTTACAGAGGCGCAGGGGAGCAGAGGTTTTCTCCAAAGACTCACTAGGGGGGAAATAGCATCATTCTCCTTCAGAGAACTAGGGAATTTCACATTTAAATTAAAACACCGCTGTTGCTCTCTCATCAAATGTGAGACTAGAAGAAAAGAATCGGACGGCGCTATGTTTTTTTTTTTGTTGTTTTTTTTCTTTTAAACTGTGCATTGGAAAAAAACACTTTCTTTTTAACTGGGTGGCAATGCTTTTCATTTGGCTGATGAGGGAACCAGAGAGACGGTGTCAGCGCGTCTGCGCCGACTGAATAAAAATAAGATTATTAATCATCTCTCCTGGGCCTGGTTTCGCCTCTTTGCCTCTCTCCGCCGAGCCCCGAAATCTAATTGCAGTTGTTTTCTATATAATCGGTAGCCGAAGACTTGGTGCTATTACACACGCTCGACAAGGAAGCTTTTGTTTGAATCTTTTGATTCCAAAGTCAGGTTCTTTTTTTTTTTTATCTGCCGTGGAATACACAAAAGCAAGTTTGATTGGCGTGGAGTTTGCGTCTTTTTTTTTTTTTTTTCCTCCCTCTCGCTCTGTGTCATGTAAATTGTTATTGTCTTTTACCTCGTGTTCCCCGAGAAGGTTGTCAGATGAATGGATCGGCGCGCACGTCCTTTCTTCTGTGGATTTGTACGCCACCGAATGCGCACACTGGCCATTTATAATTCAAACAAACACACCTCAACCCCGGCTAGAGCAAGTCTGCATCCCTGCATGTACAAATTGGACGGAAGTATGTTAACAGTCTCGCCACTGGACCTCGTTTAGTGTGTCATGTCTCACTCTCGCTCTTTCTTTCCTTTTTTTTTTTTTTTAATATTCACACTTTTAATAAAGCAGAACATCACGCCTTTGGACGTCACATGGATGGACAGCTGCGCTGGTGGTCGAGGTGAAAATCAACCCCGGGACATGTCAAAGAGTGAGATTTCTGGTCCTAAAATTAGATGAGAAAACCTGGGTGTCTGTGAAGGGTGGGATGGAGATGGAGAGTGAGGGGAGGGAGGAGTGAAATAAAATGTTGGAGGAGCACGTCCACCTTTGGCCAGCTACTATACATCGGATCCCTGAATGAGTCAGGGTTGCACCTTCAGGAAGTAGCTTCCTGGAGTCAAAAGTGCAACGGTATTTATATAATAACACAGTTTCATTCCAACATCACCCGGTTGCAGAGTAATGGGGTCTCTGCCGGCAGTGCTGTTGATACTCCGATGGTGAAATTAAAAGCGGGGAACTGGTGGAAATTAACAATCGCCTCCTTATTCACAAACTGCAAGTGCGTGTTCTCACTTGTTGGGCTGCTTCCTGCTGAACTAGAGCCACGTTTGCTCAGACCTGGTGATTCATTTCTTAGATTTAATGTTACACGTTGAAGTTCGCGCCAAAGATGCGGTTTATTACTCTGCTGTCTGTGCTGAGACAAATATACAGACTATTGATTTATGAAGTTACTGAGCAAATGCATGGCGTGTTCATCCACGATGCGTTTTAAAGACATGTTTCTGTCGGGTCTTTGTCGACCATTAATGTGTTTTAATGACGCTTCCTGTTTCCCTATATGACAAGAAAGGAGGGTCGACCTCCAAATTGCTTGCGCGACTGCAATGCAAAATTCAAAAGAACTTGCTTTTCAGAAAAATGCCAAGACAAAAAATTTCATTCATTCATTCCTGTCCCGCCACCGTGCCGCCCTGACAAACACGCTGGACATTTGACTTGAAACTTTTGAAAACGCGAGCGATGAGGCTGTTGAGGACTGTTTCAGATATTTCTCTAAGCTTGCCGTGGGTGAGGGATTGTGAAAACAAACATGGGTTTATATTCCAGTTTGGCATATTTTCTCATTAAATTGATGCCAAACACAACGTGTATTCAGTTTGGGTTTGTACAACGAAAATACTGGAAAAAAAGACACAGCGTTTCCTTTTTTTGGTTTAAGTCAGATGCCTGCAACATGTCTTTATATGGTCAGCGCAGCTGTATCAGAATTACGTTTTTTCTTAGATGAAGAGTGATGACGAAAAAGAAACCAACAACGTTATCTAATCACATGAAAACATTCTGACAAGTTGACACACAGTGGTCTGCATCGGAAGAAACCGCAACAGTTCGAGACAGCGTTGTGATGATAAATCGTGAGACTGCTTACAAGAAATCCTCCACCAAACCCCCATTTATTACTGTGAACCCTTTCATCCCACATCTTATCTTTAAACCATAAATAACCAAAACCTGCGGTGTTAAAATACTTGGTGCGTAATTAATGGCGAGGTGTATTGTATTTAAAGGAAAAACAACGCACTGGGATTTTACCCTTCTCTCCCGTGTTCGCTTGTGGGACCGGACATGTTCCGAGGATCAAACTCAGTTCACATGGTACAATTCACGCAATATTCCTCGAGGGGAAACGGGAGCCCCTCGATTATTTACAGTAACAATGGGTCTGGCGCGCTGCCCGTTTCAGTGCCATGTACCCATGTGCGAGTGCGCAGTTGAGCTGGAAACAGGAAATCGGGAAAACAAGAAAACGGCGGGCAGACGGGGCGCAGGGCAGCAAATATGTCGACCTTTAAAGATTTGAAAAGGAACCCCACGTGTTCATTTTTCATGAACTTATTTTGCGGCGCTTTACCCGGAACCGCCTCGACGCAGTTATTCAGCAGTCTAAGAAGAAATAAATTGATGGATTTTCATTTGAGTTTATCCAATGGGCCAAACCTTAAAGGAACAGTCCCGGACATTTAGGGTAATGGTTAAAAATGTGAACGAGTGTTTAATGTCCCTGCAGTGTTTGCTCCGAGGGGGGCCGGCGAGCAGAGGAAGACGGCCGTTCTGGGTCACTGGGGTGGGAGCGGCAAGAGGTTTGTCGATTAGCCAAACTCTTTTTAACCACATCAGGGTCCAACAGGCGGGCGGGCACTCTAGTAGGTTTGGCTACACTTGGGCTTTTTGTTGTCCCATTATTCCGCTCCATGATTGAGATAATAAGCAAGGCTTTCTCTCGCGCCCTTCGCTCCCTCCCCCCGCCACCGCAACTCTTTCTGTCTCGTTTCTCCTTTAAATGTCCCGTTGTTCCACTCTGTCATTTCCCATTGCTATTTGCATTTCTGTCTCCCCTCTTTCACCGGCAAGGTCATTTATGGATTTTCGAGCTTTTCTTTTCCTTCCTGTTTCCATGTTTAGCTGTTTCTATAAGCCTTTGCAGTGGATCAATGTGAGAACGCCGTCTATAGGTATTAACATCAAATTCATTTTTTTTTCTCCATTGGTTTTGAATTACCGAACGTCCAATAACCCCGTTGCTATGTTGTGGTTTAACGACTCGACTGGCCTCCGATGCATTTAGGGAAAAAGAGGTAAGTCAGTTCAGTGTGTCGTTCCCGTTGATCTCGGCGGGCCTTTCCATTTAGAAGCAAACACTAATCAAACACACATGCACACACACACACACACACACACACATACACAGACTCACACACACACACACACACACGTCCTCCATTAGTTAATCAAAGTGCTTTCCGCATACTGTGGTGACAGATGCACAGCGAAATGTATACTGTAATTAAAAAGGGCCTTCCTTAATACCCAATCATCTTCTAATGCCTTGGCAAAGACATCCATGTGAATAGGGGATGGGGGGCACAAACTGTACCGTACCACGGAGCGCACCAAAACATCTCTTGCCCCAACAGTCAACATGGTAATGCTGAGCTAATAACATTACAAAAGAGCTATTAAGTTAACCACATTCAAACAAACTGTGACATAGATCTAAGTCCAGACTACATATGCTGAGGGATTTAGTTGCAAGGTATTTTGGGGTTAAGTGGTGCTGATCTGGTCCCTCCCCCTTGTAGCGCTCCCTGCAATGCTTGATTCCTCGTTTGCTTTGGTATAAACCCAAATAAGGAGATTTGAGGAGATAAAAGTAAAGGAGTTTTAAATCTACTAACGCACACGTGCAGTACTTTGCTGTCTGGTCCAAAAGCCTCAGCTTCCTCCAAGGCTCATTGCTAACATGAATGGTAATAAAACCCTAAACACGTTGTTTCTGGATTTTCTAGGGCGACGGTATAAGCCTCGGTTCAAAGGATGGGGTTCTAAACACAGAGAATAAGCTGCCTTTCTACGCGCCTTTAGGTTCGGGTGCAAAGAAATATACCTTGGCCGATACCACCGGCAAGTCATTTTGACTTCAGGATGAGCGATGAAAATAATAACAGCTGTCTGACACTTGAATCGTACTTATGGATAATCTCATTATCCATGTCTAGCAGACATGGATTGACAAAAATAGCAATTAAACTCATGAAAGTAGCTTTTTTTTTGGAAAGGGCATAATAGTATCCCCAACAGCCCAAGAACTCCGGTGAACGACTCAGGAACAGAGACGTGGCTGTGTTACGTCTCCTTGTCACTATGAAAGTTGCCATCAGCAACATCACGGGGCAGATTGCTTATCAGTCACTTGAGACGCCATTCAGATTGCTAGCCAATGGCCCTGTGTAGAATTACTAACCAACGCCATGGATCCAGCGGTATCCACCACATGGGAAGGATATGGAAACAGCGGTCGGTTGACTTGCCAAGAAGTTATCCGATACGATTAACCGGCATTCGACCCCTGTTCGCATCCCCTGCGACATGACATTTTCTTAACTTTTGGGCCTTATAATGTCTAACTTAAGAGCAACTGACAAAACAGATTCAACCAAAGTAGCCAGAATTGGTCGGGTGTTAAAAGGTCAGCGAGCTATAGGTGTTGTAGGAGGAACCGGCCGAGGCCAATGAGATACAGATACCCTCATGGCCGGAGGGGACCTTCATTTGACCCCAGCCTGCTTTTAGGGACTACACAGATAGATGTCCTTATCTTTCCCTGCAGCTGCCCCGCAGCTTACCGGCAGAACTTGGAACTGTCAATCACCCCTGACACGTGATGTCATACTCAGCCCGGGAGACGGGACAGCACCAGACAAATCGCTTCTAAATGACAAATCACTGTCACGGCGGCGGTTTATCACAGTATTGTACTCTGGTATGTCTATCAGCGATTGAAGATACCATAGTGTTGGATGCGGTGAGGGAGGAGGGCGTTGCGATTGTCCAAGGAAGTTCTCGCCACCATTTTCCAACAAGATAATTGATGGAACGTGAGATTTTCCTGCACGACGCGTTACAACTTTGAGCAGCAGCAGGTGTCGTGAATAAAAAGGAAGATTAATTTCGGGTAAATGGCAATAACCGAGGCCCTGATCCATGGCTCTCTTCGCTCTTTCGGCCTTGGTGACCTCCTCTTTTTCTATCTTCTTCTCATTCCAGCCCCTTCCTTATACGGCGAGCTATTATGATACACGTTGTAAAGTCTGTGTAAGCACTGCCTTCAGACACTGAAAGTGACCCTCGAGAGTGTAATGGGGCAATATTCCTCCTGGCACTGAGGAAAAGTGAGAAAAAAACAGTTTATAACTCTTTGTACTGCCTTTTAGCGGTTTATTTAAGGTGAATGAAGGATCTTGTAAATTGTATTCTTTCTTGAAGAAAACAGTTATATTTTAGGGGACGTATATAAGTTAACTCCAGGTTCCTGCTTCGGCTTAAATGACTGGATAGATTCCATTAACGCTGGCAGATGACTGTTCATTCATTCATTCACACGACAGAGAGACATAAAACCATTCACTTTCTCATTCACCTGCAATATCGAGACGTACGACGATTCAATATGCAATTAATACAATAATACAACTTCCTCTGGGCTCAATAAAGTATTTCTGATTCTGACTCTATATTAAGTTAATACAGGTACAATGATTTAGGATAACCTGGCTTAACCTGATCCTTCGAAGGTCGTCTTTCTAGTCATGCTGGCATCAGCGTGGCATTAAGCTAAATAAGATGCAGTGACAGTCTTCTAAAGTTCTGGTTTCTCAATGCAGGAACGTTAAGAACATTGCAGTCAAATCCAATAAGTTTTTTTTTGTCTGTGTGACTGCTAACTTTTCAAACTGCAAGTTACAGTCATGTTTTACACATGGCCATTTTTATACCTAAAGGCTTACCCCTCTCAAAAGCTTGTTTAATTCTCGATAAAGCCATCATTTTTCCACTTCTGCGCCTCTAAAGATTACATGGGGGGTGGGGGCGGGCAGGAGCTGCTGGTATTAGCAGTCCTGGGAAATTACATATTCTTTATTCAATAAAAGCTTGGACCGTTAATCGGTCTGAGTGTAAGACTATGGACCGCAAGTGAAGCAAAAAGCTTTTGAAAGCCCGGTGCTCATTTTCGTCCGGGAGAGCAAGGGAGCCACAGGCGTGAGCAACGCGCAAAGAGTAAAAGCTTCCCCGCTATCAGCCGAAGCTCCAACATGGCTCCCCGTGTATTTATACGAAACATATTTATTCAATTTCTGAACTCGGGGGACGGCAGATGATAATCCGTTAAATGTCTGCACACACCTTCTCTGCCACTGACACCTTATTAAAATATGTAGATTAATTTGCGACCGGTTCTGCATGTGATTAGAGCGCGCGGATTGGGGGCTGCTCGAGACTCCGCTCGTATTTGTAATCTTCTAAATTTAACGGCGAGTGAGTGCTTGTCAATTAAATGGGATGAAATGATGGGGAAGAGTAAGATTCATCTTCATCTCCTTGTTTTACGCCTGAGTGGCCACAGAGTTATCACTTACGGAGCTTCAGATAATTGGCAGCCGTTTTCTTGAGCACCTCAGATTCAGGATGAATTTGTATTCTTCATCCAGACAGCGGCTCAATACACTTTGGCAAAGTGCTGCCAGGCTTTGTCAG
Organism: Fistularia commersonii; assembly: GCF_037954325.1. NCBI lineage: Eukaryota > Metazoa > Chordata > Actinopteri > Syngnathiformes > Fistulariidae > Fistularia > Fistularia commersonii. Next base: position 22,466,982 of record NC_141284.1, on the reverse strand, counting down.
TTAAACTACATGTCACAGAAAGGAAAAAAAAAAAAAAAAAAAAAAAATATATATATATATATATATATATATATATATATATATATATATATATATATGTCAATCCAGATGAGAGCAGAGCATTAACCGAAGACTGAGGTAAAATAAGATCTTATAGAATTTAATGGTATTTGTGTCATTTTGTTTTAAGGTGATTGATTAGCACTTTTCATTCTTTCCGTGTCGACCTCTCTCCCTATTAATTGGACACGCAATAGAAACTTGATTTAAAGTGCGAGAAGCCTCTGCAACAGCAAAACCTGCCTAAATGCACTCTGTGCAGATTGTCCCGCTCCTTTCTACAGCCAGGTAGTGCGTATTCATTGAAGGAATACACTCAAGTACAACAAAGTTCACGCACTCAGCTCTGCAACCTGGCAGCTGCCACTACTTCCAATCACGTAAAATATTTGTTGCCCACTGGCAGCCGGTCTCTAACCAATGACTTGGCTGAACGGGAAAAATATCGGACAAGTCAAGTCAAATTTTATTTACGTGGCATTCAAATTACATGCCGGTCGTCTGATGACACCAGGTTTGGACCACTCTCTTTAAAAATGACTCACAGGAACCAAACGCCCACCCCCTGACCCATGAGCGAGCAGTCGTCGAGGTCAAAAACCTACAGATGCATTAGACAGATCCAAGCTCAATGTGGGCAGCCTTCTGCCTCAACTTGTTGGAGACAGGGGTGGTAAGAGGGCTGAGAGGGACAGGAACTGATGCTCTCATGTAGCGCTTTACGCTTCATTTACACAGACATTCACACACCAATGGCAGCAGCACTGCCAGGTAAGGCGCTAAACAGGCCATAAGGAGCAACAGTAGGTTTTTGCCCAAGGACATTTGAACATACAGGCAGGAGGAGGCAGGAATCCAACCGGCCACCTTCCGATCGAAGGGACGCCACTCCCCCGACAGCAGAACAATGATCTGACAATGAGCCCACTCCACACACACACACACACACACACACACACACACACACAGAAACCCCTTTGTCATCAAACACAATAACATGATTTCGGCTAATTAAATCCGAGCTAACCAGCAGTGATTGAGCCCCTCGCTCGACTCAGATCGAATTAGCTGTGGCTTCCGACGATGTCGTTGTTCTGTGAACGCGGCGTGGCGGAGCGACGAAGGTCCCCGGACCAGGTTTGGATTGATCTGTCTGATGGAGATCACCTCTTAGCCAAGTCACAGTGAACATGTTTAAAAGGTACATCTTAGCATGGCTAAGCAGCAACCTTCACCAGTCCTTGCCAAGGACATTCCCGTTTTAATACTTTTTCATTTTAACCAGGTAAAAAGTATGAAACTCAGGCGCGCTTTGAAAAGTTTTCAGGGGGGAGGTTAAAGTTGACCTGTTGTGTTGTTTGACAGACATGGCCATGGGGCTCTGCTGTCCTTTGACCACGCCACAGTAACGACCCCAGGCTCAGGGAAAACTGTGGCAAAACCCACACACACACACACACACACACACACACACCAAGAGTGCGCATGGGAGAGAGGGGTGTGGGGGGGGCTGTCTTGACAGAGTTTCATTTCACCTCCCCTCAGCACTTTTCCATCCCTCCAGCAGGATTTTGCAATTCCACTATTCAGCCACTTTGACGGTCAAAAGTTTCATCTGGAAACCAAAAACCCTTTCGCTGCAACATTTTGTTGGTGGTGATGAAAAAACATTATTCAGGTGGAGGGCAAAGGAAGTCCCCTGGCCAGAGCGACAATGTTAGCGCGGGTTTGCGGCCGGGGTCGGTGTGGACGGGAGAGGTGGCCCGGCGCTTAGCGGCCAACCGGGCAGCCAGACAGGATTAGAGGCCGCTCCTGACATTTGACACAACACCCCACCGGGGGCGGGGTTAATTTAACAGGGAGGGGTCACGGGGTCGCGGGTCTGTCCCCGTCACTGCGAGCAGGTTAAAAGGCACACATTTTAAACACAACCACTCTCCAGATAAAGCACATTAAAAGCCACGTTGCACGCGATGGCTCCTCTAATGTCATTATTTCCTAGAAAACAAAATGCTGGGAACGTGCGAGTAATGATTTCTTTTGATCATTTTTTTTTTCCAGAGGCGCCATGATGTGCGTGTCTGGTTGACAGCCCATGTGTGTGTATTCTCATGCAGATATGTCACGTGCAGGTTTTTTTTTTTTTAAGTCTCTTTTCTGTGTACGAGTGTGTCTCACAGTCGGGTGTGTGATGGGTTCAGAGCAGAAGCACTGGGACTTCCTCGGTCCTTCAGTCAGTCACTTCCTCTTGCTTGACTGCTTTGCTCAGCCAGGCTGAAAGCCGCTCCGTTGTCAGGTTGGAGTGTGCTAATTAGGCCCCAGTTTAATTTTCCAGGATGCTCTGCTGCCCCTTCATTGCCTGCCATTTCAAATTCAAAGTGATTGTAATTGTACAATGGCATGCTGATCTTGTAATCACCCTGGGATTTTTAGGACTCGGATTTTTTTTCCTCCACAGTTTTCCCTTCATCTACTCTATTCATTTCATATTGATTGATTTATTTTTCATTGTACTACGACGCCTTTTAGCGATCTTAAGTGAGATGAGAGGGGAAGACCTTTTTCTACAGACTATGGGTAGGAGCAATTAGGGCAAAACAGCGCGTCAATTAAATGTCCTCTTTTGAAATATTGAAATTTGAGTTAAACCGAGCCGAAGCCACTGACAGTTCTCCGATTACAGTCGCGGTAATGGTAACTCCTACGGGGTCACATTGTAATCTGCAGAGAAGAAAGCAAAGCAGACTTTTAACGATGCATTCAGGAGTCGGCGGCGTGCATAAACTAAGAGCTCGGGCGGAATATGGATAAATTGCATTACTTAATAAAAGCATTCGGGGTGATTAACCTCATGCTTTTTCATTTGGCTTACGTCCGAGTCCAAGTCTCCCAGATTAAACTGGTTGATGAGGAGGCCAGCTGGAGTTATGCGGATGCCGGAAAAAATGAGCCATTTTGATATCCTAAAGGAAGAGTGATTGGGGTTAATGAGTGGTTCTGTATTAGGGAAAATTATTACATTTGGACAGCTATGAAAAATCTTAGTAGCGCGGATGAAAAATCCGAAGGGTCTCGGTCTAATGTTACCAGATGTGAAAGATTCACACACTTGCGTTAGGCTGCATCCATTAGCGCTTTTCACATTGAAATAAGGAGGATTTTTCTGTTTCCCGCAGTCGTCGGGAGCCCGGAAAAATCGCTCTCTGCTTTTTATTCATTTATGAAAAATAGTCAAGCACAGCGGTGCCTTCCTTTTGCAAAATAAAACAAAATAAAAATAAAATAGATAGATAAGGCCATTAGTGAGTCCACTTCTAGAATCTTAATTGAATCTAACGGGTGCATTTCCTTTTGTTAAAAGTGGAAATACCCTCGCTGTTTGATGCTATTTACTCTTGTCCCGGGCTAGCTTTGCTTTGTCAGGTGAGGTTTTGTTTCTTCTTGAAAGGGATTCCTTGAAGTGACTCGGGTGTCAGGTTTGTGACGCTTCTACTCTTCAATTGTCTCTGCAGTCTGAGGAGATGTGAGGACGGCGGCTCCTCAGCCGTCACAATATTGATACTGTACGATGGCTGTCGAGGCACAGGGCCCCCTGCTTCTAATCTGCCCTGACAGACCATGCAGCACTTGAATGATAGCAGGTGTGACATCACAAATAAGAGAGAATGAACTGAATAAAGAGAAAACCGAATGAAAACGGGAAAAAGTTTTCGCAAAGTTTTTTTTTCCTGTTGGATTTATTCTTTCCATGGGTGGATGGAAAAGAGATGGAGGTCTGCTGTCAGATTCTGTATACACTCTTGTTTTTTTGAATTTCTCTTTTCTCTGATCCAACATCCATTATCCCTTTCTCTTTCTGTTCTGACTCGGGAGAGACGGCTGACGGGACGGTGGCTCCAGTCATTCATTGTCGCGGTGTCAGACGTGGATTTATTCTCTCTTTAGTGTTCACAGAGAGACGCAGGACAGGATGCTTAAGACCCGCACACCAAAAGACGTACAATGGACTTCCTCAAAGACACCTTGAAGACACTAATTCATCAGTCAGACAAGGACCCTGTGGGCAGGTGTCCAACCACAATGGGTCACTCACAGATATAGACACACACACACACACACACGCACACACACATACGCACATCGCCTAAATCAACCGAGCTCGCTCATTGTGATCGGGTAAAACAGATCGTCCGGGAGTATCACCTTTGTCTCCGAATGCATTAGCGCCGCGAGCACAAGGCCATTTGTTACGCTGCGAATATCAGTTAGAGTGCAACAGTCAATACCTGCAGGGCTGGACGACGGTGATTAAACGTTGTGCACAGGGGTGGAGGAAATATTGACGGACTCTTCAAATTGCCGTCCAAACTAATCCACATTTGACTTTGGTTGTCAAAGTGACACGATACTGTCGAGGTTAGGAAAATATCAGGACATAGTAAGATCACATTTTTTTGAAGACTCCCCTTTTCAAGAACTCATTGCATGCATCTCCTCTACACATTTACTAAGTCTGTGAAAGAATATGTATATATTCATTCAATGATTCAATCATTCATTACACAGCTTAACCTGCACTCAGGGTCATGGGGGTCATTCCAGTTGTCATCGGTTGGGAGTCGGGGTTCACGCAGGAACTTTTTAAAATTTGACTTAGCAAAGCAAATCCATTTCTCCCATTGAAATCAGTGCAAATTCCACTGATCTATTCTCCAGACCCCGAAAACATGCTGAACTCTTTTGAAACTTTTTTATTGGTTTGTGGCAAATATTCAGAAAGGAATTAACGATGACTTTGACCTGTGTTTTTGGTGTCCTGTCTCTTCTTGCCAGCACTTGTCTTCGGTTAAATAAGCATGCAAAAGCCTTTTGGCGGATAAGACCCTCCCTAACATTGTTTCCAGCAAGCTGGCTTTTGCTAATCTAAACTAACAATAACTACTTTGTTAATGTAGTCGCCCCTTTAGCCACATCAGCCATCATTAGCGCATCTTTTTCCTCAGGATTGTACAGATGGTTAACTTAGCCATGTCATAGTGCTTGGTGAGATCTGTAACACCAACACCGCTCTCATTCTTATTTCCCTTCTCAGATTGATCGAAATTCTTAACTTCTTCTTAACGCCACTATCAGTGGCACTTTTTTGCTTTTATGGGAGCCATAATGGGGGCTAACTTACTGAAAAAAAGCACAAAAGAGTGGGGAATGGTCGAACACAATTGTCAACAATGTGGAATACCACGCTGTGTTTGTTTGTGTGTTCGTACACCGAGGCTTGTTCGCGACTCGATGCAAAATTTGATCGTAAACTCAGTAAGCCAATTTGTTTGTAATTAGGGGCGTTTGTTAGATGAGGTTCTCCTGTACGACCGTTCATTCCTTCACACCCCTGCTCATTTAGAGCAAGGGTGGGCAATTATTTTGGCTGGAGGCCCGAATTTCTTTTTCAATGTTTATCCACGGGCCAACTGGATATCATGGAAATTGAACAAAATGAAAATTGAAATCTAAATATTTACATTTGTTGGCATTTTATTTCAACTTTAAAATCTAAAAATGATCATATAAATGTACAGATGTTATTTTGTATGTAATCATCCATACCAAATTAAATTAAGGGAAAAAAATAAAGAGTTTCTAAATTCAATATTGATTGAAAATATGTATCAAATATCAGGCCGGTTTTGCCCCGATAAAAAAGCAAACGGGCCTGATGTGGCCCGCGGGCCGTAAAATACCCGGGTCTAATTCGGAGACATTAAACCATTCACTCTCCCACTCACACGTCTGAGCAAATTATGGTTGCTGATAAACCTGCTTGTTTTGGACAAGGGGAGGAACCCGAAGAACCCAGAGGAGCCCCACACAGACACGGGAGAGCATGGAGACCCTGCACAGGTGAGCCTCCTGCTGGAATCCAACCAGGGACTTTCTTGCGGCACTGAACACTGCGCCACCCTATATTTTTAAAATTTTTAGTTCAAGTTAAATCACAATCCCATATTATAAGAAAGCTTCCTTTTCAGCTCGATGCATTCCTCGCGTTTCTACTTCTCCCTTTCCCTTCAGGTGTCTCCACAGCGATTCAACCTTCTCCATCTAACCCTATTCTCCGTATCCTCCTCTCTCACACCAACTACCTTCATATCCTCTCGCTACATCCATAATTCTTTGGTACCGGCCTGGCACATGCATTCCTAGCACAATTAGATCAAATATTACATGTAGATGAGTCATTACATCTTCTCACAATCCTTTCAGCAACGTGACAGAAAAAGTCCCGTCGGACATGTTTGCCGCTCTTGTTCGTTTGTTTTAGCCGCTCTATCAAAGAAGGTGCTATCAATCTGTGATGCGTCCAGCCCACGGAGGAGTTCACCAACCACACTGCCCCGTGTGCAACGGCAGCCGTGTTCAAGCTTATATATCCATCGGAAACAGCGGCTTCATTCCCTCGATGTTCCCTATGTGAAGTCAACTGCAAAATGAGCACACCTCGACCAAAAAAGGAGGCACGATAAATATTTTTCTCCGGTGACAGGTTTGTCGTGTGGTCAGGCAGTAAAGCGCGTTTGTGCGTCTGAGCAGGTGGACGACTGCGCGGTACTCTGCGTCAGAGTCCGATTGGACAATATGCAGTTTACTTTGCCGTATTACTTTTGCATCCTGGGGTGACGTGGGCGAGTCAGTGCGTGACATGACGAGAATCAAAATAAATGTCTGGTTAGACATTATTTCAATTTTCCCACATCTGTATTCTCTCTTTGTGTGTGTTTTTATTCTACAACAATTGTGTGCTTAATGCTGCATTAACGATGTACTCAATGTATACATATTGTGTATTTTCAGCGACAGGGAACGCGCTCACTCTCTCCTGAGAAAATTGCTGTTGTTCTCATTTTCTTTTTTTTTTTTGTCTCGCTGCCAGTGAGTCTTTAGTCCCTCTTATCCCACAGGAAAGACTCTTGAATTGTTCATTTACTGAAAGGAAGAAGTTGAAGGCCAGGATATTCTTTTTTTTTTTTTTTTTTTTGTTTCTGTCAGATTTGTAAAGATTATTCCCATCATGATCCTATTAGCCACAGGGTGAATGTGACTACTTAAGAGGGATTTATGGAAAAAATAGTTGACCCTCCCTAAAAAACATCAGCCGGCAGATGAATCCATAGAACTTATGTTCCTCTAAAAATTCAAATCGAGAGGCTACTCTTGTGTCCTCAGGGCCAACAAGTCCAAAAGTCATAATCCCGGACCACAAGTGCTACTTCATGTTCCCAGCAGGCTCCTTTCCAGGAACTTGGAGACTGCTGAGGCGGAGCTGATTTGGCGAGGGATTAATCTGACCGAGCACCTGGAGTCTCTGCAACCAGTCATCCCCGGGCAGACAGACTTTACCGACAGCGGGTTACTGGAGGTAAAGAGGTAAGACTATGAGAGTCTGAAGGAATGTGTTTAATCCATGTGTGTGCGGCCTCCACCTTTTTATATATGATTGTTTGGCTATTGAGATATTTTGTTTATGGAGAGACGTTAATGAACTCCACTCAGTAACAGAGGTTTAGCATTTTCCTGTCCCTCCGCGGTTCACTCCGTTCGGGTCGGAGCCCCGGCTCAAGGCCCCCGCGGCTGGTGCCATATGTGAGCCAAGCGGGAGGTGGAGTGCAGTGGAAGCCTGCCGGTCATGCCGCTGAGCTCAGGTAGGTTCCCCGAGCCGGATACCAGCCCACACCGACCCTCCCCGCCCCGGCACCCAGGGGAGAGGAGGTGTTAAAACCTGAAGGGCCTTTGCCGAGTCCCCTTGAGCAGGCAACCATCTGCTCCCCGCCCCCGCCCAGCTGGCCACCTTTGATCCCACCAAATTTGAGCTAAAACGAGGATGATGACTGAGGTCTTCCAGTTTGTTCTAGAGACGCCGGGGGAGGAGGGAAGAAAGAGGAAATGCAGAGGTTCATGGACGTGCCGATATGTAGATCTTTGGATGATAGAGATAGAGGAAAAATCCGGTGATGAAATTGCATCCTTTTTTTGTTTAACAGATATCCTGCATATTGTGGGTAGCCTGCCATGAATACATGAACGCACGCATTTATCTCCGCTAACGGCTCGAGGACACATTGCGACCACGGAAATGTAATGGCAACATCTAATATCCCTAATTAAAACATATCTTTCAAATAGAACAATTAGAATTAATATCGGAATAATCAAAACGACGCTCTTACCCGCAAAAAAAAAAAAAAAAACATATGGACGTGGGCCAAATGGATATTTCCTCTTGATTAAAAGAGGATTTTGAACCGAATGACCGATTCAGCGATGAATCAGGGAACACACAGTCAGCGTTTCGTCCCCGCGACCCGGGACCAAATTGATTCCTTTGGAAATTACCATGTGAATAATTAAATGCATTGATTAAACATTGAGATAATATTTAATTAAGGTGGCTCATCAGAATTCCTCGTGCGGCGCCATTAATGGGTCATTAACACAATTAATTAATTAAGCACCCTCTTACTACCAAAAGAAATTCAATCTGCGCCGAGGTGGTCTTTTTTTTTTTTTTAAGAAGTTAATTAGGTAATTGTGTACGGAATCTAATGTGAAGTATGATCACACCTGAAACTGTTCCTGTCAGGGACGTAGTTTGAGATCTCAGAGTAAATTAGAGCCGAGTATCGGCGAGGGGTTACCGACGACACGCATACCATGATAGATGGCCCGCGATCGAATAGCGATCGGTCCGGGGTCGGCTCCGCCTCTCGCCCCACGTCAGCCTGGACCGGCTCCAGGCCCCCGCCCTCCGCGGCCCACGGAAGCGGCATTGATAACGAATGAACGAGTCAGCAATAGATGGATCGGGGTGCAATGATAACAAAGTGCCGTCTAATATGTTACAGTACTTGAAACTTTACAATACGTAAACGGGTGGAGTTTTAGAAATAATTCATTCATTCGTCCTGCACTCAGGGAGGGCGCAGCCTATCCCGGTTGTGAGAGGTGAGTTCACCCTGGACCGATCGCCAATTGATCACGGGGCCACATATGGAGACAGAAAAACGCTAAATCTTTCATTCACGGATCATACAGGGATGTACAACCATTCACTCTCTCATTGAACATGTCTGGACAATTTAGGGTGTCCACAGAGCCTACGGCATGTTTTTGGATAACAGAGCCTGGAGATACCGTCAGAGCGAGGGGGTTTGGACGTGTTCGGAGCAGGGATAGTGAAGATTTGTGTAGAAGGAACGCTGAGGTTTGGAACTAGCCAGGCAGGAGGTCTGGAAGAAGACCGGAGGAGAGATGTATGGATGGAGGGAAAGAGGATGCAGAGACTAGGATTACATGGTGCGGATGATTGGCTGTCGGTTTGATGGCGGCTGACGATTGGCCGCGGAGACCCCCGAGACTGTTAAAAGTCTAACCAATTAAAATGACGAGAGAGAAGCTCTGCGGCCGCACTGTCGATTTTAGGCACACGTGAAAAAATGCTCACAGAAGATCATTTCAAAGGATTGAGGGAAATAATCCATCTGGGAATTGTCAAAAAAAAAAAAAATTGGTTTATTTCAGGCTCTCAAGGCAAACAATCAATGATCAAAGGCTTGTAAAAAGGAAAAACTTTGACATTGCAGCCTCGCTGAAAACAAAATGGGTTCTTTTGTCAATCCCGTGTTTATACATTCATATAGTTCAAAATTCTTTTCGGTTCGTCCAGCTTTGAGGAAATTGTGATTCCCCCTCCCCCCTCCCGAAGGAACGACAATGTCTCCTTGAATACGACGTCGGTGGCGCTGCGAAAATTCAATTTGAAAATCTCCGGATGATTTTGGGGACGCCTGATCCATATTCTGCGCAAGGGAGCCAGGAAAAGGCGGGGGGGGACGACGACAGCCAGCGCAGCTCTGTGTGTGTGATCAGGGACGAGCCCCCCCCCCCCCCAGTGCCATCCCTCACCCCCGTAGCGTGAACAATCCTCAGACGTGATCCGCCAGGCTAACCGGCTTGCATAAATAAAATCGGTTATCTCCCCATCCCTTTGCCTCCCCGTCTGCACTCAGGCTGTATTTAATCACGTGGGAGACGATTGGATGGGGCCGTTTTTCAGCCGGAATAATCAGAGAGCCTCTATGTGTCCTGGTCATACGTATTAATCCTGCCTTCCTATGGCTGGCCTTATCAGCTCCCAAAGCCCACCTCTCATGGGATCTGGGCTGCTGTCTCAGCGTCCTCTAATCTGCCCTGAGAAATTGTTAACACGATGTAAATGCGTCCAGGGATGATATATGGCTTCTTGTATAACATACATGTTATTGTTAAGCATTTTGCATGCAGGGTCTGAGATTATGCGCACAGAGAATGGGAGAGATGGTATTGATTGATGGAATAACAAATGTCCAATATCGTTTTAGATGCAAATGATCACACAAGGTTACGGGACAAATCTTTTTGCCGCTTATGGATATGGACATGAATGAAATAGTAGGGGGATTGGAAGACTTATCTCAGAATAATGGAATGCGCCCGGCACTGTGGAAAGTAGGAACCCTCGGACGTCGATTTTATTTCATCGCTGGCATATACGTCGGTTTGGCCCGGCAAAAACATTTGGACTTCCTCGATCCGACCGGGCCCTTCCGCCGACGATGGGAGCGGCGTCTTTCGATTAGCTCGGGGTGCCGTCGGCAATTAGCGTTTCAGACAATTGAAGTAGGAGGAGCCAGGAGAAACACGCCTCGGATCTGGGAACGAATCCATCGCCGCATTCGGGGTTTTTGATTTTTTTTCCATCGTCTGTCAACTTCAGTCAGAGTCTGGTTTGAGTTAAAGTCAACTGTGGCTCGTATTATGAGGCTTTTTCCGGTTTGATGTGCACTGTTTCATCTTCACTCTGTCAGAGGAAAAGGGGCGTTTCACGGATGCGCATAGGAAATGCTCACATGGCGGCTGTCAAGAATTACATTTGTGAAACTTCAATAAAGTACGCTGCATTTTCCATCAACCGTATATTGTATTTTCTTAAACAATTCATAAGAAAAAGCAAGAATCCTTGCGCTTTAACTCTGAAATGGTAGGGAAAATCCATGAATTCAAACGCTCCAATCATTAATGTCTCCAGTTTTGTTGTGATTTACATTTCTTTGTTTCACCGTGTCGGTACATTTCCAGAACAGAGACAGTCTTTGTTGTCACTTCCTGTCAAGGTTGGTTAGGACTCAGCTTCAGTTCCGATGGACAGGAAACCGTGTGATTTTTCCGGCGTAGAGTAATTAGACCCCCCCTCCCCTTTCATTCCTCCCTTCCCTGCAAATGTGATGCAAAACATCTCAAAGTACTGTCTCCCGTGATTAAAGACAGCTCATTATCTGTGACTGGTCCTCGTCTGATTCGAGCCCCCACTGAGGAATGTATGCAACCCAACGGAGACACCATTGTCCCTGTCACCCACCAGAGATTTGCCTTTTTTGCGCATTTCGGGGCACCTTGATCCATTCTAGAATTGAATGTTTTCATTTCTGGCGATTTTTTTTTATTTTTTTTTTTATAAATCTTAAAAATTGTAATTGATGAATGAATTCATCAATTTTGTGTACATGGTAGAATTAAAAAAAATCTTTTAATTCATCCATTAATGCCATCATAGTAAATATCATACAGTAAATGGAGTGAATGAAAGCTTCAGCAAACCTTTCAGCGCTGTAAGTGTGTGTGTGTGTGTGTGTGTGTGTGTGTGTGTGCGTGTGTGCACATGGGCAGTTTAAAAAATGAAATATAGAAACATTTCAAATAACATTTTTACACATAGGGGAGAATATTTTTAAATGAATGCTTTGTTAGTTTGTTTTTTCCCTGTGTTTTCCTGGGAGATAAGTGACTATTCCACACTAGCAAGGTCAGATCTTGCATGCACTTGGGCGAAAACAGAAAATAAAAGATAAAAAGAGCGAAGGGATGGTAGAGAATTTGAGGGATTTTTACACAGAGGTGTGGATAACTGACAAAGGCATCGCTCGCTGCTTGTTTATATGTTATAAGCTGTTAATAATCCATAGACCCAACACTATCCACATGTGTTCATGTTACCACCCAAACACCATTCGGCAAAGGGTCGTTCGATATAATACAGGAGCGGTCCGGCACTATAGCGTGACCTCCCGGATGTCGACCCGATTTTAGCCCTGAACTAAAATGTTGGAAAAAAAAATTCCTCGAAAGCATAACTTCCCCCACCTGCCTGTCATGTTTTATTCAGAGCGTAGCACAACATGGAGGCGGCACACGCAAAACATTGTTTCATATGAACTTTCAAAAGACTGACTGCTACATTTTTCCCGGCAGCTGTAATGATCAAAAATCAAATATTAAGCCTGTCTGCGATGTGACAACAGTTAATGGAAATGTTACAAATGAGGGCTCAAATAATGAATAATTTCTGACCACTCTCAGCAAGTCTCCCAGCACGAGGGTGCCAAAATGTGGACATTTTTCAAGCTGGGGGCTGATTAGGCCGAGGATGGGACTCGGCTGGAGGACGGACAACGCGGCGCTTCCCCGGAGAATAAATTTGCACCTGCCCCATCTGGAACAATGGCCTTCCGCCTTAGCAGTGTGCACTTAATTAAAAAACATGGCTAATTTGCACACTCTACTTTGCCCTAAGATTGGAATCTAGTTCTCTACTGAGTCTGTTAATTTATACAGGAAACTACCGACTGAGAGGGGGACGGGACTGTGATGCCTTTGACAGGGGGGACCGGACAAAGAGCGGACACACTGGAAAAAACATCCACACGGTGCGCCAGGCGCCGCGCTCATCCCTCCTATCTGGGTTCCACGCCGTGCTCACGGAGGGAAAAACTAACTTTGATTCAACATACCAGAGGAATAATCCTAACTGCTTCATAGTGTGGGATAATCTCCATAAAGTGAAATCACAGAAGGGCGGATGGCAGAATGGGGATCCTGACACATCTCCTCTGACAGGTGACTGGATTGATGATTCCACGGGAAAATGTACATTGCTGAAAAAGGCGGATGAATTATGACAGTTTTCATATTAAGCAGACTTATCTGGAGCAAAGAGCATTAAGTGTGCCAAGTACATCGACCGATACTATCACAAATTGACTTGCCAATCACCTTGCTCTGGCTTCAAAGGTGCAGATAAGGTATTTAAGGTCACTGAAAGCAGATTCCACCATCTGTTGGTCTTCCTTTAGACTATTATCACGACCACGTTTCCCTCCCGATTTGGAAATCGCCTCGGTCTCTCTTGCAACATGAAAAAGATCTGGGATAATTCACGCCGGCTCAGAAATGTGGACTAATTCACAGCTAGGGTTTTTTTTTTTTTTTCTTTTTTAACATGCTAACCCAAACGGCTCTTTAATACTTGCTTCATGCTCGAGAAGATATGGCGGGGTTGTGTGTGTGTGTGTGTGTGTGTGTGTGTGTGTGTGTGTGTGTGTGTGTGTGTGTGTGCGTGTAGGGTGTGGGGGGGACTTACCAAGGCTTATGAGGTAATCTCATTGATATTTATTCATCTAATGATGACTAAGAATGTAAACTGATGGCTACGTTCATTCCAAGATGACCCCAATGAGTCTTTCATATTGAAGTAATGAATTGCGCATAAAAGGGAGTCGGAGTCTCCGAGCCAGACACAGAATAAGCTCTAATGCAGAGCAATCCCAGCAAGGTATTAAAGTTAGCAAATGGTAGATAATACCACCAGATTCGCAGATGTATGTTCAACAATGATCCCGTAAGGGTGAATTAAAGCTCCCGGCAAATTGGATGTAACTAAGACTTAAACAAAGACTCTGTTATTATCATCTGAAATTTGTCCTGCCATCCCCTCGTTCCCCCTTATTTGAAACTCACGTGGAAGTTGGACGGAGGCTTAAAACAAATTCCGTCTTCAAATAGCCAAGTGTACATGTGATAATTACATATTTTCACAGCTCAACTGTAATTTCTAGGCAGGAAAAGACATCAGAAGTTGAGCCGGAGATTTTTTTTTTTTTTTTCCTTTTTTTTTTTTTTCCCCAGAGATAGAGAGGGAAGAGGAGGTAGACAGAGCCGGAGACAGAGAGTCGAGGACGGGGAGAGTGTTACTTTTTGGGGTAGATCACTCCTCACATTAGGCCGGAGCTGTCGTACCTGTCGCTACAGTGCTGACAGGCAGTTTGTTTAGACTGGGGGTCAGAGAAGGAGCAGGGGAAGTGAAAGAATGCTAAGGACACTCAAAGTTAGTGATAGCAAGAGGGGATCGGGCTGCAGAGGTGACATCATGATTAATTCCCTCCTGTGGGGGGGTCATCTTGACCCGCCTTGGAGGTCACGGTTCCAGCCACAGGTACAGGGAAGACAAAGAAACTGCAAAGCCACCCATTTATTTTCTGATAATTCAAAGGTCATAATGCCATATTTAGGAGCTCCGGAAGCTCCACACCTGATAATCTCACATTAAATATGCCACAATGGAGCAATCCCTCTCACCGTGGCCAAGCGCCGCTCCACTTGGGCCATTGTTTTTGCCTTGTTTACCCGCCATTCACTGGCATCGGTCGTGTCATCGCCTGCAAAATGACTAAGCTTCGAGTGTAAAGCTCTAATGAGAAAACACACAAAGGGCACTCGTTTGACATTGCAATATTAAACAGAGACGCGGTACCGACCAAATCCCCGCAGCTATCCAAACACGTGGCTTTTCATATGACCCGTTGTTGCCGGACATTTGGCTTGCGTGGCAAAGAGGGCAGCTGTTGATACTGTTACCATTGCATTTCCTGTTAGGCCAACCAGCTGCCTCGCCTCTATTCTCCACGGCCCCCTGGTTGGGTGAGCAAAACAAGTGTTACCAGCCGCCTCGACGACAGACGGCTCCTTTCTGCCTCTGGCTGTTACTGTATCGCTCTGCTTTCACGGCATAAAGAAAACCATTGAGCATGGCGACCACAAAGGCCTCGCAACGCCGTCGCGCCGAACCGGCTCTCCTGTACAACTGCAGATTTAACGCACAAGAGCGGGCAGGCTGTCGCGTGAGCGGCGATGACATGGCTCCAAATGAGACCAAAACAGGCGACAGCAGACGAAGCCACGGACAAACAACCGAAACGTATCTGAGAGTAACGAAAATAAATAAATAAAGATGATAATAAAGGGGGCCGCAAAGTATCCTTATATGGAAAGTAAAGCTCAGACAATCGCGTGTATGTTTACACACTGGAGGGCCTCTGCGTTCCGTGCCAACTTCAAATATTGACTGTCACAAAGACTGAAGAGTTTGCAGGTAATTACTTTATATGAATAAGAAAGACGGAGCGGGACTCACGGTAAAAATGCGCAGCCATCGCATTCCGCGTGTATGTATAGCTTCTCAAAGTGATGCAAAACAACAATCGCCCGATTCGCGAGAGGCCTCTTCTTTTCATAGCGCACGGTCCATAATGGAATCTGACCATTTTGATGGGGCTGAGATTTTTTTTTATAAGCGGACTTTGAAAAAGTTGTCGTCGTTATTGACGGCGGCAGTTTTCTCATGAGGCTGACGGCGGGGCGGCGCTGAGGAGGTGTCACATGATTAAAGTGGCGATCGGAGATAGCGCGATCGGTAGGGTATGGGCAGAGATAAGAGGAGAGCAACCATGTTTAAAGTGTGCTGTGATCAGCTATTGCATGAGGGAAAGCAATGACAGGTGTATTGTAGATAGGCTTGCGGCGAGGAAAACAGAAACGGGTGACTCCTACGAAGCACTGCGGCTAAAATTAGAATATTTTAGAAGACGCGAACCGCATTGATCACCAGAATAAAGATTGAAAAAGTATTTTTACCCCGACTGATGATGACCCCCCGTGCCTGGGCGTGTTGTTAATGCAACGACGGAGCGGAAAAATGTAGCTCCACTCGGATGAACGAAGTGTTCTGTCTCGCTTTGGGATGACAAAACTAAGGCCAGGCAACACCGGAGGACAAGGCCAACCCCGAGGAAGAAAAGCGGGGGGGTTATTTCATACTTTACAGACCTGCCCTGTCAGCACACGGCGCTCCGAGCCAATGTCTCAAACAGGAGCCGAAGTGAGAAAGGCACCTCGGCCGCCGCAACATTCGATAAATATAATAAACATCCCGGTGAAACAAATTGTTCATAAGCTACCTGTTTAATTTTTCAGATCTCCTTGAACCATATATTTCCTTATTAGTTTGGAGACATTCGCTTGGCTTGAGTGGATGGATGATGCTGTCAGGGGCCCGGGCATTATGGCGGCTCTGTGTGACTGATTTCTACCAAGGAAAGCCTATTAGGCCTGACAGGGGGATGATGATATTAGGCCATCATCATTCAGGAGACACCGCCCCCACCAACCCTACTACACCCTCATCCATCAGACAACCCAAAACACCCAGCCGGTCTCCCTCCTTTCCCAGACTCTCTCTCTCTCTCTCTCTCTCTCTCTCTCTCTCTCTCTCTGTCTCTCTTCCCTCCTGTGTTTTTTCATCTCCCCTAACATTTCCTCTCCTCGCAGACTTTGCTTCCAGTGTTCCCCCTCGCTTTCTTCTCGTCCCATCATTTCTTATTTTCTTTGTTTTATATCTCCCTGCCTATCTAATTCCCGCTCTACCCTTACCCCTCTTCCCTTTCCGTGATCGCAAACACAAAGACAAATTCTGCCCTTTTCTTCGCCCATGAAACATTTAACATTTCATTCCCGATCTTGGCAGACGCAAGTAAAAAATGACCTAATGAATCTTACTTATTGTCTACCCTGAGTGCAATCACCAGCTAAATATGAGATCCCCGTCCCCCGGCCTGAATCCTTTGTCTTCCTGGCCTCTCTTGCTCTTACTCATCCCCCCCGCAGATTGAGATCTTTACCTCAGAGCTGCAAAAAAACGACATTGTGCGCGCACTGAATCGAGCTCTGCCGCCGCGCAAAAAGCTCCAAAAAAATTAAAGTGCACTTTAAGGTTGCAGGGGGCCACAGAGATACCCGGTGGAAACTGTAAGACTTCCACTCGTCCCGTTTAAGGTGCTTGCCATTTTATTTAACAAGCTCCTGATGACGGCAGATAAGAGGAAAACATTAAGGGAGCCGGGCGGTCGCTAATCTGCTCTTTTTCAGTGGCAAAAATCTAACAAAGTCATTTCCACCGTGAACCTCGTGCTCGCCGGTATCACCGTAGCCTGTCAGAGTGAATAAAACCATAATTATCGCGTGGCGGTTTGTGTCCCTCGTACAACCAGTCCAGTTGTATCATTTTTGCCCGGGCGCGTATGAAAATATTATATACAGTGCAGACTCTACAGAAATGTAATGAAAGAGTCTAAGTGCCTTTTATGTGACAAGGAGCTTATCATTATTATTCCCTCAATGTGTTATTGAAATGGCAGTGAATAGAAAGGGAACATTGCAGATCCTTACGAAAGGAAACTGAATTTGACCTTGGCTCCTCTGGATGTAAAATATCATCACTTCATCATTTCTGGCTTTTAGACATTTCTGTGAAATCTTATAGTAAGTGATTTTTTGTGTTCCCGCCAAGCAGCTATTGCGTAGTGGTACCATTAGCCTAAGTAGAGACAAAATATACATGCTAAATCATTGTTTGTGTTACCCTTAGCTCTATGCACCTTTAAACTCAGTGCCAATTCACTTTTTAATATATTTTTGGGTTGTTCAATCATCCATTTGGAATCTGGCACTACATTATTTCCCCACTTTTGGAAGGAACCTTCAATGCTTGAGCCGATTGGATTTGAACTTTGTACGTATCAAATTGAAAAAATAAAAAAAAAGATAGAAACAAATGTAGGTACGCTGTTGTTACACTAAACGGGCTGATATGACTGCACTGAACACAACAGCAACGGGACACTTGTATAAGGTGCAGGCCTGTTGGATCATTTATATGTTGATATGAATACAGACACACAAACCGGTCTGCACCTTAAGCAGACAGTGCTCAATAATAAGTATTTACATCATTATTATGTCATTTAGGCTCATTTTCGAATGGATAGCCTGATAAACTCGATTTTTCCAGTACTGCAAAGGCATCCAGCGGGTGTGGTGAGTCTATTCACATCAAATATTTTTAGTAGCTTGGCTACTTGAATGCAAGGACGAAGGTTCGAGTCCAACTTCCTGCCACTTTATATTAGCGATGCCTGCTTTTATTGAATTAAGATCAAACTTGAGTATCTTCTGCCCACTGAGGTTTGAATTAGGCTCAATGAACTGAGCACGTTTTTTTTTTTTTTTTTTTTTTTTTTACAAATCCATCTGCCCTCCAAGTCTCACCGACTGCATTCGCTGCCTTTTGTTTGCACACAAACCCGAGTAAACCCCCCCTGACCTTCGCTGTGGGCCAGGGTGCCCGCTGCCGTGACCCCGCGCACCCCGAGTCCTGCAGGGATCAGAGGCGCTTGGCTGATGAGAAAGCCCGGTTGGACCGTGGCTAAGCTTGATTCACATGGTGATCAATGCAGACGATGGCCGCCTGTTGGCCTTGACAATGGACAGTTTATGTGTCAACAGCCAAATGGTGTCAATAAGCCACTGCTCTCATAGCAGTCATTGTCCGTTTTTTTTTTTGTCCTGGATTTGTTTAAAGTCATGATCAAACATGTCTCTAGAGTTCATTGTCTTGCGCCCGACTGTTTTACTTTCAAACTCAACAAATATGGGTGTTTTCACTTTGGAATAAAGAACCTGTGCCAGATTGTATGTATAGACACGTAGAAAATAGCAAGAAAACCTGTTTCACAACATTCTGTTAACAAAGAGAACTGTATTTTTCTGAAATGTTAAGGGAAGTAGGAGGCGCTTTAATTGGGGCTCATTATGCATCACATACATACGAAAATCTGATGATTTCAAAACATCCGGGTCAAATTATGTACCTCCGAACAACATTAGCAAAAAGAAGTCCACCACTTAGACAGCCTTCTCCCAGGAGAGCGTCGCGCATCTTCAAACGGCACTCGCGGTGTACTGCTTTCCATCACCGTGTCTTTGTATGTTGTCAAAACTTTCATTGTGACATGACAGGGTTTGCTATGCAGATGCGGGTCGGCTGCTTTTTTAGGCACTCCGCCCATACATCCTTTGTTTTTGTCAGTCATCCTCTTAAAAAAAAAAAAAAAAACATATGCCAATACAGCTACTGATGTCTTCATTTATTCTCAGTGTCCCTTCAGGCCATCACAAGGGGCCTGCAGAAGTCTGTCAGATGTATTCCACAAGAAAGGCATAATAGTATTGAAGCCATAAGATTTGAGCTGTTCCTTAACCACGCTAGTTGTCGCGTAAATCACAACCAGGCCAAAAACAATGAGTCGCAAAATACGTGTTAAGCTGTCACCGTATCAATTTTTGCTGTTCCTCTCTACACTTGAGTGTGCGATGTGAGATTATTCATGATAATACGGTATTTAAATGTGAATTTGTCGTTTACACTAAATGAATCCAGTGGAGACGTGGCGGTCGGGCCGACAAAAACTTCTCGGACGTTTACGCCTCCGATACTTGGCGAGGCATTCGTTTTACTCTCCACAATAAACACGAGTCCAAATACGACCATCCTCAAACCGTGATGTTTCTACACTGTATAGTAAAATGCCAAGCCCTCTCGAGGGTAATGATCATCTTCAGCGCCGGCCCTAGAATAGGTAGGGGATTACCAGGGATGTGAATATGTCACTGTGATCAAAATGAAAATGGCAGACCACATTTGCAAAGCGCTGGCTTTAGAGGTTTTATGCAAAGCATGATATCCCTCTGCCTTTCCATTAACTGGCTGTATTGAATTGCTTAATATGGTATAGACATTTTTCCATGGAGCAATTAAAGGATTACTCTAATATAAATCACACCGGCTGTTTGCTGTTGTGCACACCCACTCTGGTTCAGCGCTCCAGCTGAGAATGTCGGCTTCATGTGAGACATGCAAGAGGATTACTAAAAAAAAAGAAAAAAAAAAAAAAAAAAAACACTCCTACTGGTGATGGTTGGCGAGAGTAACCACTACACAAATCACATTTATCTATCTGTAAATTATGTTGTGGCATTACCAGACAAACTGACAACAGAATTTGGTCACTGCAAACAACTTAATTTGATCAGCTTTATGTAAAACAGTCATTCGAGGGTGGGGGGCAACCAATGAGGAGATTAATTGCCAGTGTTTACAGTGGAATTTGGACTGTGTGTTCAACATGATAATCCAGCCAGGAACCAAACAGAAGCGAAATAACAAATTAATAACAATGGAGGCCTGCGCTTATCGCCGCCCGCTGTCTGCTTAATGTGTGAGGAATCCAGACGGCTGCCCATCCAGAACACTCGCAGAGACCAAAACTGTTTATTTTAGACCAAACCATGATTACCATCCCTTTAGGAAAATAAATAAAAACCAACGTCTGTCTCCCAAGTGTTTCCAGAAGTAACATCTGCCAGAAGCTGTTGACTGCTACTGATTTTTGTTCCCTCTGTTTTTCCTTGCAGCATTGTTAAATTGTTATGAATGGTGCAGAGGTCTTTCTTTTTTATTTATTTTATTTTTTGATATTTTTTCAAGGGCAGAAGAGACCACAGCCTTTTGTCTTCCTTTAGCCCTGGCTAAAGAGAATGGAAAATGACAGGAATAAGTGGCTGCTATCCCATAATCAGTTATGCCTTTAGTATGAGGACAAATATACAACGCAGTGCAAAGAGAAAACCGAACAGCGTTGAACCTGCGCGCATCTTTAATCAGAGGCTGCGGCCCTCTTTACCCGTATTTCATGGAAACTGTGATCGCAAGCCTTTGCACTATTTACCCCAACTAATATGTGACATTTTGATTTTGATATAGTACAATTATGTGTGAGTACCCAGAAGAAGCTATTCTTTTTTAGTTTTTCACATTTTTTATACGCACATACTACAGCTGCGTTATCTTTTCCCTAAATATCTCTAAGTGTGCATTTGTGCTTACGTGTCACAAACACCAGCAGGTGTCAGTCAGACAACCCCCCCCCCGATCTCTGTGGCTACCCTTAATGCCCCCTTTTACCACTCCATTTTCTCCAGCCTTTTCAATTCCTGTCACTCACCACTATGAATTCCATTAAACCCAAAGGGAGTCGTCCATTCACCTGAAAGAAAGAGAAAAAAGAAAAACACACACTTTGATAGTGTGTGGATCTATAATACAGCTAACTTCTGCATGTAATGCTGGCCTTTTTCTGAGAGATGTTTTTCTATTAATATAGATAGATATCTATATAGCTATCGTTACCGTCTTAAATAGTTATTTTTGACATTTTTTCTGCCTAAATCAACTCCTTATTCAACATATGGCTAAGTTTTTGCGTTATCCGAAAAACTATTTTAATTATTTTAATAAGGTGTATTCTTATCTTCAAGTTAAAGTAAAGGCAATTGCAAAACAAGCATGTTGTAGGCCAGTTGTACAAAATGATTTCAAAAGTGCGTTTTGTAATATACTGCAAGATTCAAAAGGTCAGAGATGAAGATGTGAAGGTTCTCTTTGGGAATTAGGAGGATGCTGAGGTTGCAGGAGACCCACAGGATGACCAAAGAGGAGATTTCTGGATGGTGAGAGAGAAGAGGATGCAGAAGAGAGGGTTGGATAGAGGCAGATGATTGGCAGCAGCAACCCCCTGAAGAGACCAGCCCAAAGGAAACGAAGACAAGAGATAGCCCCGTCCAAAAGTTTGAAAAAGGCATGCCTCGACACTCCTTACTGCTCATCAACGGGGGACGTTCTACCACAAGGAAGTTAAAGTGAACACACTATTGTAAAAATAAGAAAATACTGGTAGAAATTATGTTGACGTGATATTATAAAACAATTGGCTTCCTGACAACAAAACCAACTTCACCGACATCGTCTTGGCTCATACCCACTGTCTTGTTTCATTAACTTGAAATGATGTATTAATGAAGGGCTTTCACAGAACCCAAGGGCTGATACTTAAGTATGTTTGTGGTCATAAATAGCACCTATAAAAGACACCCCTGCCCTGAAATATAATGTTTAGATTTGCTTAAATAGCTGATATTCATGACAGATGTACAGAAATGTGTTGGGTAGTGTTTCAAAGGACAGACAGAAACCCAGGGCTTATCTCAATAACCCAAATCTTCATATTTGCATAACAACAGTGAAGGAAATCCCGAATATATGTAAGTCTCTCGCGGATTTTTTGAATATGTAGTTAAAACTAGCAACCCATTTGCGTTACATCTTGGTATTGGCCTTGTTTCCGTCTCACTTCCTCTCTGTCTGAAGGCGGGTGCTCATCTGAGGTCAGATATTAAACAGAAGCAGAAATGAGGAGTCAGCAGAGCTGGCGGGGAGAGAAATGTGTGTCTGGGTCTTAATGCGCTGAATGAATGAATGCAGGTCGTGATTTATCGAGCCCAGAGAGCTACTCTCCGTCAGCCCTGCTGAGTCCCGATGGCTGCAGCCTTTATGTAAAACAAACCCGGCCTTTTCATTCTGCAACTCCCGTCGCACCGCTCAGGAAACCGAACTCTACATTCCCTGAAGTCGCTGCACCACCACAGTGCGACCGCGGGTTCCTGTTTTATTGAGGTTCGAGCAGAAAAAATCGCTCCGCATGAGAGACAGCTATGAAGAACGGTTTGGATTAAGGAGGAAGAGAGAAGTCATAATTAAAAACAAAAGGGAAGGTTCACTCTGCATAACTGGAGGGGGCTTGGAGGACATACTTGACTGTGCTGATGTTCAGCAGGTCTCTGTGATGGATTGTGACCCCGGCAACATATTAAACCCCCCCCTCCCAGGCTCAACACTTGTAAAGTTGAGTTTATGCGAGGTATAACTGTTGGCCGAAAACGTTAATCGTGAGACTATCTTAATATAAGAGTTTTCTACTGATTAGGATTCTAAACATCGGCCTAATAGGCCACAGGGTACCCATTAATTCCTTATATACCAATATCTGTCTGTTCGCCGTAACACATGAACCCATCGGTTATAACGCTGCGACAGAGAGGCCGTCAGCAGCGGTGGTTTGTACCGTAACACTTGACAGCATGTGTCGATATAAAAGTAATTTAAAATGTGTGCGTGTGCATCATATAGTCATGCGTCGCCATCACAGCCAGCAACAAAACACACACACATGCACACACACCCAGTTCCACATTCTGCTGCCTGTTAGGAATGAAAAACCCTATTAAAAATTCAGGCACCTCATCCTCATATGCTCGTGTCACATCCCATTTACCAATCAGCTCAGCGCTTCCAGTTGAATCTGACAGACAAAGCCCATCACGTAAGATGGAAATCTTTATGTTGATATGAGCACAACTAACCAGGTGGAAGTAGATATATGTGTATAAATATATCATGTGGGTTTGTTTTGTTTGTCTTAATTGTGTGTCTGCGGTATAAGTGGCCTTTTGCCCCTTCAAGGTGTCCATTATCAGGAATTTTCTCTGGGCTTCTTGTTGTCTATTGATTCCTGATAATGGCTACCTTTCACGGTATTGTCCCTTACTCAAATATATATTCTCCACCAATCAATCTTTCCCTTTTAGAAAATCCAAGCAAGTCCTCCCGCTGAAAGTGCTCACCGAGTGTGTCCAGGGGCCGAGATGGTCCGACCTGCCTCTTAAACTTGGAGGGCGTTGGGGTGTGCACTGAAAATGACCCCTTTCAGTTTAATTACCGAGAATCTCATTGACCCAACATGTCCCCCTTTGTGTAGCGGGAGGAAGAGGGGGTGCCGCCCCGGCCTACAGTCTGACAGATACCGCTGAGCTGGAGGTGTCTGTGCTAACCAGACAGCGCGCGCGTGTGTGTGTGTGTGTGTGTGTGTGTGTGTGTGTGTGTGTGTGTGTGTGTGTGTGTGTGTGTGTGTGTGTGTGTGAGCATGCGTGTGTGTCTTCGCTGTCTAAAAGTGTCTTAGGGACTGACAAGTGACCAGGGCAAAAGCACTCAGTCAACAAGCTGTTTAATATCCATTATTATGGAGTGAACACTGTGCCTGCAGACAAGTAAACACGTCTCCATTGATCCTCTGATGGCGATACAGAAATATTTTCTCCCGCCGCCAACCCTCGACCCCCCTCCCCCATAAAGTCCCACCTCACACAAAAGCAGGGAGCAAACAGCACGGAGTGGAAAAGCAAAGAAGTATATAGAGGGGGGCTGACATTCTGGTCCATTGGTAAATAATAGCACTGACGAGCTGGCCTATCCATAACCTCTGAAACTGCTATCTGCCAAGATAAAATGTCGGGCCTGTTTCTCCAGAGCCTTTGGAGAAAAAGATCAACACGGCTGATGTGCTTTTATTTGTCTTTAATGCCACACTCCCTAACAGTCTTGAGTAAACACTAATGACAAGAATGCTCTTAGACACTTCAAATTGGACGTAAAGCACGGCGCTGAAAAGCCATCGCACCCCGGCGGATCACTAATCTGTTGAACCTCTGAAGTGGATAAGATCTTGATGAAAAAAAAAAAAACCTCCGGAGCTCCTCACAATACAGATTGATGATGCGTGGGGAGGCTGATGTGAGCCAGAAGAAAACCTCTCTTGTTGTTATTTCCCCCCCTCCTATTTTCACAATTTGAGACTTGTCTCATGATTAAAATGTAAAATCTTGCGCCTTTTTTTCCGGCTGAAAAATATTAAATTGTATGTTTTACCATTGTAATCTCGAGGGTTTTTCATGTATGCTGACACCCATCCCTCCGCCGCTATCTTCTAACGGCGCGCTATTATGACTTCTCTTGTAAGCCGTGAATTAGATGCCTGCTTTTAAGTTTAAATGGAGGCGTATCCTTTTCCACGAGGCGCATCGTATGAGCCCCCCTGTCAAAGCAAGAGGGGGGGCACAGACTTGGTATGCTGTTATTTTGTGAACTACTCTGCTTGGTGTGAAAGCAGAGGGCATCTTTTCCCAGCAGGACGTGGACAGCTCTTCCCCTCGTAATGACGCATAACTAGAACACATCCATTCACTCTGGCGAGCTTCAATGAAGATGGCCACTCAAACCTAACCATTACAGCCCAGCTAATGTCAGAGAGTCGGTCGCATTCAATTTTATATTTTGGCCCTTTTTTTCGCAGTTTGATCACTCTCCTTTACAAACACACCCCTCCCACAATCACGCCCACTATCTCATCTATTTCCCTCAATCCTATCCGTCACCGGCGGCGCTCTCGCCAGCCATCCCCTCCGCTTGCTCGATCTTTAATTTCAACGAGGCTCACGTTTGATTTCCATTCCTGTCTGGGCGCCATAAACAAGCACAGTGGGTAATCCACGCTATATTAAAAACTGTTGGCGCAACAAAGTACCTGGAATCAGCAGAGGCCTGCATAAGCAAATTACAACTGCTAAATTAAAACTATAAGCACAGGCTGGATGGTAATATTGTAGATCTCCAGAGCGACAATCACATCCGGGGTGCTTGGCTTTATTTATTTTACGCAAGGTGGGCTATCAGATGGTTTTAGGAGCTCTGAGAGCATCATCAAAGTATACTCATTACCGCATACGTATTGCAAGTAATGTACAATATCTGCTGAAGCGTACAGATGAGCGCTAATACGGAGCGGCATAATGACTTCTAGTTTTGCCGAGCCACCTGAAATTATTGTGAATTGAGATGTCTACGCGTCCATGGTCATCTTTGAGAAACGGCATTGTTTGGCTGTGCAAAATGAAAATGCCATTATCACTAGCCCATTTCGCTCGATAATGGAGTTCATAATTTATCAACGCTTCTGCCCTCTCACCTCCATAGTCTTCGCAAGAACTCAAATTGCGTGCAGTGCAAACTTTTGGCGGCCTCCGGCCGCTCACAACAGCCTCGCGTAATTATGGAAAAAAACAAGATTAAAAAGGCATAATAATAATAAATGCCGAAAGAGAGATTCACATGAGCAATTGAGGCGCGAGGTAAAGTTTACTGGATTTAAATGACGCACGATAAAAACACTCCTTGGCGTTTATGTGAACCCGCGTTGTCAGATTTCCTGAGCGCTTAGTTCTGGTTGCAGTTGGCAAGGGTGGAGGGGTTTGGATTCGCCAGACAGTTTGATTTCCAACATACCACAATAGCGCGTTTCTCCCGTACCTCTCTTTCAGCCGCAGCACCTCCCGAATTCAAGCCGATTATGGATAACAACCACATTACAGAGCGATACATCAAAGTCCTAGCTTACCGCTCAGTGGGGAGCCACTCTGGCACATTTCAAAAATCTACCCATTCAAAAGCCCCTCACTGGTAGCATGTTATGCATTAAATGTGTCACATCCATCCGTCTGACTCCAGACCTCACTGCCGCTGCCATGCCTTTGCATCGCTTCCATTAGAGGGAAAAGATGTGCGGAAGAATAAATGTCGCTGTAAACAAAGACGGTGTTAACAACAAAGAGAAGGAACAAATACGCATTCTATTGACGGTTTGATTCATGCTCAATTTGACTTTTTCATAATTACAGATAAACCAACCCTCTATTTTCACCCTTTCATGTAGTTTAATCACTTTATTCAACTGGCTCATGTGCTATTTTTGTTTATTTCCATATAGGTACATCTGGTATGAGCCAGATGTGGTGAAATATAGCCACACCAGGCTAATGAGTATTTATATCTGATCAAGATAGCTTTTTCTATTTTTTTTTTCATTTCTCTTTTCTGCCATAAAACAGACACATGGACATTTATTCATCCCTACGCTTTTTCCGTGAGTCGGACTCCTCGAAAGTAATTGCAGAGCTACCAGGCAGCCATTTTCCCATGCACAGGTGTGAGAGTGCTGGCTATCAGCACGTTTTTATGTATTTTCAAAGCTTCGCACCTGTTAATGAAAGTGCTTGTTTTTTTTTTTTTTTATTGAATCTCCATACTCCCCTAATACGACTCGGTTTCCTCCCACGGAAATCATAATGACTGTTATCACACTACCTTTTCCAGAGACCGACACCAGACTTATAATAACCTGTGTTCATATGTGTGTGTGTGTGTGTGTGTGTGTGTGTGATGAAACAGGTGGTATATGCTGCATATAACGTGTGTGGGAACAGCAGAGCCATGTGCTGAGCTGGAGGAGAGTTCACCAAAATTATAATCACTGTCATTTGTGAAGCTGCAACATGGCTGCACCACTTTTTTAAAAATCCACATGCCAATAAATACATGATTTCCGTCCGATTGTCTCAGATTGAGAAGCGTCAAATCCTAAATATATTATTACAACAGTTTTGGCTTAATATCCACAATTATTTCCTCACCTGGATATATCATCCCCGACACAGCGTGAAGTTCTAGGACAGAGTTTGAACGCATCATACTTGGGCACTAGTTATTCCTAACATGATGCATTACCAGATCATACAAAGATAAGTGTAATAAACCTCATTTTCTCTCCGCTACCATTAATAGTATTCTCATTTATAATCTCTAATTTGTTTTGATGCTCTCTCGGGGACAGGAGTGGAATTCCCTCCACTTCAGGTTGACCGGTTTTCTACTAATGGTGGAAATCTTTCACCTCCGTCTTGTGACCATCAGTCACTGTCACTCGCAGTGTTTAGCCGGTTTGAGCCGGCGTGTACGTCTCCCTTTGGAATCAGTTATCGGTAATACGAATCCATCATCGTCCCATTGGCGTCCCCTTAACTCGCTGTCTCTCGGAAATATATCTGACCGATATCTACGTGCCGAGCGTTAGTGCGAGCGCCCTCTTTCGCTTTAGATCCATTTTCAAAACAAAGTTTTGGAAAAGACAGTTCTGTTCTTTCTGGGTTCAAGTCCAGCCTGCCACTGGAGCTGCAAAACTGCTGATTTTTAAATATTCAATGTGCCTTTAGCTCATAAAGCTGTTTCACAATTCTCATTTGAATCACCGCAGGCATCGGACGGTGCCCCGCTTGTCCTGTTTATTCACGGCGAGGATGTCTGTCAGTGGCGCTTTTATTTCATCCTCATGACCTCTGCTGTCCAGGGTCTCTTTAATTTAACTCAATTGTCATTCCAATAAAAGTCTCCCGCTACTTTCTCACCTATAATTATATATATATAATATATTTATAACTTGTAGTATATTCTATATTCTCACGGTATATTTGCTTTGTGCTACGTTTACGCAACACATACTGTACCTACCTGTCTTTTAAATGATAGACAACAAACTCCTTATAAGCTTTACTATATTAGGTTCAGATACACTTGAATTTCACTTGACTGTTTAGTGGGAGTAAATTGTATTTTTACTTTCTCTGGTCCATTAAACTGTAAAAGTGAGTAAATCAACTAGGTGTAGATTTGAATAACGTGAAGGCTTTTTTTTTATCCCTAAATTATTTTAAAGGGGTTTTAAGTGCTTTTATAGCATCCTATCCTACCTACCGTGTTTCTTTTTATAATGTTTTTAACCATGCTCCCTTGTCACGCTTGCAGCCAGTCAACCTTTTATCCCCGTCCAAGGCTCCGTGACATCTAATAAGAACATTAAAAATCCAATTCAAATGCATTTTGTACCTGATTCAAAGGTTCCGTGGTTACGCCGCTCCACTCAGGTATAACTCTGTCTCTCCAACGCATTTTTCCTGTCCTTTGTGAAGCCTGATGTTAACGGTTCGTGCTCCTGACACTTAACAAAATGTATTAATGAGCATTAAAAATTGTGTTTACGTGCATCCTCTGCTACTAGAGGGGGGAGGCAGGAAACGCTACTGTATATTGATAAAATGCAAGGAAATTACACAAAACCAAACAGGTATATTCTGCTTTTGCGTCACTCCTCAGACTACAATTCTACTCGACATGAACCCAGCGCTCACCAGGATACTGACACGTTTTTGCTGGAGAGCAGAGGTGAGCGCCTGCCAAACCTTTCGCCAAAACCCGTCAACACAAGCGCTGAAAACATGCCAGCCATGGCTCCCTTTGATAACAAGCGGGACGTGCGGTTTTCGTCCTCTGGGCAGAAGTAGAAGCCACATCTGGTAAACTTTCATTTTTTCTGCAACAAAAAAAAAAAAAAAAAGCGTGTCTAGCCATGCTTGGAACTGTAGATATTCGCCATAAGCAGGTTAATCAATTTCCGGGAGCTAAATTAACACCATTTAAGTGTCTATTAAAACACCAATGCTTTGCTGCCCCTGGCTGACCTTGCCTCGCCCCCAACCCATCCGTTGCTGCTCATTAAAATGGTATAATTGCAGGTAAGCATCCGGCAGTAGCAACACGCTTAATTACCAAAGTGAGAGAGCTTCCCAGTGCCACATTGGCCCAAATAAACCTTGGTAGCCATGGAATAAATAACAGCTATCATTAGCGGTCCGAGCCCAGTTCATTACTGAGGGCATGGCCTCTGCCTATGCCCTTATTAACAAAAGAGAAATGTTTTTTTTCTCTGCAATTTATGATAAACGTATTGGTAATTAAATGATGATAGCGTTTGACAGCAAGAATAACATCCTGCCTATTATTCTATTATATATTTGTGGATCACTTAATCATGCATGCATTCTAATCAAGGTCCGTGGAATAATCGTTCAGAAAATGTCAGATTTGACACGGTGTTGTCGTCATCACCCCGATTCTCTATCATTCTGCAAAATGCCGGTGCTTTTCTTTCTCAATTTGCGAAACTGGATTTTATTCAAACGCACTCCCGGTGTGAAAAAATGTGGAGTTTTTTGTCCCCCCCCCCACCCTTTCATGTGAAGATTTAAACCATAGCCCTAATCTGCTTTTTTTTTACCCCCATTTAATTTCTGCCACCACCTAACGTGCAGTTACTGAGAACACGCTGCCGTATGGGAACGCACCAACTTTTTTAACCTGCCTCTGAACCGTCAAATTTTCGCTTGCTCTTGATCCGTCCATTTTATACATTTTAGGTCCTCTAAACCCCCTTAAAGCTTCTTAGTAACAGTTGGTCGATCAAAGCCGCCACAGCCTTTCCGTCCTCTCCTGAACTGAAGCACAAGTTTAAGATTGTCTGAAAAGAGGGAACGGGGGAATAAAATGGCATTGTTTGCCGCTGACCTGACTCAGTAAACCAAAAACCTGCGATCCTTAAACGTAAATGTTGTAAGTTTCATTCACAAAAGCGAGGCTGGGTTGTAGAAATGTTGGAATTGATCCAGCGTGCTGTAACGTTGCATTATCCTTGACATGAGAACCTGTCAGTACCACCTTATACTCCTTCAGACGTATTTGCCCTTTACTGACAGATCATGTTGTACTTTTTATAAGCGATTATGAATTTTCCACTATTTTCAACCCCCTAATTAGGAGATTGTTTCATACAGAATTGTTGAGAATGAATTATGCCTTAGCAAGTGTGAGCCTTATAAGCTGCAAGACTCCCAGGAATGGCTCCTTCCCATGGGACCGCTTTAAAAACAAAAAAGAAAAGGCCTCGTCCTTTATCTCAACATTTCAACAAATATGGTCTAAATCATAACTCAGTTCCTGACCCACAGGATACACTAAATTTGCCATCTCTGAGAATACACTTCATCCATGGAGTGATATTAAAGGAGAATAAAATGTCTATATTACTAATCAAAGCATGTTAACATCACCGTTCATGTTCAGTAAGATCATTATTTGATATCCATAAACGGTGATGTAGAGATCAACTCTCACTGAATGGCCCATTAGCTTTAGAATATGACCGTGTGAAGTAAGGTGCTGATAAGTGAAGCCTGATTGATTATTGAATTTTCCCACCGATGCCAACACCTGGGGGCAAACAGCTCAATACGGCTATATGAACCGATGGTGGAAACCAGAAGATACAATTTAGTTTGGGGTGTTTAACGTTAAACCGTCCCAGGCACGGCGGCACAGTGGTCTGCGCTTACGCTTCACAGCAGGAAGAACCCTCGTTCATTTTCGACAGATCACATTTCTGACAATTGAACTCCATTTTTAATGTTGATTGATGTTTGATAATAATAATAATAATAATAATAATAATAATAATAATTTAATCTTTATCAATCCCTGTGAGGAAATATGTTCTCTGCAATTAACCCATCATAGATGAACCATGAGCAGTAGGCTGCCGTCAACCAGCGCCAGGGGAGCAGTTAGGGGTTCAGTATCTTGCTCAACAACACTTCGACACACTAGGAGGAGCTGGGAATCGAACCAAGACGATTGCTCTACCTACAACATGTCAAATCTTATTAAAACATTATGTGGCGGGGACATTGACAAGGCCCCCGAAACATAACACTGTATCCGACGGCAACTGTGGTCAGTGTTGTGAATGAACAAGCCTGCATCAGGAGTAGTGGCCCAGACATCACAAACAAATATTAGCATCCCAACGATTTTTGTGTCTAAACAGGAGCTGCTTTGAACCAATATGAAACGGGGCAAGACCTTGTGCGTATAAAACATTAATATGGGATGTTTCGGTGCGGACGAAGCCCACGCACGCAAGAAAAGATGCACCTGTGAAGTGTATCGGACGGGAATCAAAGCAGTTGCTCTACGAATAAAAACTAGCTAAGCATCTATATGCAGTAATAATAGGCGCTACTAAAGCGTTTTTATACTTTACCTGAATTGTACTGCCTGTGTTATTCCAGATATGTATTTAAACTCACTGCCAGCGAGTGAGACAGATGGAAAACATTGCACGTGTATAAATGCATGAGCACGCTCTGTTTAAATCCTTTCCCGTTGCACTGCATGCCCATGTGTGAGTGTGTAGCGGGGTATTATTTGGCGGTCCGGGTCAGAGGAGGTGCAGGGTATCAAAGATCACAAAAAGTGTATGACAGCTGACAATTTCAAGCTTTTGATTAAGAATTGTTGATATGACCAGTCCCTGGGTCTCTCCCAAACTCACTCCAGGGATTCCAGGCTGCCTGGCTGTGCCGCACACAGAACAACACATCAGATGACAGGATCAGGCGGCGCCCGCACCTTCTCCTCATTGCCTGCCTTACCTCCCCGCTGAAACCCCAGTAATTAGAGCCTGGGCAACAAGCGGCAAAAACACCTACAGAGAGCACGGTGTCACGGACGTCACCAATTATGCAGCCATTTTGCTTGTGGATGCAACAAGCTCTGGTTGTAATGGCACTCACAGCCATCCGCGGGACATGCACCGCCGAGTGCAAACACACATACACATCATGCACATGTGGATACGGTGAGATCATTACAGGACTAATTCAGGTTTATTCCTGACATACGCTTATTATTTACCAGAGTGCCGTGTCAGCAGTAACACCAAGGAGGCAAGATGTTGCTCATTATTGCTATTTTGAACATTAATCCCTCACGAGGTCCCCACCCGTACACCCCATGACCACCTGAGGTACATTTCACCGCTCGCGTGGCCATTAATACTAGCTCTTATTATATTGTTATTGCAGTTTTATACAAACAGCCATCTGTGAGGAGGGGAGATGCAACAACGCGCGTTTAGGCATAAAAAACTGTTTGGGATGGAAAATTGTCGAAAGTTGCATTTGCGTTTGAACTGATGACGGCGATAATAAATATTAATGACTGCATTTCTTTAGAGTTTAACTCATCCTTGAATGATGCAGCAGAAATGGACTCTGAGCCTAATGCCGTACAAGGGCAAAAAAAAAGGTGTCTGCTTGAATTTAGCGGTAGCCAGAGGATGCAGGCCGATGACTTTAAAACACCGTCTCTCCTTGGAAAAGAAAAGGGAAAGTTAATTGCTATGTTCGTTCAACGTGAAGACAGAGGGCCACTCAAATCCTCCCCTGATTCGCGAAGAAGAGACACGCATTTAGCCACGGGGAATGGAAAGTGAGCCTGCTCAGAATAAAGAGGGGGTTAAGTGACGTAACGGAAAATGGCTAATTGCCCAGTAATTGTCACTCTATTTATTGATGGCCACTATACTTTGTATTGTTTCAAAGTTTTAAGAGACTTTCTTTCATCCGAACTTCCCATCGTTTATGGGTTTTGATATTTAGGGCATTTCATTGTCCCTTCAACCACTTTAGTGCTGCTGGTTTTATGCCGCACTTACAGGTATGATGAGTAGCGGTTGGATTTCTCTTCCTTTTGTGTGGTTTCCGGAATACACTTCCGAATCTGATAAATCTACACAGCGAGTAAGCAGTGAGTTGACTATCATTTAGAAAATTAACTGTGAGAAAAATTATAGATTCAAAGATTTTGATTACTCTTTATTTCATTTATGCTCATTTCTGGTTGATTTTCTATTAGCTTTAGAGAAATAAACATTTTCCCAATTTTTTTGCAGAGTCAAACTTCCTTTTAGCGCCTTGTACTCTTGATACATCTCTTTCTCACATCCAGTAATTCCTGAATGAAAATTGGGGAAATGGCTTGAGAAATATGATCAGATCCTTTCAATGATTTAAAGCAAAGCGTTCAAATAAAGTATTTATTCTATGTAAGTAACAACAGTTGTAGCCTCATGGCAAGAATCTCCCTGCTTTGATTCTCTAGGTTGAGTCTCCATGGTCTCCCAGTGTCTGCATAGGTTTCCTCTGGCTTCCTACCAAAGTCCAGAAACGTGCAGGAGGTTCATCGGAGACCCTAAATTACCCCGAGGTGTGAATGAGAGGGTGAATTACGTCCAAAATACATTTCGGATTTTAAGTACTTTGAGTGTTCTTCAACTAAAACTGGAACAAAACCCTCCCTGATTATGTTACTTCTCTGAAACAGATCCACCATGCATTTTTGGCCATTTAGGAAGCAATAAGCCGTTGTGGCTCAGCCGACAACCGATAGGTTGCTGGTTCAATTTTTGCCTGCGTGCGGAAGCGTCCTCAGTCAAGACACAGTGTAAAGGATTTCAAGGATTCATGGACAGTTTTTGTCATTCCACCATGACGAGGATGGAACAAAATGAATTTCTTGAGGCCCAGTGGAGAGCCAGAAGCGGCAAAAACAAGAAAAATAAAAGTAAAAAGATGTATGAAAAATGCAAAAACACAATTACTATATACACAAAATATACAAAAATAAGCCTAATGAGGCTCGATGTGCATCCAAATAAACATTATAGCAAAAAACATGTAAAGTTTGGTGCATGCAGGTTGCAGTTAGGTAGTTGTCGTCCCTATTTTAGCAATCTACCGAGCGCTCAGCAGGCTCTCAGCAGTGGGGAAAGAACCCATCCTTCAAAAAGCGCTTTGAAACAGCAAGGTGGTAAAAGCGGGGACAATTTAATAGAAAGAGAGTTTTAATGATTACATCGTAATTTCCTCCGGTGTAACTTCACATGTATTGTGAGTGTGACCCCACCATTGGCACACGGTGGCATCTGTATTGTGCTTTTTTTCCTGCAAGAAAGAATTAACAGGAGCGCGGCGGCTACCGTAGTTAGCGTCGGCACAACACAGACACTCGAGGTTTGACATTGCGGTTGTCACGTTAAACTAAGTCAGTGGCGTGTTATAAAAAATATAGATGTCAAAGGGGAGAAAATCCCCCACTATTTGCTGTGAGCTGGTTATTACACAGATCTTCAGTCTAACGCGCTGCCACATCCAGAATGGAACAGCCCGTGCAGGCAAAAACTCGCAGACGTACAGCGCAGCCCTTGCTAATGAGAATTTTGTGTAATTGATGTCATGCTACGGCAAGATTGGGATCATTTCTCAGTTTCCTCTCTTTGTTTGCTGCCATTTCAGAAATACGCCCTGTGAACTTTTAACAGTCATTTATTCTTTCATTTCCCTCTCTAAACAAAAGCGGGGCCCTCTCTCTGCTCATCACCGCGCCAGCGTGAGAGAAACACCATCTTGTCACGCAACGTAACAAAACCATTAAACGTGCAGCATTAAAGGGAGACGAGATGCAATTAGCCAAGAAATTACTCTGATCTCGGTGACATTTGGGGAGAAATTGTAACACAATATATGCGGTCGGCACTTGATTGACAGCCTAATCCAAGTTTGATGGGCGCGGGTCCACGTTCACCGAGCAGAGCGGGTCGTCGGCAGATAACGAGTACAGCTGCACAATCCTGATAGCTATGTCCGCCATGATTCGTCACCGGGTAAATTCCTCTGGTTTAAACGATGATGAAAGTATCGACCATTAATGACAGGATCATCTCCCTGCCTGAAATAAACGCTCTAATCCCTTTTGCCAGGTCCATGAATTCCTAATATGAGTTATATAAACTGCAGTAATAAATCAGTGTTAGCTCAGTTGTGTTTGGAAAATTGTACCAGGGCTCTTTGCCCCCTGTTTAAAATGCAAGACGGCCAACTGAGGACATCTTCGCTTAAGCTGTAACATACAATGAGTTATTGCCGAGGACAGATTAACTGTCTCGCAAGCCATACGAATTGCAAATGGCTGCAGAATAAGGTGGAATCTCCCTTTGCTATTGTGAACCCAGACATGTGTTTGACTACAGTTGCAGGACTGTGATGAATATCGCAACCTTTCATTGGCCAGGTCTTGGATTGTTTGACGTGAGCGATGAGAACATCACGCTGATCGCTTCATAATGACATTGATCTCAGTCACAGTCAGATCATCGGCAAGGCCGAAAGAGAAGGACGGCAACATGTGACGTGTGTTGGTTTCCAGGTCGACGACACACACATATTAAAAGGAGATTCTTTTTCTTTTTCTTTTAATTCCGAATACCTCCCAATCTGCGTTTAACTGTTTTCCCATTTTCAAGTTTTGAACTCATCTTATCTTCTTCAGTTTTTCCAGGATTCACTTTCTGACTCAGGTGAGTCACCAGAATTCATACCCTTCCCCCCAAACCACACACACACACACACACACACACACACACACAAACACACACACACAAACACAACAACCTCACTCAACAAAGTTTGAGTTGCATTACAACTCAATTCACATAACAAAGCTTCACAATGCTCAACCCCAGCAGGTACCATAAAGTCCGCACGGACGGATGAAGAAGCCTCTGAGATTAAATGACAAAGTCCAATCACTGCAACAAGATTCGCCACCGTTTGTTATTTTGAAGCCATTAAGTCACAATGTGACCGTTCTGGAAAATTCTAACACAAAATTAATAGAGTTCTTTGGTTTTGTTAATTTTGCTAAAGCATGTATATGTTCGTATCCACGTTCTTGCGGTTAGTTAAAACAGGGATCACACTCTGTCCATGATAAACATGCAGATGTACAAGGACGGGGGCGGGGGGTGGAGGGGGGCTTTGAATGACACTTTAATACTGCTACAAAAATATCCACCCATGCGACGCCTAGCATAATAGCAGGAATTCCCTAATTCACCTCCCCTCTGCAAGATGATTGTGGCCTGTTTTTAAGCGGAGAGGTGACACAATGCAGCCCGAACGTAATGATTAGAGCGAGTGGACAGGAAAAGTGAATAGCTGATGAATATTTCATAAATGTTAGCAGCACTTACTGGACAGAAAGGCCTGATTGATGGCAGAGTGGCTGTAAAGGTTTTGGACGCTGAAGGGCCTCAGCCGCCTTTCACACCCGTGCTTACTTCAAGCACCGTCGTTAATCGCAGAATAAAGATGTATTTAGCTGAAGAGCTCTTCATTAATGGTTTGCCTTTAAACAAAACGTAGCCGCGTAGGATTTGTGTCAGTGCTGGGGAAAGTGATGGATAGAGGGAGAGCGACAGATGGGGAGGAATTGTAAAGGGGATAGTTTGTTTACAGCATTATCTGGATGCCTTTGCAATTACTATGTGTACCTCTCAAAAAAGTATTCTAGCGAAACACTCCATACACTCAATAGAGCATATTATGTTAATTCTGTAAAATAATGTTATGTTAATTTTGTAAATAGCTGCTACGCATATTCAATTGTGTGACTTTTTTGAAACAATTATTTGCAATGATAGGGGAATACCATAAATCAAAGTCCAAATGCAGTTTACATTCTGATAAAGAAATGCATTGAGTGTTTGGCTTTCTTTTCAAATATCCAGCATACAGTTTTGAAATGCAGAGAACCCTGAAAGTTCACGGTTAGATGCACAAGGTATCTGCTCCTTTGACTCCGCTCGC
Organism: Fistularia commersonii; assembly: GCF_037954325.1. NCBI lineage: Eukaryota > Metazoa > Chordata > Actinopteri > Syngnathiformes > Fistulariidae > Fistularia > Fistularia commersonii. The sequence goes on along the minus strand of NC_141284.1, from coordinate 22,429,887 downwards.
CCCGAGCTTCACCGGCCATCCACGGATTAGCACTGAACCTCCAGCATGGAGTTTTTTCTGCTCAAGATACAAACGAGATAAACCGCAAAAACATTTCACTATGGCCCTAAAAATACCGTATCTCACCGTATCCACATGTGCATGGCCCACTATGGCGCGATGGGCACCCTGAACCTGCATGGTCATTCTCAGCTGTGAAACTGGTGGCGTTTGTATTGTTGTCAATTACTGTTTCGAGATCAACACTCCAACATTCCAAAAAGAGATATATATTCTCAAGCAAGCAACCTCAATTGTATCTAATATTGTAACCAAGTGCATGCATCCAGAACGGTATGTAGCTTTGTCGACCCATTTATGAAATAACTAATTGACGTGATAAGGGATGATTTGCCTGCATGTTGATTCTATTTTCATCATTCGGTGCTTTAATGCAATTCAAGTTAATCCAATGTAAACAACATGCAACAAAAAAAAAGGGGTCTAAAAGGAATCACCTTGAAAACTGAAGAGTGCGCCCCAAGTTTCATTCAGTCATTATCCGTATGCATGTCTGGGGGGCGCTATCCCAGTTGTCATTGGGCAAGAGGGGGGTTCACCCTGGACCCGTTGTCAGTTGATGATAGGGCCACATACAGAGACACACAACCATTCACTCCCTTATTCACACATCTGGGCAATTTAGGGTCTCTAATGAACCTCCTACATGTGGGAGGAAACCGAATAACCCCAACAAACACAAGTCCACACGGCTAGGCGCCCCCCTGCAGGAATCAAACCAGAGACCTGCTGCCCAAGTTTCTCATCATTTTTCCCATTTCAGGTACGACTCTGACTACATGGACAGCTGATACATCAGATGAAAATGAGCCAATCAGCAAGAGGCTGCGCTTGTTTAATTTTCAAATAACCTTCATCTTACTGGACATAAGCAGTCTTCATTAGAAGTGGTTTCAACTCAAAGTTGATGAAGACAGTGATTCTACTTTGTTTACATTTCTTTTCCAAGTTCTTAAGTTTCCCTATCCGGATGATGCATGCAGACCGCTGCTTAGGCTTGGTGTGTTTTCATGTCCCGTAGGTGAGATTGCAAAATCGTAGTGGGATTCATGTCACATTTTGTCCTTTTTAAAGTTCGAAGAAAGACCCCCCCCCCCCCCCCCGAAGCCTTCCGGAGCCAGCTGATGTATGACATCGCCTGCATAGATGTGGAAAGACACCAAGATCCACTGCGGATCCACTTGTCCGGCCCTCTTTAATTAAAGCGTGTGCATTTTTCTATGCCCGACAAGTCCATTTGCAGACAACCATCCATCACACATCTGCCCGCTCGCTACGGGCATCAAATGAATTGAGCAAAAGTGATTTGTGGTGGTAATCCTTTAGAGAGGCTGAATGGAGCGTAAGCATCGCATGTATTTTTTAACCCCCCTCCCATGAATTGTGCCCCATAGGCACCGGTATCATATGGATGGCAGTGAACATTATGTCGAGTCAGGTTTTGGTGCCATTACCACGTATTTCTAATAAAACCAAGGCCTTAAGAGTGACTCTTGGTCTCATTTTTCATTTGCTTTAGTGCCCTTTACCTCCGGTAGTCTGCCAATTTTTCAGCTTTACAATGACCCTACTAATAACTTAACTCTCATTCAGAACATTATGGGAAGAGAATTAGAGCAGAATTTGACCATAATCGAGGTATTAGTGCAGGGAAAGTAGATGGATATTGCTCCCGGACATTTCAACTGTCACAAGGAATGTCATTAACAATATACGCCCGCTGCTGTTTTACTTATTCTTGCCTATCTTTCTTGACGGCCGATTTGTTTACCTTTGTTGCAAAACTGAAATTCAACGGCAAAGGATTACAGCAAAGACCTGTGCGCTTGTTCACCAACTTCATGAACAAAGAAAAAACCTCAGGGATTAAGGACTGGTTGTATATCTATTAGAACCAGGCTGGAAATGTATCGCCTTGTTTCATATGTATGGAATATGTGTTGAACTGTTTTATATTGCAGATTCGGGGCGCTAATCGACATGCTAATCGCCGAGCCAGACCCAACATAAACACCATCGGCCGTATTTATTGCAATGAGACCCGAGTTAAGTGATTTAGCCGACGTGTCTGTTTTCAATCACATCAACCACAACAAAGAAAGAAAATCTGTATCCAGATCGAAAGGATTTACAGATTCAAAACAGAGCTTTAAGAAACTCGGAGCAGAAGAAACCCACGTTGGGTTGGTTTACAAAGCCGCTCCATCTCCTTTTACAGGCGGAGACGTCGTAAGCGGAAAGCGTCAGCATTCGAATAATGAAAACAGTGGAAGCCAGTCTCATCCCACCTCAGCTTTTAAAGTGTTGATGCATCCTTACTCAGTTTAGGAATTATTCATTCATTCATTGATGATCACATTTATCCTGGATTCAGTGTTGCAGGGGGGGGCTGCTCCCTATCCTATCATTGGGTGAGAGGCAGGTTTCACCCTGAACTGGTCCACGGTCGATCACAGGGCCACATGCAACCATTCAATCACTCGCCAAGAAGAAGCATTCAAACATTAACTGTTTCATTTACATGTCATATAGCGACATAAAAACTACCCACCCTTTCATTCACATCTGGACAATAGAGGGTCTCCAATGCATGTTTTTGGACCGTTGGGGAAAAACATGGGATGCACACAGAGAGGCTCCCCGTTGGAATTAAACCAGAGACCTTCTCACTGTGAGGCGGCAGCGCTGACGTGACACCATCGGTTAAGCGTTTAAACACACTTAAAGCCAGGAACTCCGATCTCCATTTTCTAATTGAAAAAGGGATGGGGTTGCATTTACATGAAAGAATATTTATTTAGATGATGATATCTAAATGCGCACTACAGTCTCTCGTCTGGCCTCCTGTCATCGTGGACGATCTGCGTGTTGTTGCGAAACCACGGACATGAACCAGACCATTTGTTCTTTTTTGGCTTTCCTGTTTTTCCGCTTGGCCCCCGCCCTTGCTGGATTCTCGACAAACGACACGTCAGCGATGCAACTAAACAACCATCCTGATAAATGACAGGCTGTTTATATCAACGCCATTGTAGTTTTCACGTTCTGTTATTGTTTTCCCAACCCGGGACTCAGTTCATAAGTTTATCCTGAGCCTCCGCTTGGCCTTTGTGACGTCCTCCTGCATGAGCTCACCTGTGGCTCAGGAGAGCAGGGGGGGTCACGGCCGCATCCCTTAGCGGGCCCGCTCTAGACATGCCCAGCCCTGCTACGTCCCAAAGGCCCTCCTGTCGGCTGTGCGCCTCCACCACTGTCACAGAGTGTTCGTGCGTGTGTGTGTGTGCGTGTGTGCAGCCGCAGAACAAGAACCAATTTGATTTGCTCCACTGGCCTGTGAAGCTCGGCTGTGAGGCAGCACCTCTCTTTATTCCCCTAATGGCTTCCCTTCCCCGCTGCCGCTTACCCTTCCCCAGACACCAGTTATGTGCACTCTTGTAAATATACATATACACGATGGAGGCAGAACGAGAGGGAAAGGCCGTGATGCACAGATGACAAGAGCGGAAGACAGAAAATGAGAAAGGGAGTGGAGTAAAAGTAAGACAAAGGGTGTGGTCAAAAGGCGGGGGGTGGGTTGTTCACGCTCATAACGTGTCAGCGGCTCTTTTTTTGACGCTGACCCCAGGGTTAAGGTCTCTGTCTTCCGCTGATATTAGGGGCCCAAGATGAGCGAGGAAGATCTGCCAATCAAATTGAGAGGGGACGCGCCACACACGGTCCATTTTTCGCTGCTGTGAGTCGAACTTTCCGCCGCTATTGCATCCCACTCTTACCGCTGCAGCGCATACATGTGGCATTGCACCAGGTCTCCCTACCTATACCCCCCCTCCCCCGCCGCGGATCTAAACGGTAGCTCCTGTGAGTTGAACCATATAAGTGAGTGTGATGGAGAGACATGTAAATTGCATCGCATAGGACATGCAATTGGTAGTCTATAGCCGGTGAACAGAATGGTTCTGCTCAAATAGCTCCCAGGAGCATCCATGTGTGACTCGGAGTTTAAATGGGTCATGCTGCACAGGTACAATTCAATCACATATGAAATGAGTTTGCTGCAAGTAAACTTTAAAAATGATTTTTTCTTTGTCGAGTCCAACGTGTAGAGTTCAGGCGGCGGCGCACACGTGGTTGTGGGTCTCGGGAAATTGCAAAGGCTGTGTGGGAGGGGGCGCTAATTTAAGAGGCTTAATAATGACCCCCTACCATTCTCTGCAGGAACTGCCTTCATTCGCCCATCACATCACACGCATGGTATGACATGGAAACAGGAGATGCATGTCATTTTTGACACAGCTTGGCACTTACTGGCTGCAGGGGAAACTTCGACATGATTTTCTCGCTGCAGTACCTGCTTGTTTCAAGGGGGAAGAAAGGAATATGTCGAGAATCAGAGACCCCCCCGCCCCCATCCTTCGACACTTTTTTCCAAGAGTGAACGAATACGCTCACCATTTCACTCTTACAAACAGGAAAGAAAAAAAAAGCCAGACAGTTCCCAGCAATCACATCACCATGCAGACGCCTACGTTGCATGAGATGTTTTTTTTTTTTCAGTTTTTTACAAACAATCCTAATTAAATACATTTCAAACATGAAACTTGCAGAAGAACTAAACTGCTGTAAAACTACTGTAGAGAGGAGTTAAGACGATACATCTCACTCCCATGGACTCTGAAGAGGTGGCTGGGGACTTATTTTTAATTGACAGGCCTTTGTCCACAGCGCTCAGCACACCAACTGACAAGCGCCATGTGGGCCAGCCGGACATGTGGGTGTGGATATGGGCAATTTAAATCTTCCATGCTGTTCAGACTAAATTGATTAATCGATCCAATCCACGGCTGACAAATCAGCATGAGAGCAGTTAGAGAAAATGAGAGGTGAGCTGAGAGGGTGATGTACACTCACCATGTTTGAGGTAAATATCCAGGGATTTCCAGAGCTCAGCAAACCAATTGCATGACCCTTTTTTCTCTTTTTTATTGGGGGTTGGGCAACTAGAAGGCAGCGATACTATTAAAAGGTTGCTTTGAGCTTCACAGAGTATCTGCTTCGCGCGACTGATAAGGCACGTCAGACAACATGAATGAGCTAAACTCGGAGATATAATGACACTGACAGGCAGTAAAACGGTGCGGTGCGTGACACAAGCACGGGCTGCAGGCAGGAAACAGACACTTTGTATGTCACTTAACCTATATGCTTTCTTTGCCATGACTTTTCCCATATTTTAACCAGGGATGTGTAATACATACAGACGGACAGAGAATACAAGTAATAATCTACATCCAGTCTGTTTTTTTTTATGTGTTTCTCTTTGACCGATAATCTATTCTTTTGGTGTAACTTTTAATTCAATGGTAAAAATACAATGAATAAACTGACATTTAAAGAACTTCACACAAAACAAAAGGAACTCGCCAAAGAAACGGGCATAATAATCTCAAAATCTCAAAAAAGAGGAAAGGAGGCCTACTGAACAAAAACTCCCCGGTCCTGTTTTTCACCATGAATGTGACAGGTAATAATGATGTGATTAATTTAAAGTCAGCAATTAAAAGCTTTGTTTTGCTTGTTGGGGCTACGATCTATTTCCATAACTTTGGGTTGAAGTTTCATCAACAAAAAGAAAATGTTGGTTCCTTTTTCCAGGGTAAAGCAAAAGTCCTGCGGGGCGCCGCACAAACGTGGCCCCCTTTGCATTGCCCCTTGATGCAACAGTCACCATAATGCAAGTGGCATGGTGTGTCCGCCGCCAAATGATTCGCATGAGAATCTCTCCCTCCTTCTCCCCTCCATTTATCTCACTTCTATAGTCTTCCTGTCTTTAACTCGTGTAGAATCGAGCTTCCCATTTGGGCCTCCATGCGTCCAGTCATTTACATTTCACCACATTTAAAGCATCCCAAATAGGATCTGAAAGCGTGTCATCACACTGACTGTCAGAGAGGCAAGTCCCGTAATTTCATTTAAATTTTCATGGGTTTTTTTTTTGCATGTCACTTCAGCTGGGGTGGGAAGGGGGCTTTCTCAGAGGTGCCTGTTTCGAATGAATTTTCGGGCTCAAAGTGTAAATGTGAGTCTGATAACAGCCTAAAGTCTGACTAAACCCAAAGGGATATTCTCAATGGCTCCACTTCAATTCTCTTAAAAATCATATCAATCACAGAAGTATAATTACTGAATTGTAACCGATGGCTTTTATAGTGAATCCTCCCGAAGCAACGATTGCAGGTATATTAACACTGCAATATTTAACAAGCCATCTGGAGAACGTAAACATTGCGTGGATGTCTTTGGACACCAGCTGATGTGTCTCTTTCCATCTCATGTTGTCAACACTCTCTCCCGGAGATAATTCTCCAGGATGCTTCCAGTCCAGTTGACAAAGCAAACATTAATATTTCCCTCCTTCTTCTTCTCAAACGTTCCCATAATTTCTTAATTTTAGGTTTGTATATGTTTTCCGTGCATCTTCTGATGTGGGTTTTAAGCGAGTTTTGACTTTGACCAATAACCAGTAGAATAGTTTCTGTTTAATGTTAACGTCACATTTTTTTAATTTTCAGATAGTTGTCTGAATAGTTTCATGCTAATTTTTCATTCATTAGTTCAATATCGTTTGTTTTTTTAATTCTCCCGACGACAGAGAAGTAACATCCACATTTAGCATTTTCTGTCCTTTCTTCTTCCACCATTGTTGTTTCTATTTTCCAGGACATTCAGGCATACTCATATTCAAGGTGTATAGATATCGAGGCTGTATTTCTTTAATTGCAGACACACACACACACACACACACACACACACACACACACACACACACACACACACACTGCTCACTTCCCCTTTGATGATATTTGTGAATTAGCAGTCTTAAATCAAAACATACTGCACCACCAGGTTGGCGAAAATTCTTGTTTTTCCTTTTTTTCCCCAATTATCCCGCCCATCTTCCCGGGTCGGATGTTGTTGGGACAGAGGTTTTTGTTGACTGCACCACCGCGCAATCTTCCCAACTCTGTAATCCAAAAAGAAGCGTGACTCTTTTCAAATCAGAAAGTAAGAGCAGATAAAACAATAATAATACATTTTTCAGCTAATGAAACCGACCACGGTGCATGGAGAGCTTACCGGTAAGCCGGGCGCCGCAGCCTCATCACCGTTTGTCTGGAGCTGTTTGTTTTTACCGCCTGCCATTGTTACTGTTTTTAATCCGTCGAGAAATAAACTTATTTGAATGCTCCATGGATTAAAGACACTGTGATTTTCCACTTCAAACACATCCGGTGCGTCGGCCGATAAAACGACTGCGGCTCAGAGCTGGAGTTTCATTGTCCCTGTTCCTCCTGCGCCAAATAATGTTTATCTAAATGGTCCCTTTTCCCTGTTCCCCTGTAAAGGTATTTATTTGAACGTATTGTTTACCTCCTCAGTCAAAGCCGGGTTGGATAATTTCAGAGCCCACCTGCTCTGAGAGGACTTGGTAGGTGTGTGTGTGTGTGTGTGTGCCAGTGAACATAACATGGCAAAAAAATGCACAGTAATTCCTTCCCTTCTTTAAACCCTTTCACTTTGCTAATCCTCATATGACCCTAACATGTCGGAGAGTGTGGAGCAAAGAGCAAGTTTTTGCGGGGGTACGGAGCAATGTCACATCCGGACTCAAGAGATAAGAGAGGAGGAAGCACGTGTCGTGGAAGGAGAGGGAAGGATTGCAGAAAAGAAAAGGGGACAGCAAGGGAGAAAGGCCAAGTGTGAGGTCAATTAGGGAACCAAATGAAAGGCTCAGTTGTGTTAAGAGGGCAAAACTAAACACGCTCATGAGTGACTATGTGACGTGTAAATGTCTCTAAATGACGTGAATGAGCGAGTGAAGGCTTGTATGTCCCTACATGATGTGTGAGAGGGTCAACGGTTCAATGCCTCCACATTACATGGGAATGAGAGAAGAAAGGTTGTACGTCTCTGTACAAGATGTGAATGAGAGGGTGCGTGCTCGTGTGTTTCTGCATGCTGTAAATGAAAGAGTGAATGGTTGCGTGTATATATGTGGCCCTATGATTGACTGGCGACCTGTCCAGGATTGAACCCTGCCTCTTTTTCAATGACAACTGAAATAGGCTGACAACCCTGGGTGGAGGATAAGCGGTATAATGACAACTGACTGACTGACTGACTGACTGACTGACTGACTGACTGACTGACTGACTGACAGACTGAGTAAATCAATTAATGAAATTATGAATAATTGGTAATCCCAAACAAAAGGGGAGGTTAAGGTGATCTGACAACTTATGGTGGCCATTGTGAAAGATTTTCACGTGTCAAACCGGTAAAACTCTCCTTAACTTCAATGAAACGTGGAAAAATAAGCCCCTGATGAGCATTTATTATTTCACTAATAGCATCACAAAACACATTCTGACAGTAGGACTGTCCCTCCACCCACACTCCGCCACCCTCTGGAGCTGGGGGCATTTTAATTGGCCCACTTCCTAAGTGTAATTTTTTTTCCTTCTTAAATTGCTTGGAGACACTCTGCTCTCCTTTAAGAAAAAAAAGAAAGAAATCAATGCAGATGTAATAATATCTGTAATTGTCTGCCACGCTCCAGGGACACCACAAAAGCCTCGGATCAATGGAGGAAAGCAGGGAAGCTGGTAGGGGTTAATTTTTCCCTTTCTGTAGGTAATGACAGGGAGGCAAAGCTTGGCTCCCGACACAGAAGCACAACTCGCCGTTCCTATAGTCTCTACACTGCCTAATTGGGCCAAATGCAGTTAGTCCCCCCTGGCAGAGGCTGTCGAGGTGGTGATTAATGAAGCCTCCAGTCATGTAACCTGATAAAAAGCAACAAAAAGAATGGGGAAGGAAAGAATATCTTGCGCTTCGCCACTGCTTTTGTCAGTCGTCGGGTATGTCGGCAAGAAGTTTAAATAGTTCGCTCGGCTTATCTTTCCTCCGGCGAGGGAGGCGGCGCGGGCTTGTTGCCACGTTTCGGCTGTAATTTTAAAGGAAATGATGCGTAAAAAGGGACGCCTCGGCGCTTCAGCTCGATCTCTCTACTCCTGAAGTGCCACCATAGCATTCTTTAACGAATGAGCGTCCAACAGTGGCCGCAGCCTTCTCTCTGGCACAGTCCTCGGAGACAGGTGTCAGAAATCCGGGATCGAGAGGTCGCAGGTATTAGCCTCTAGGGATCGTCACGGCCTTTGACTAATTACCTCATTAAGCTGTTTTCAATACTTTCCACGGTGTCTGCAGCTTGGCCTTGTTGCTCCGTGAAAAGGAGGACAGAGTAGTCTTAGAACTCAGGCACGGTGACCTGGCTGAACTGACCGCAGCTTGTTGCAGCCCTGTGGGCGGGAAGAAAATCAATCCTCTGTAAATATATTAGATGCAATTACATCCTGCTGGACTTTGCCTAACACATTTATGGAAGCATTAGGCAAAGTCTTCCTTTATCAACCGCTCCAGGCCATTAGGACAATGACATGTAATTTTCACAAGTAGGTGCTGTCACGAAGGTATTGGAAAAAGAGTGCAGGGGCTGGGCGGGTGAGGGGTCGAGGGGCGGCGAAGGTGTCCATGTTCAACTTTTGATTGTACACAGGAGGAAAAAGTGTTTCTCATTGCTTTCATTAGGTTAATGTCTTTTGGTTGAGATTAATTCAGCGTGGAAACCAGGCTTATGAAGATATCTTAACAACTTTACGGTAATATCTGTTTTGCCGGAGCCCAAGGGCGGGCAGAAAGACGAACGCGGTGCAATCTCACGGTGTCTTGTATTGCGATCGGGGAGGGGCAAATAAATACAGGCCAATTATGAACGGTTCTATCAGGATAGCTGTTGTTATATAATAATATCATTGGAACAAGGCGGGGTATGTTGTTTCATCCCGGTTGTCACATTTTGAAACTGACAATAACGAAATTGCTATAATGAAAAAAAAATGACTTGCAAAAAAAAGGCCGGGAATTAAGGATTCAGCTGCCAAGAAGTCAGATTATGTCAGTCGGGACGAAGCAGTGCCGCAAAGAGTGTGATCTTAGCTCCTACCACACACACACGCAACACAGCAAAAGATTGCATTTTGGGGGAAAAGTGTGAGACAAAAGAAATGAAAAGTGATGACTTTATCCTCTTAGATGAGCCGATGTTTACAATTTGGGATGTCATTTAGAGCTAACAAATTATTAAATTGCAACATATATTTATATATACATAGTATAGTGTCCCTCCCCTAAAGTACGTATTCAGCCACATATTTCCAAATAGTCAGATGACACCTCACATGAAAAGTTGTTTCTCCAGCCACTATTTAATTTAGGGAGAACATATTCCATCCATATAAAACATCTTCATTCATATAAATGAGTTATTATCATGACATTTAATTCTGTAACATTTCATTTCAGGATTTCGCGGCCGTGCTTATCGGCGGGTGATTCATTTCTTTTTTTTATTTTTTTATTTCAATGATTTAATTAATGTTTGTTTTTTGCATATGTTCATTTTGCCTGAACTTGCGTACACAGGATAATTCCTCAATGGGAGAAAGGAAAAAAAAAGCCCAATTATCATACAACGTATGAATGATAATTGCAGAACAATGCAATGTCAATAGCCTCATGATTAATCCCTCTGAGCACAGCCAAATGGCTGGCAAAGTAAGTCAGTAAGCGATAAGCAATTTCATTTGTTCCTAATTATGAAGAACCCCATTTTGCCGCTGTCATGATGAGATTTCTAAACCCTCTTTACCGGCTAAAGCTTATACATTTCCAAAAGCATCATTTTTTAACCTCTCTCTCTCACGCTCCCAAAGCTGTTTCTCTCCCTCCTCATTCTGTTTGGAAGGAATTCAAGGCTAATTACTCACAAGAGGGCATCTGTGCTTACGGGAGCACAAGAGGTGCTTGACAACAAAGTTTATCCCAAACAGCCGAGACTGAAGTACATTCAATTACTTTTCGGGGCAAACCAGCAGTTAGGAATGGGAAAGTGTGTGTGTGTGTGTGTGTGTGTGTGTGTGTGTGTGTGTGTGTGTGTGTGTGTGTGCGTGAATTCCTGTCTGTATTGGCCTGGATGAATGAGCCTGCACAGCGGTGGACCATCAATTTGTGTTCATATCGTGGGGAAGTTTAAGGATTTCAAACCCGATTGGGCGGAATTGTTTGTGGTCATCCATGAAATAGCCTCGGGTCCATGTGCCACAGATTCTTGACCTTTTTTCCCCACCTTTCTCTTTCTTTCAGCAAAGAGTTCGGGGGGGGCTGCTCTGGTTCGGCCTCAAATTCAGCATCACACAGCAGCCTTCCTCACTTTGGCCCGGCAGCAGCCTCAAGACCGCTATTCTGGGTCTCATCCCAGACCTGAATTCTTCGTTTGGTCACACTGCTTGCTCTTGAATAGTCACCTCCGAGGAGATTAACCCTTTCATTAAAAATGCCTGACCGGGGTCAACCTACTGCCTGGCTCTGCAGTCCCTGTGCCTCACTTTGATCTATCAGCTATGGAGAAATTATTAGCAAACTCCTAAGTCTTGCCATGTGATTTGTTTTTGTAAATTTGTAGAAATGATTCATAATCCTATTATGTGGCCAAGGGCAAACCTGCATTAAATATATGAGCCCTTTGTTATCAAGGGGGAGGCCGAGGGGAGAAATGTTGAATCATGGTTGGCTGCATTTATGGGAAAGACAAAGAGTTAGAGATCTGTCCTAATCCTCTCGACCAGGTCCTTTACCTTTGAAAAATAAATGCCGGCGTAACAACCGGATTCCACCCACTCGAGATGGAGGAAATAGCGCCCGTATTTACCTATTTCCAAACTCCATCCCGGCCCTAAGTACACTCCTTTTGTTGCAGACAGGGAATAATTGTGACGTTACAAAGCTCAGTCCCAGCAGCATACATTGTCAGAAGGGCAATGTATTGCATATAACCAGGGGAAGAGGAGAAATCACAATTTTTACACCTCCCATCTCCCTTTCAGGGGCCAATACTTTGCAGAACAAAAGTCAATGTCTCAGCCCAAATCTTGTCTGACAATGCGTAGCAGCCCGTGCTATTTTAGGCTCTTTGTGGTGCCAATCTCCTATCTCTCCCGTGACATTTTTTCAAAGAAAGAGTAGATTTCCTAGAGACTCTGCCCTTTGCAACTTCCACAGTGTATTCTTACACATAGAGTAAGGACCCTCCTCCTTACTCTAATGCCGTCGCTCTCTGTAGTGACCTGAGAAAGGGAAAATTAAGACAGCGTATCAGGCTAAGAGTCCTATCTTTAGATGCCGGAGTGAAAGGACGTTATGCAGATGCCTAATTCCCAGTTTCACGTTTGGTATAAAAGGTGCAGAACCTGGGAAAATGTTGCCCACTAACTACACCCTGAACAGGCGCAATAGACCATTGTCGGACGTTTGATATGAAAATATAAAGCATTTTCATCGCCCTTTCCCCAGTAGGTAGTGTGTTGAATTCAGAAGTGTCACCAGAGTTTTTCCACCGACCCCACTTTTGAATCATCCCGCGTTCCGTTGCGCAATAATTTACCGCTAATCGACCAAAAACTTTTAACGTCTCCGTTTTTTAGATGTACTGGCTCACTGGCAGGCCCCCAACTTCACATTAATCTGGTGTGGCGTCTGAGTGCGCGGGGTCTTATCCGGGTTTGCTTTTATTCAGGGTGAAAAGGTGAGTCGTTCTAAATAACACGGGTCTAATTGGCTGTGTTTTGCACTTAATTTCCATAAAGAGCCCGAGAGACTGTCACCTCGGTTTGGGAGGACAAGGTGCTGCAGCTGGAGTCGTACACATCATCCAGTCATTAATCAGGAAACACACTTTTGCCTGCTTCTCAAAGAGCAGAGGTCAGGAGGGAGGGGCCGACACCATATCTGCACCAGAAACCTATAATTGTGGGAGTGTAAATTTGTGATGGCGAAATGCCCTGTGTCTAAAATTTAGGGAGAAAAAAAGCACATGCTGGGGCTCCAGAAGGTGCAATGAAGGACTGAGTGTCTCTTTGCGTAAGCAGAAAAGTAAGAGTGCAGAGAGTTATTTGGCCGATTATCACTGTAATAAAAACACCACGATAACTAATGAAAAACAACAAGAACAAAACACGATGCTGTTAAAGTGTCACGCCGTGTGGACGTTAATCATCGGACTTATCAATTCAGGACAACGTCCGCGTCAGCAGAGATGGATGGCAAATAGATGGCATCAGATGGAGACATCCGCAAACCGATCAGACGGTTGGATTGCATATATATCAGCCCACATACAACTGTGCGATTCATCTGCCCTGGTTAAATCTGCCAGCAGAGAACCAAGGCGCCTCCAGCATCTCCTGCACGCCATGCGAACATACTCAAACATTACTATCCTGCATATGCCTCATACATATATTCCAAATCAGTTTATTCTTAGTAACTCATCTCATTCTGCATACATGTATAATATACATCCCCTTCTTTTTTTGCATGTGTGTATTGTGTATATTAATATGTATGTGTGTGTGTGTGTGTACACACATACATACACAAACATGAATGTACACACACACACACACATATATATATACATATGTATACTCACATTTCTAATTCCAGAGACACCTCTGCTTTTGGCCATGCCACCTCTTATGTGTGAATGTACCTGGCTACTAAGTTAATTTCCCTCTGGTGTTAAAACAGTCTGTCTATCTATATGTAATTGGGTGGCCATTTCCAGCAATTTGCAATCATATATCAAACGTGTGCCAGAAGCCCCATTGATAGCCTCATTTACTGTTCTATCACAGATCTAAAGCTGCAAGGGTTTCCGTCCTCTCTCTTTTCGAGCTCTGTAAGTTGTGCAGGTGCCCTGATAGTAGCGCATGCGCGAGCACACATACACGATCACACACTCAGCATCAGTAAGGAGATCCGCTTGCCTTTTTATTTATGCTGCTCTGTAGCCTTGTTTGAGGCCAGACACTCGGCTAATGTGGCATACTCAATCCCACAGCTGTGATTTTCCAGTTGCCACTTAGTACCCAGTTGCTCCGGAGCCCTGAATAGAGGTGGCCTCGGACGAGTTGGACCCCAGAATTTTTATGGCTGCCCGCCTGCGATCGGCACTTCTGGTAGTCACAACAGCAACGCAAAAAATCAAAAACAGAAGTCCGAATACCGAATCAGGGAACTTATCACGTGAATTTACGGCGCCACATAACTATACTTGTAATAAAGAAAACATGGGTTGGAAATGACTGTCCTCGAGGTACATTTCAAATTTATGCTGTCAGGAGAGGAGGGAGAACCGGGTCTTTTACATTCTTCTTTCAGAGATACACAAAAAGCTGGCAGAGCCGAACTAAACCGGCTTCATTCATTCAGTTTTAAGTGACCCTATTGGATCCATGAAACACCCAAAACCCCAGCGGTCTACTTAAGTGGCTCACAAAGACATTTAGAGGATGGTGCTGCCAAGTGCGGCTTTATGGGGACAATTTAACATAATGGTCAAATAAATACTGGTGTAAAAAAACACCTGTGAACATCGGTGGCAGGTTGAGGCCCGGCACTATATTCTTTTAGTATGACAGCTCAGCGCTGTACAAAAGATCTCGCTCCATTTTAAAGAATAAATATATAAAAAATAAATGAAGCAGCTTTTGCCTTTTCATTTTTATATGTGAAACCATCAATGCAGCTCAGAAACATCGGGGAAAACAAGAGGAAAACCATGAACAATGCCAGGTTCCTCGTTTATTTACACGCCTTTGCTGGGGAATATCTTGAGATTTCTGACCGAGATCCGAATTTTTTAAACTTCCACAAAGAGAGCACCACCCCAGAATAACCCTGCTCTCAATGTAATTATAGGATTTTTATGGCCTAAAACAAAGAGGATGGTGTTATAGCATTTTCATAAAAGGGAATAAAACTTTTAATGAATTAAAAAACAATTGTAAGAATACATAATGTTGCTCTAATTTACCAGATGAGTAAGATCTATTAGTTGGATGAGGTTTCTGTTGTTGTGATCCTAGATGATGTGGATTTACCTTCGGATGCCTTTTTCACTAGAGGAACGTTAACAAATACCAGGAAAATTCCATTAAATGCATGAGTTGTTTGAGCAGTGTCAGCGTTCACAAAGACTGATAAGGAAACATCCATGACGGACGGCGGCGTAAACAACGGTCAGAGGCAGCGGCTCGGGTTTCTGTCTTTCAATTCTGGCGCTTGCTCGGGTCTCGGGGGGGTTTGCATTAATGACTTGGTTTCTAATATCTGTCGGAGACCTCGAGAATCCAAACCCCCACAAAAAAGACTTATTTTTCATGACGATAACTCGTTATACCTTTATGGTCAAATTTAAAATATAAATACCGGCAGTGCCATCAGCTGATTCGTGAACCTTATTAACAATTTCTCTTCGTCGCTTGCTGTGACGTAAGGTAGTTTTTCCTCTGCTCATTCTTGCCTGCTTATCTTCCCCCTCCTTCCCCCCTTCCACGAATCCGAGAGATGACCCTGGCCTCACCCCCGGTGCCGGCTGTGAGCTGCGTGTCCCAGTCAGACCTGTCCTGCTGAATGCCTTATGACAGGTTGTTTGTGAAACTCCTGTGTTCTGTTTGTTCCCTCTCCCCGGCCCTGTTCCCACTGACAGTGTGCCCATTGTGAACCCGAAGGGTCCTGCTTGGTTTCACCCGCCTCGGTGGAGCCAGTATTGGTGCGAGGAGGAGAGCCTGCTTACACCTCTGCGGACATCTGTTGATTTACCTGCCTGTTATTTAACTTTTGTGCGTGCGTGTGCGTGTGCGTGTGCGTGTGCGTGTGCGTGTGCGTGCGTGTGCGTGTGCGTGCGTGTGTGTGTGTGTGTGTGTGTGTGTGTGTACACAGGGGGATCTTTTTACACCCAATGAACCTGGCAAAAGGCTTTAACAATAAGATCACAAGAATTAAGCTATTAATGCAGGGTATAAAGACTCTTGTGTGTGGAAGTTAAATGTCAGTTATAGAGAATACAGAGAATGCTGTAGTATTTATTAGACAGTGACTAATTTAAAACAATCAGAAGACACAATGCATGCCAATATGAAATATTATATATAAATTTATATAATATTTATATGTTCTGGAAAGATAAAGCTATTCATTCAACAGCAAACTTTGTTGAAGGCGGCTTTACAATGCATTTAAATGTGACATAAATCCAATAAGGGACGTGAATTATTTCATGTACGTTATACTGCCTATTGAATTTTACAACAGTTTATGTGAATTAATCTGGACGAACCAGTTACTAAATGTATTTCTTTTTGAGTATACATATATGAATATGAATTATACATATGTATTTATTTGTTTTTTCCAAAGTCATGCAATGTCTGCTCTGCACTTGGGTTTTCTGAGGTAACGTTCAGCCATACGCGTTATTCCACAAATGCAGTATGAATTATTCTGTATCGGTTGCTCACACCGAATTTGCCCTGCAATTTTTTTTTAGGAGAGCGCATATACAATCAATTTGAGCCTAATGTCTACATCCACTCAGGTACCAAATCCTTGTTTTTCCCTGATTTCCCGCATCTCCTCTTCCTAACATCAGCAGGGAGCGTGGCTAATTTATGAGCGTGGGCAATGCCAACATACTCTCCGAGGAGGGCCTGTTTTAACACCTCCAAATACTGTAATGCATCCCAGCTGACCTTAATTATAACAGCATGTGCCCCCCCATCGCCCAACCCCCACCCCTTCCTCCATCACAGCCACGATTCGCAATCCACAAGGCCGGGAGAGCGAGCCAGTCTTCTTACCTGCAGAGAACAACAGAGCTGCAGAAACCATGGCAGCTCAATGTTAATAGTTGCATCCTGAGAGGAAATCAATAAAGCTATAAAGGGTGATATCACAGTGTGTCTGAGCCCTCGTGCACACACACATACAGCCCGCCCCCCCATGCATCCCACCGTCCCTCGGCGGGACCTGTTTATGTGGGGCTCCGGTGGTCGGCGGAGCAACTTAAAGGTCAGTAGTATGAGGGCTTGATCCGGGGATGAGATGCCCTCCTTGGAAGTGTGGGCTAAACGGTGGAGGGGGACCCCTGACTCATCTGGAGAAGAAGTGGATCTTTTTGAGGGCTTAAAGCTCCCGTGCGTTGTCAAGGTAGCAAAGCATTAGTGCCTGTAAAGGCCCATCAATGCCGCCTGGTTACGATCATGGAAAATCCCAGGAGGTAAAACGGGGGCCTTGCTAAACTGCTGATGAACCGAGGGAGGTATTAAAAGACTGGCTTGCTTTTTTTTTTTCCCCTTCTGTCTGTATTGCAGATTTTTGCCCATAATATTGATATATGCACAGCACGGGGCTCCGGCATCATTGGGCTGATAAACTGCTCATACAATAGATAATCTTTTATGTACCTCCCGTGCACAGCACAAATATTATGACTATTAGTACATTAATTAACTCGCTGGCCTGGGGGTCTTCCGCCCAGCCAAGGTTAAGAGCTTCTTTAATTAAAGATCAATACGGTTTTGCAGTATATTTCTACAGCACCAACAGAGACGCGGAGCTCTTTACTGTCTACGTGTTCGAGTGATATAGTAGTTCGCAGCGGTACATATAGACAGAGATCCCGTACGCGAAATGAGACCCTTCGGAGCAGCGAACAGATATACGGTACATCAATGTGATGATGCCAAAGACATATTAATGCCGGCTTCATAGACTGAGTCAGGTTTGTAGTGATAATGCGGGCTGGAGCTCATCCCCCTAATGAACCCCCTTATTGATACAGCAGCTACTTTCTTTTCTGCGTTGAAGTTTTGTGTTGAAATTTTGCCCATCTTACTCAGCTAATGTGATCCCGCGCGGAGTAAAGTCGACGGGCAGCGGCAGCAACAGCAAAGATCAAAGCTTGCAAAACCTCCACCTCCATCCACATAAGCACATCGTCGGATTTAGGATTTAGTCCTTGTTTGTAGAAGATGGCAGAGCACAGAGAGCACACCTTCACGCTCAAGGCTCTAAAGGTCCCCTCAGATCACCGTAATCCATCTGAATTATGTTTGACAGGAAATGGATTGTCCTGCTGCTCTGGTCCCTTTTCTATTCTGTAGTATTACCAACAAAAGGTGGTTGTGTCCAAAACCCTGACCCCGGATCCGCGGCAAGCACCGATGTGCCTCTGCCTGTAAGAGGCGTGAGATTAAGGATATTTCAAAAGTTAAAGCTGCACACTGTAGTCACAAAGCCCACCAATTGATTTGTTATTGTTTAATGACTTCTCTGATTCAACTTAACCATGCTTTTTCTCACAATTCACATCAAGTTTAGAGGCGGGATTATTCTAATCTGCCACTTTTTGGCAAACCGCAAAACAGAATAAGAAATATATATATATATATATATATATATATATATATATATGACTATTAATTTATTTATTTACTTATTGGCAGGTTAATTAATTTATTTCCCAAACAGTTACTTAATTGATCAAGGAAATAAGTAGCATAAATTGGTATGAAAATATCTTTATAAAAAAATAATTATGCATAAAATGTAATAGGATATAAAATGTGACATCGTGTTTGTACATAGCTGTCATATTCTTTACATCTCATTGGACCATATGTAGAATACAGTGTCACAAAATATACGACCGGTGGGATTCTGGTTTATTAGTCTCTTTTATTCACGTGAAGCCCTCCCCAACACACACACACACATACATACACACAGTTCACACCCTCTCTGTGTCTTTGTTACGCACGCATGCACACACAAACACACACACACACACACACACTGCGGTACTCTAACAGCTCCACTAGCGATGTGATGGATAAGGCTGCCGTCTCTTATCAATAGTGGCCTGGCTTTGGCTTAGTCCACATGGGTCTCTCTGGACCTGCTGACCGGTCGCTCTACAAAACCTGCTTTCTCTCCCTCCCACCTCCGCCCACACCCCTTTGCCACACAAGACTAAGACAGGTTAAACAGTTAAACACCAGCAAATCCAGCACTGCCCTGTGGGAAATTTGCTTCTAATCCCTAACTTATAGGCACGGAATCAAAGCCAAAAAGCCTGAGCAACAAATCTGATCCTCCCCTAACAATCTAAGGCCTCTTGGGAGGGTAGGGAGAAGCTCCACAGACAAGGCTGAGATGGATAAATACCTAAATGATGAGACAGTCTGGGGACAGGGGACTAGTGTCTGGCTATGACCGTTCACCTCCAATTTGGCATCCGCGCAATGAAAGGCAATTGGGCGGCAGCCCTCACACAACAGCCAGTCCTTATTATTATATGTTGAAGTGTGGCTTGGGCAATGATTAATGATGGTGTCAGGGAGAAAACAAAGCACAGCGCAAGTTATCTCCAATCCACCTGCTCCTGTGGCCCGATTGGAAGAGAATGGAAACGAGTGCGAGCAGCACATGGCTTGATAATGGGGAAGAGAGGGTGAAAGGATAGAACGGGGGGAGAGGAGAGGAGGGGATGCGGCAAGACGGGGAGGGGAAGGGAACGGGGAGGGGGGGGTGCAGAGAAGGGGGACATATTGACCACAGCAAGGTGAGGACAAGCTCAAGGGGAACGCGCCGGGAATATACCGGACATACATGCAAATACAGGAACCAAAACCAATCTTGTGAATGTTTCAAATTCCATCATAAATTCGAGACCAAAATAAAGCTCTTTACGCGCCACAGGCATTTACTCTTTGTCTTTAAACTCACCAAATGCCAACTCGCAGGTAGTTTACATGTGAGGTGTGAACACGCTGCTTGTGGCTCGCCAGCGTGATTGATTTGACAGACAGGGTGGACTTTCATGGCGTCTGTGTTAGTAACATCCAGGCCCACTGTCCCCTGCTGTATGGGTGTTGACATTTATGAGACATGTCGGTGGGGGCCTGCTAGACCTCACTAATGAGGGAGCTTAAGCCGACAGCGAATAGTACAGCCAGACACTGCCATCCAGAGGCGCCGTCGGACAACGCATGGTACTCCATTACTGTGTTTACACTTGTTCCACTTCTCTGACCATGCACTCGATTGCACGTCTAAGAGATTAAGGAAGAAAATGCCTTTTAACCAAGCTTGAAAAAGCTAGAAAATATAATAATTACTGTTGTTGTCCTCGATTCAACAAGGTGAGACAAATGGGGTTTACGCTGTGTTTGTGCGCGTGTGATTTGCACCAACCTGAGCACCTGCAGAAGAGGATTGTACTGACTCAGGAGTATTCAATTTTCAAAACGAAATGCCCACTGTCACGACATTAACATCGATTTTTTTTTTTTAATTTTATTTTGACTCTCAAGTATCCAATTACACTAAAATCAAGTTGCGGTGTATCCAAAAAAAAGACGGTTCAGTAGATCACTATAAAAGCACACCTATTTAATTCACATAAAATACTTTTGATTCGAATAATAAATTACAAAATTAATGTAAAGAGTCAAATTTAAGTTTGGCAATTGTGAATGAACATTTTGATATCAGTAGTAAAGGCCAAATTACGATGATGATGGCAAGTGTCGACATTTGTTCCCCGAATCTCCTTCTGTACTCACAATTCTTGCCACGTGTAAAACAGTTCTTCTCTCACGCTCAAGAGCTTATCCGAACATTCGATATTGTTTGCTGGTTCTTTGGTAGCTAGAGGTTAATAGCTGGCAAATATAAACACTCCAGGTTGCCAATACAACGCTGCATCCTTAGCATTGTGTAGAATCAGTGGATAAAGCGGAAGTAGTGCGAAACGCTGGTTTCTGGTTTCATCGTCATCATTTCGATTTTTGAGACTGACCACATTCGGATGACACGGCGGAGCTGAAAAAGAGAGCGAGCCCCTTCGAATCAACTGATCACACATATCTGGATTTAAGGGATATTCTAATCTGACAGTGACCACAGCTCAACAAATTGAACACAAACAATAAATGGCAAAAGCTAGCTGTTAACCGAGGAAGTGATCATTTAGAAAATAAGATCATTTTCCGACAGCGCAGTCAGGGCTGTTTTTGCATCCACTGTTGTCTTCACTTTTCAAACTGGGAACGGCTGTCAGATATTTCTGTGCACTTTTCAGCCATGAGTCACCCCTCCTTTTGACTGTTACCGCGAAACCTTGCTCATTCATGTATAGGAGAGAAGAAATGAACAAAGAAAGGAGTCTTTAATGTTGTAGTTCTTTCCGCCAGTGCCTTAGTCAGGGACCATAGCAGGAGTATTGACTTCCTAACGTACATATTCTCTGTGGAAGAGGAAACCAGATCACAAGGGGGAGAAAAAAACTCTCCGACTTGGAAAAGAAAACCACCATGTAGCCCAAGCAACTGCAGAAGCTGCTCACATATCCGCACCTGGTATGGAAGCATACTCTAAAATTATTAGCTGTAATGTCATCAGGTCTTATCAGGAACAGAGATATGACACAGCAGGGTCCCACTCTGTTAGTTTAAGCAACAGATGCCCTCTAGCAGCCGTCGTGAGCAACAACCGGAGAGAAAAGGGGGTGTTGTTGGGATAATCTCTCCATAGTATGGAGGAATCTAACAAGAAATACCATCCTTTAGTTTCCCTGCACAGCAAGCACTGTATTTTAAAAGTATTGACCTTTAGCTTTAATGTGGCTATTGCTATATTTTTAAATTGTAATGTTTTTAAAGGTATTAAATTTAATCACCCCTGTGATATTTTCTGTATCCCCCCTGTGCACCGGTTGTAAATAAAACCAATTCTGACTGTGCAAAATTATTTTTCAAGATGGATATCGTTTTGGGGTGGAAAGCAACGCGCATCCGGAAGACGTAGTGAATCCTGCAAAGTTTTATCAATGGTAATAACAGATAACGTGCACCGTCTGGCTCACTGGCAGGTGGAGTCTGCCCCATCCTAAGCAATGAAATGCCGGTGAAATGGCGATTTAATGGAGTGATAACATCTGAAACCGCTGCATCAGAGGGATTATCGAATATCCGTGCCATTCATTTCCAACAAACATGAGGAGCCATGAGTCTCAGCCTCGCCAAACAACAAGATTTAAACATTATTCGAAAAGCCCGACACACGGAAAAAAAAATTAAAAATCTCCTTAAGTATCCCTAGATTATTACCAGAGGGCTCAATATAGCATGTTTATCAGGGATTCGCTGATTTACACGCTTCTTACCAGGAATAAGACTCTGGTTAGGGTTCGGGTTAATCAATTGTAACTCGACACTTGTCCAACTTGTTTGCAGCACTTGGACTGAAAGCTAACCGTGTCCTTTAGCTAGCGGTGAATCAAGATCTGTGATCCAAATGCATTTGGCCACTCCGGAAATATGCGGTCATCTTTAATGTTGCAAACTACTTGTGCATGAAAGGTCAGGAAAATGAGAAAATTATTTTAGAAAGGGAGGAAATATGTCCGCTATGACTATAAAACCATGTGCCCTTTTGTAAGGCTTCACGTTCAAGCAAGCTCAAGTCCGAGTGGCTAATTCGAAGTACTGGAAATGTCTCATATTGGTACAAACTAGCCACTAGCTGGTCGTTGGAATCACACGGTGTTTCCATCTGCCGCCCCCCTCCCTGATGTGTGCATGTAAAGCCTTGTGTATTTTGTCACTGGGCCTTGACCAGGTGTTTATTGCGAAAGAAGCTAAAATCCCGCCAAAGACTGGAAATGTCTAATCATCAATTAGTAGGGATTTCTCGGCAAACAACCCGTCAATCATTTCCACGAAAAAAATGTTTTGTTTCTTCTTATGTGAACACTTGTTTTGAGTCATCTCAAAATTGTATGCTTTATTTGACAGTTCCAATCACTTAACACAGCATCTTCCCGCTGCAAATGTGGCAAGGGGTGTCTTCCCTATGTAGTTTTACCACCGCAACATAGTCTGCGGAGGAAAGACTGTTTTGTTTTTTTAATGAGAAGCCATGGTCTCCTCTTCGCCATAACAGCTCTCGTCTGTCTGTAGTGCGGCGCGGCACTGCACAGCGTGCTCCACTGAAATGTGGTCTGTCTATGTGGGATTGCCTGGGCCCCTTTGAAGTACTGAGCTAAGGCTGTTTCCTTTGTGTGTAACAACGTAAAAAAAAAAAGAAAAAAAAAAAAATCAAACCTAAAACCAAAACACCCATAAGAATACCTGAAAGGGGAACAATATAAAGTGCCATATGTATATGAAGCTTTACGCATCTATTCTTCGTTTCATCCCCTCCCCTCTTCCATGATTATGCATGTCTTCTGTGAAGAGCTGCACCGCGTCTGGAGAAACCCCTTGAATGGAAACTGACGCTCTCAAACGAACAACCTAGGGACAAAACATGAATTCCATGCGGTTTCTCTCCTTGTAGTGGTGCAGCTCAGACAAGCTCACATTTAGCACTGGCTGCCATCTCAGACAGTGGGTCCGGTGGGATGTGTAGCTATGTGTTTATCAGAGGATGATCTTCCTCTTTTTATGTGGCACGTTTTCCCCTGTCCCCCCTTCCCCCTTCTCCACCACCATTGCCACCGCCGCCACTACCTCTCCCCGCAGACTGTAGTTGAAGGTGATGCACCGCAGTTCAGAGAGCAAGAAGATGTCGCACAGTCGCACAGAGTTCTGCTCTGAGAACTCGGGGTTTTGACCCTTTGCAGATGCTGTGGCATACTTTCAGTGTTAACACCGTAGGATCCTTGAATATGCATTTTATATCATTATCATGACATACAAGGTCCTGAGCAACATATACAATGTGATGAATGTTTCGGTGCAATTTCTTTTGGTACATTTGTTTTTGAATAATGTGCTATTTTTGATCTTTGTGACTTGTGCAAACCTTTATTTTCAAAGTTAATGCACTTGACGAAAAAAAAAACATGCCACAAGGGAACTGTCATTTCGTGATTAAAAGATCAGCACATTACCTAAAAAAAAGGTATAAATCTATAAAAAAAAAAGTTTCAAACTTTTGAATAAAGTGTTCTGAACCAAGCATTGTGTTGGGGTAAAACTCAGTGTAGTACTGTTGTGTTCCCAACTTGTGATCCACGTATATATATGTTGGTTTTTTTTTCCTGGCCCATTTACACATTTTCTGTGTTTGCTAACAGACTACCACTTAGCTATTGTGGAAATAAGGTAGATACCTCGTGAAACACAAACACAACTGATATATGCTTGATTCAATGTAATGAAATCAGTCCTTCCAAACTGATCACATTAGAGCTTCTAATTATTAATATATATATATATATATATATATATATATATATATATATATTTTTTTTTTTTTTTTTAATTATTAGCAGTATTTTTGATTTGCCTGTAACAATCTTTATGAACTGTATATAATTCCCAGTTTGCACAATTCATTGTATCTTTCTTGATCAATCGATTGGTCGGAACTTATCAGTGTCCTATTAAACTAATCAATATCGTTTTAGATGATGATGTTTTGACCAGAGTATCACAAGTCCAAAATACAGTTTGGGATGCTGAGTCAAAAGCTATCTTTTATGTGATTGAAATCGAAAATGATGGGCATGAATATAATGCCCTCTAGTGGATACTTGGCTTAACTGCCACAAATGGTGGCACGTTGACCATCAGTTCCCCACGGTACCATCAGTCTATAAATACTGGTACTAAATAGCTGAGAAATTGCTTATTTGTTTCCAAAAACCAACGCAAAAAAGAAGAAAGCTGCGACTGAGCCCATACAGCGGAAATTAAACTAAACAAGTCCAGATGCCCCCAGGTTCGAAACCGTAGATGAGGCTAAACAGAAGCCCACATTGGTTGTTTCTTTTTCCAATATGTGCAAAGGTTGTTTCTAAACCCCTGGGCCAAATCGGTGCCGAAATCAAAAGCAAAAACTTTCCAGATATATTCTTTCAATATTTTAATGTTTTGCAAATGTTTGATATTAGAGCAGTTTGTTGTACCTTCATCGCCTACTCCTTTAATGTGAACTTTGTTTAGAAATTAGATGTTTGGAATGATGTAGGTTTTGAGATTCATACCTGAATGTCTGCTATTAACCATATATTTTTGAATACCATCTTTTCTAGATTTCATACTGTGTCTTATATTCCAGTCTCAACAAAAAGCTTGTCTGACACCTTTCTGACGGGAATGAAACAGCACGTGGCGCAAGCGATTGTTACCAACCATTCAACAGTGGTCTGAAATAAAAACGTATAAAATGCAACTTAAATAGAGTCTTAGCAGATGCACTGACACACACACACACACACACATATATATATTAGAATTATTTGTATGTTTTTTGTTGTTTTTTTTTTTTTACCTTTACCTTTTTTACCTACCTACCTTTTTACCTTCCCAACATCTCAATCAGTATCATCACCATAAATCCTCTGAGTTTGGGTCTCCCAGTGACCATAGCCTGATAACTGTGGTGGGTTTCACAGACAAAATAGCTTTGGAACAAGAGTACTGTCACATATTCTCCGGGACAAGAAGGCAGATATTACAAAATATATTACATATTGCAAAAACATTCACAAATTCATAACTTGAAGGGAAAGATTTTGTAAATCATGAACTGTAACTGCATCAGTGTTCCAGTCCTGATGCCCCAGGGGTGAAACAAAGAATATTTAGGCCTGGTTTCAAATTCTGTCTTGAGTAAACGAAGACTTGCCCCCATAAGGAAAAGCTAAAGCTGAAGCCAAACGTCTGCCATGCTGAGGTTGCATATTTGCATATCTGTTTGACTGTAAATCCCCTCACCAAGCTCACTTACAATGCCGACATACAGGAAACTGTGCTGCTTGATGAAGCTGCTTGGTGAAACTGTGACGACTACTTTGGTGTGAATTCTCAGAATGTCGTCCTTTTCTTTTTTTTTAAATCAATCCTGCTAATTCGGCTTTCAGTGACACCTCTGCTATTTAACATCCCACCTTCTTGCGGGTGAAAAGAAAGGTGTCTGAAACAGGAGCTTTAAGCAGATTGCTGGATTAAGATAATATTTGGGTGGAATGGGCTATCAAGATTTCTATGCATTATTAGAACCCCCCTTCATTTTGGCCTTGATTTGGATGTCATATATTTTGTTGTAAAAATAATTTGGCGTGAACAGTTTAAGGATATGATTCTATCCTATAAAGAAATCAAACCCATTTCTACCCCCACCACTATAAAAAAAAAGATCTTATTCATAGTCTCGGGTCAACTCGGAACACTCGTAAGGTGAAATCTGCAGAGTAATAACATCCGTCACCTCAAACCGGAGCACAAAGCCAAAAGGAAACCTGAAGATAAAAACCCAATGACACTGACATGGTATGACTCAAATATCAAAGCAGTTTTTCAGAAACAGGCAGCATTAAACACTCCTGTCTGCACCGCATCCATAAATACTTCGCCTGGATACTTGCACGCGGCCCATCCCCTTCCACCACACCAAGGTTATCAAATACAACAGAAACGGGCCAAGATCCCGTCATCAAGTTGACAAAATATACTTTTAACCACCCCATCGCGCCACACCAGAGAGGAGACTGATGCGTTCTGACTTGTTCGGATCATCTCCTTGCCAGGTGTTGGTGCCGCGGACAAATGTTTTGCCAAGACGCCGCGGACTAATGACGTTGACGGTAGAATTACATGTACTGATATGTGGTGTGTGGTATGTTTGTGCACACGAATCTCCGGTAAACACTGTTGTTTGTCTTTCCAGCATGGTGTGTAAAATGACAATGACAGTCATCCCGTCATGGTGACAGGATGAACACATCGAGGTGATCAAAGCGGCAGCGAGGCGAGCCTCAAGGAGACAGATGTATCTTATAAGTGTTAAAGAAGGGTGTGGGTTTGATCGCAATACAACTATTCAAAAGTTTGTCTCGCCATCTAGAAACATCTGTTTGTCTCTGATAAGTTCTTCTCTCGTCTCCCTCTCATTTGTGTCTGTCTATTCCTTTTTGGTCGGTGGCCTTCGAGCGATGTGCCGCCGCCACTCGACCAGTGACTCACTGGTAGAAAGAGATGAAAGAAATCCTCTATTGCATTAAATCATGCCAAAACAGTCAAAAACAATAAAAAAATAGAAAATAAAAAAACTACATTCAAGTGCCTTCACCAAGACTTGCTTCACTTTGTTTTTAATCAATTTATCGATCAAAAAAAATCTATAGAAATCTTCTGACCTTTCAATGGGTTCTTTCTTGCAATATGTCCAAAAAAATAGAATTGAAAAAAAAAAAACTGTATATGTGCAGTATTTTTGTCTTTGAGACAAAACAGACAAAAAAGTAGAAGTAGCACTTTGCAGGACACACACCATCACCTCCCATGTGTGTGTGTGAGTAAGAACCTCTCCGGTTCTGTGTTATTGTTGGGGAGTCCTTAAGTGGGCCAGTCAGTCATATAGTTTCCATTGAAATGAATCACGACCCTGTTCCATTCAGGGCTCGTCACAGCCAATCACCTGCCTCCATCTAACCTTCTCCTCTGCACCCTCACACCAACTAACTTCCTGTTCTTTGTTCCTCCATCCATAAATCTCCACCTCTGGTCATCCTATAGGCCTCCAGCCTTGCAGCTCCGGCCTCAGTATCCAAACCAAATGTATCATGATATTTAAACAAATCCAAAAAGGAAATGTGTGCCTAGAGTTCACTCTTCAGTGTGAGCAGTAGGAGGCAGTAAAACATTTAGCTAGATGTCATTTCCGCTGCAACAGGCTTAGGTTGAGATCATGAATCATGACAGCTGAATGATCAGTTGATTGGATTTTTTAACTAGTTAGAAAATAACCTATCCCATTTCAATATTAACTCATGGCAAACCAAGGAACAATACTAAATCCATGTTCACAAATGTCAGTCCTATCATATAAATAAACACAACAGAATAAGGGACGCCTTGTTATGTCGGACTTTGTTGAAACTTGACCAGCAGTGCATTATTAAGCATTTCAGTGCCAAACAAAAACCAATCGCTTCCTATTATTCAGGATTTGAGTTCCCTGCAGTGGAGCGAAAGACAGCAAACCTCAAGTCTAGAGTACTGAAAATAATTCAATCAATTATCATCTATTCCGTTTAATCTTCATTCAGGGTCGCGGGAGGGGTTCGAGTCTATCCCACCTGTCATTTGGCCAGAGGCTGGGTTCACCCTGGACCTGTTGCCAGTCAATCACAGGGTATGTATGGAGACACACAACCATTCGCCCTTTCATTCACACCTCCTATAGACATACAACCATTCACTCTGTCATTAAGACACCTGGGCAACCTATTACTTATTTTGGAGCAAACTCATGCAGACACAGAGTGAATATGGAGACTCCACACAGAAAGGACCCCTGTCAGAATCAAACCACGGACCCATCATGGGACTGCG
This sequence comes from Fistularia commersonii, assembly GCF_037954325.1. Classification (NCBI taxonomy): domain Eukaryota; kingdom Metazoa; phylum Chordata; class Actinopteri; order Syngnathiformes; family Fistulariidae; genus Fistularia; species Fistularia commersonii. The sequence goes on along the minus strand of NC_141284.1, from coordinate 22,401,460 downwards.
AAACGAAGCGCAAAAACAATAGTGTGACAGCAAAGATTATGATCGGACGTGGATTTTGCTCCGTGTTCTCTCTGAGAGGGAGCGTTTTTCTGAATGTTGGAGATGCTGGTCCATCCCGACACAGCAATTAAACTTCAGACAGGAGACTTGGCTTTTAGCAGAAAAGGCAAGAGGAAATATCTGTCATGGTTTTATGTTTAGAGCTACTCGAACAGGAAGTGGCGAACCTCCATCGGCTCCTCCGCAGCCCGTAACGTGCTCCTCTGGCCAGAGGAGGACCAGAGACAGGAGCCTGGCCGAGGTTCACTGATTGGAAAAACACACTCTTCCCTAAAAGTGCTGGACTGGTTTCAAAAATCTTTTCAGATCCGTGCCGGGGTAAACCCAGGGAACACTTCTCTGAAAACATCAGAGAAAACTGTGCTGGACTTGAAATGATTTTACTGCAATCTTTCTGGTTCCAATGCTGCAATTCTGACACAGACTGTTAGCATTTTGAAGTGTTTTCATGGAGGTAAACTTGACATTAGGAGGGGAAAGGAAGATGAACAGCGGGTAAAACTCATTAAGCTTATCTTCTTCTTTTAGCTGCTCCCCTCGGGGGTCGTCACAGCGAATCAGTTTCTTCCATCCAATCCTATCCTCTGCATCCTTTTCTGTCTCACACAAACAAACTCTTTCCTTCCCATCCACAAATCACCTCTCTGATCTTCCTCTGGACCTCCTGCCTGGAAGTTCCAACCTCACCATCCTTCAACCCAGATCTTCCCCATCCCTCTTCTGTCCATCTCCAAACTATCTCAATGTGACTTTTATCTCCAGAACATCCAAAACATGTTGTCCCTCTGATGGACTCATTCCCGACCCCCTCCATCCTCCTCACTCCCAAAGAGGACGTCAACATCGTCATCTCTGCTGCCTATGGCACTGCCTACTCTCTTCCCCTCAATGTCTCTATACCGGAAACCGTGGGTGCTCTCACCTCTATCTCCCACACCTTTCCTTTCATGCTCTTTTATCACCCCTGACACTTTTCTCCACCTGTTTCAACCTGCTTGCACATATTTCTTCAACTCTTATTCACACTCTCCATTGCCCTTGACTGTTGAGCCTTGGTATGGGAAACCCTCTGTCTTCTCTAACCCGGCCCCCGTTCCACTTGAATCCCTCTCATTCACATACACGGGAGTCAAGTCCAGTCAGATTTTAATTCTATGTCGGCAAATCACAACACAGATGTCTGGTGACACTTTCCATGGAGAGCAGGTCTGGACCACACTCAATAAAATGATCGTCAGAAACCCAACATTGCTCCAACAGCAAGCAGTCATTGACAGCGGCGAGCCTTCTACGGGTGCAGTAACCTTGGTCAGATCCCAGCTCAGCGCAGGTTGCCTTCTGTCTCGACCGGTCGTGGTAGAAAGAGAATGAGAAAGATGGACGGAGAGTTAGAATGCAATGTACAGTAGAACCTCTGCTTGCAAACAGAGTTTTACCGTCAAATTTTGAATATTTTGAATTCAGCTGCAAGCAAGCCTCAGTGCACAAACACACAAACAAAAAATGTTGCGAGCTTTCTGCTTTGTGGCGTTGTAGCGCAGCAACAGTCTTGCGGTTATAAGGCTTTTTTGTGCTTTTTCAGTAGGTTAGCCCTCATTACAGCTCCCAAATAGTTAGAAATGCTGCTGATAGTGGTGTTAAGAGGAAGTTAAGAATTACAGTTCATCTGAAGAGGGAAATTCCAGCTAGACGTGAGAGCGGTGTTCGTGTTGCAGATCTAAACAAGCACCACGACATGGCTAAGTCAACCATCTATATAATCCTGAAGAGCAAAGATGCGCAGAAGATGGCTGATGTGGCTTAAGGGGCAACGTCCTTGACAAAGCAAAGGTCTCAAGTCTTAAAACAAGTAAAAGTTATTGTTAGTTTGGTTCAATAAAGCCAGCTTGCTGAAGATAGCGTTAGTGAGAGCCTCATATGCGAGAAGGTTTTACTTTTGCTGAAGAAACGCAGAGTACAATTGCAGGTAAGAAGAGAAAGAACAGCAGAAACACAGTAATAATTAAGGGGTTTTTTGCCACAAATAAACCCACAAAAAAGTTCCAAAGAGTGCACTATGTTTTTTGGAGAACAGATTAATGGGATTCACATGGGTTTCAATAGGATGGACAAATAATTAATACATTAAAAAAAAAATAACTAAATAGATTGGGTTTGCGGAGTCAAAGAAGGAATTAAATTGGTAGGCTACTGTAATCTGTCTTACTGTTGCTGACCTTCATTCCTCTCCAGAGCATACCTTCACCTGCTCCCTGCTCTCACTACAGATGAGAATGTCATCTGCAAATACTAGCTAAATGTTACATATAAAAACATAAATCATAGCAGAGTCACAATCAGAGGATATATTTTATAAATGAGAAGACAACACTAAGTCATCGAACAGTGCACTTCCATCCTGGTCTAAAGATCACTGTTGCAGAATATTTTGTAAAGGCTGTATGTGGATTTGCAGATAAGGCTTGGAGAGCAGCTGCAATAAAGTCCTATTCAAATTAAGAATCCTAATATATATATTTGCTTTCACATCTGCAACTGTATTCTTAGAGTAGAACAGAATAGATTATGCTTTTATGCGTCCCACAGTGGAACTTATGCAAGTCCTTCAACACAGAGCAAGAGGTTCTGTATTGATTGTTTACTGGATTGAAAATGTCAATGACTACATTATGCAATTCAAATACAACATCCTAAAAATGAAAAATATCAGACATTGGCGTACATAAACTCACTGGCTGTCAAAGCGAACAGCCAGAGAGAACTAGTTAAGCCAGAAATGTATTTTCCAAAGTGTTCAAAACACATTGTTGACTTCCACAAGTCTAAACAATAAATTCCAGAACTTCTTTTCCTCCTTAGAGAAAATCATTCATGTTGTCTGTGTCAGCTTGTTGAGACATATTTGCACCAAAGAATGTCAGACCTCAAGTAAATTTGAGTTTGACTTTATGAAACACATCCTTAGGAGATAGATAGATAGATAGATAGATAGATAGATAGATAGATAGATAGATAGATAGATAGATAGATAGATAGATAGATAGATAGATAGATAGATAGATAGATAGATAGATAGATAGATAGATAGATAGATAGATAGATAGATAGATAGATAGATAGATAGATAGATAGATAGATAGATAGATAGATAGATAGATAGATACTCAACATGCTAGACTCTTAATGCAAACTGCACCCAAAGGCCACAAAAGAAGAATACTTATACTTAATAAGAATAAATACTTCTCTGGACTGCAGTGTATGCCACCAGGGGGCGACAAAAACGTAACCAATGTTACATCACCACAAGGTCAGTATGTATTTTATACAATCCCCCTGTTTTAACGTTCACACAGTGCTGACCTGAACCAACATGCATTTACATCCTCTGAATACATCTCTGTAGCCTGAATGCAGAAAAAAACAGGATCCAGGGCATGGAGGACTCTGGCCTATCGTCATAGTAGCTGCAGTCGGTGGGCACGGAGCTCCATTTGAATCTGGCCTTTCTTCGGTCCAACTTGGTTGTTAAGAAAAGGTATAAGGCACGTTTGAAAACCATCCATGGTGTGTCTCGTACTTACAACGGAGCTACCGATGTTCACTGGGGTTCCTCTGAATGCTTGGATGGCTCAGGAAACTTATGTAACTTCACTGTGCGATATGATGGAGACAGGCAGTTCTTTTCATTTAGTTTTTTCTTTTCTTTGGTGATTTCAACTGTGACTCCAAGTTCGACTCAGCTAAAGTCCAGTTAACTATCAGTATGACAAACACACACACGCACACACACACACACACATCCTCCACTGTCAGTCAGATCAGTCTCAAATCGCAAGAAGCTCGTTGTCGGGCAGGCAACAATGACACATTCACTATCATCCTTGGCTCACCAACGTGTGAAAAGTCTTTGATTTTCTGATTTGTTTTCATGCAGTTCTTCAGCTCTTCATGCAAGACTTCCTCATTTAATTTGTAAGTCTGTATGTTAATTTATTATTTTGTTTGATTTGATTTATTTCGAGAGAAAAATTCTATGCTGCTTTGCTCAAAGAAGAGAGGGAAGAAGAGACTGAGACGGGAGAAATGGTGTTTAATGCAATGGCTTAACATTAAGTCCAGGATGCACAGGATTAAACAGAGAAGAGAAAACAACTTACTACACAAAAATCTATTTGGAGGAGTCGACAGGTGCTACAGTTTCAAAAGAATTCACAAAAAAATAATCTGGTTTTTTTTAGACCCCTTGATGTCAGAGAAAGTAATCATTAATAAAATAATGTTGCTTTGGTTTGTAACATTCAAAGAACATGTGACCTACATGGGAATACATCCATGTACATTATCTCTGTACGTGTGTGTGCGTGTGTATGTGCGTATGTGCATCACAAACTGTTGTCAGTCTTTCCAAACGTGCAGAGCTGCACATTTATGCATCATTCAGAAGGGAACGAACATCTCAATTGCACTTTGGATATTTGACCACAGGAGGGTACTAAATAAACCCAAATCAAATGGATGAGAGCAATTTCTCAAACTAGCATCCGTACAATTTCATTCTCTCCGTAGCCTGCAATAACGGCAATATGGATTTCAGAAAATAATATTGAAAAATAAATTAATACATGAGTAGTTACATATGAGTCACTATTGCACGACTTTTCTTCTTTTTAGTTATGTACCTGATTTGGGTGCGGACTGCTGGAACTGTGTATTCCCTCATGGGGATGGATAAAGTATCTACCTGACTATGAATTATTAACAGTTCAAACATGATGGCAGTTGTTGTATATTTATCAAACCTGTAGTTTTATTTTGTTCTTTGGCAAGTTTGTGTTTTTCATGATTTCATGTTATCTATTCAACCTCATTCTTGCAGGGTTTTTGTTTGTGTTTTTTTGTTTTATTTTGTTTTGTTTTAGGGCATTTCTAGCAACATTCCTGAGCTGAATTTTTCAACTGGCTTTTATCGTTTTTTTTTTTCATTAATTCACTTATTCGTTCATTCAATCGTGTATTTATTAATTCATGTATGTATTCATTCATCTATATATTTATTTTTAATGGGGGACTTTTAAATATAGAATTCACCAAAGAGGATATGACATATTTGATTCATATATTTTGACCGAATAGTCTTCATGTATGAATAATCCCATGACCTGGGTCACAGTTAGATCATACATCTCGCTTTATTGTGCACGATGAAACCAAAGCGCAGTGTCATCCTCAACCACGGGGCGGCGTCACAGACCAAACCAAAACACTGACAAGGAAGCAGTTCGAATTTCGCCTAGCAACACTCCTGCTGCATGTTCATTCACACACCTACGTGGTTACACGTGATGCCCCTCCACATTCACATGTACAGACAATCCATCACAAGTGCATGCAAGCACATGGTCTCGGGTTCAACTGTGTGATGTGCGGACTGCTGTTTTTCTGAACCTGCGGCTGTTTTATCTGCATGCGTGCAGATACAGAATGAACATCCATATGAACATTGAGGAAAAAGACCAAAAAAAAAAAAAGAAAACTAGCAAATCATGCAGCTGTGGAAAGACCTGGCCCACATAAAGTCGCTTTCAATATGAATGGGAAGCCTTTGACTTGGCTCTCGGATCAGGGTCAACAAGCCCTCACAGTAGAACTACTCCCACCGCTCTCGTCCCCTCACCTCCCACTTTCTTCCATTCACCATCTCCCACGTTCTTTCCTCTCACCGCCCCTGTGTTCTCCAACTCTCTCTCTCGCTCTTTCCCTCTCTTTCTCTCCGCCTCTCCCCATTCCACATCAACACACAGACCCTGTTTATTTGTCCCATTTGAGAAATCAGTCTGGAGATCCTGGCGCAGTGCAAGAGATCAAAAAAAGCAATGCAAAAATCAATTGGCTCTGCGAGTCCCAAGACTGCCATGCAAATTGGCTCTGAATGACGGCACTATGTGGACCATCTTTTTTTATAGTTCTTCTTTAAAGAAAAAAAAGTAAAAGCAAAATCTGGTGAATTTGGAATTTGCAGTGCTGTTTTTCTTTGTCCAAAATCATGTAAAGGGACTTATGAGCGAGAGCATGTGATTGGTTTTGTGGTATTGTCCGTCAAGCCTCTTTTTATTGACAGAAACCATCTGTGGTTTTTGATGAAACTTAAGGGTATGAATTATAATATTGTACTCCGATGAATCAATTTTCTGGATTAATCCATCCTAGCATACTTTCATACATTCGGCTCCCAGAGGGCTGAACTTCCCAAGAATAGTCTTAACTTGTCAGGACCCAGAAAAGTCCTACCCGCAGTAGGAAACACGCTGATTACTTCAGATCAATTAGAGTACTTTTCAAGTCTGCATGTGTGCTGGCTGGGGACGGGCGTCAACCGCAGAGGCCAACTTCAACCATACTTCCTCGGCTCTTTCAAGTGAGCTCGGGCTAAAGACCACTCCAATAACGGAACAGATAGCGCCGAACGGATGCACCACAGAAAGGACAAAAATGATGGCAATCTCTTGTTCGTGGTAAAATCAAAGTTTTTTATTTTTGCTTCCCTAGACTCCGGATTTTTTAACGGCGCACAGTAATGTGAGGTACACGCACTGATTTCCCACTCGATTGCTGCTGGTTCTTGAACTGATTCAGTTCAAGTTTCTTGGAATTTCAGTTCAATATGCTGAACTGGGCCGCATTCCCATCGGTTTAAAGCAGAACTGTTGCTTCATCAATGGTGGACATTGCACAACGTCCAACAGAAGAAGACTATCCTTGGATAAGAATTCTTATATATTCAATAGCTGACTGACTGACACGCCAGCGTCTTTCAAATAGCTTTTTGTCCACTTCCTCCAACTCATATTTACCCTGTTCAAAACAAAAACTACATTTTCAGCAAAAAAAAAAGAAAAGAAAAAAAAAACCCTACTAAAGTTGTAACATCTTCAAGGTCAAATGGTTCAAATGGAGCTCTCATGGTTCCAAACTAAACTCATTTTTGGCGTAAATGGTCCAAATTGCTAGTTTAGTAGCTTTGTGGAAGTAGCTGTGCAGAAGTGAGCCCTTCCTGCTGCAAAAACAGCTGCACAACATTTAAGATCAGGATCATGGCTACAAATTAAAGATGGGAAGAACTTGTTTGTTTCTCTTGCATATATATTTGGTTGATTGGTTTGATATATAATGTAAGAAACAGGGGCCAATGGTTTGGCATTACAGGAGTATGCTTAAGGAACTTTAAACCCCAGAAAAGTGTTCATATTTAAGTTGTCTCGGGTGATGGTTCGGCAGATCCGGCATGTTTTTCAAGAATAATCTCTCTTTGTTGGCAGGAAGTTTCAGCACCGCAGCACAACTTAATAAGAATGCGAGAGGCAATGAAATTTGTGCAGCTCCTGCGCAAAAGGAAAATTTAATTGCTCTCAGGTTGCACACACACACACACACACACACACACACACACACACACACTACTAAGGGAAGACCATTCACACCTTTCAAACCAAAACACACGAATGAACACCCAGGTTGCATGTGCAACCTTGGCTGCTGAACCAGTCCTTAGGAATCTGTGGGTGTGTGAGCGTGTGCGTGTGTGTGTACCTCTAACACTCCTGTGCTGTGCAATGAAGGGAAGAATAGGTCCTGGGCCACATTCCAGCCCTGCCTCCCTAGGCGAGAGACGGTATTCAGCATTCCAGTGCCTACATATCAGACCAGGTGCATTCCAGAAAACGCACACATTTGACAACATACGATATCAAAATGCACGCAGTCCCAGTCACAACTATATTGTAGAAACATTTAGTCATACCTGTGCAAATAAAAACACTTGTGATAAAAATGCAGATGTGCGGATTTAAAAAAACAATGCATCCAAATGACACACACTGTTAGATGCAATTAAATGTTCTGCTGAAGGCACCCAAGCTACAAATCTGGATTGGATGGGATGGAATAAAATATAATTCATTATCATCATATCATCAATGGAATCACTATTTTCAAGATTTTCCAGAACGGTTCATCACTCTATTGACTCCATGCTATATGTTGAATAATGAAAGCACACTACACAGTTTTATAATATCACTGGCACAATGAGTCGTTTCATTCTTTTTTTTCTTTTCAACATATGATCTGCTGATTTTCTTTGAAAGTTCTTTCCGATTTTGTTGTTGTTGTTTTTTTTTTTACATTTGGTTCTATTTCCCAGCGTAAATTTTACTTGCTGTAAAAATATGCAGTATTAGTGATGAGAAATATTCTTGAAGGCGCTTGTCTGTGTACAAACATAGGCACTCGAATGATGTATCACAATTGCTGATTTAATACACAATATATAATCACATTCAGACAGCACTTGATAAATATCGATATACTCAAAAACCTGACATATACATATATACATGGCAAAAATGAATACCTGGAGGCTTTGATGGTTTCAGATCAATACTGTTGGAACCATTATGTGGTGAAGCTGATTTAAAAAGATGGCGTTTGCATCTTTAATGCCTGATTGATTAAGTCATTTATAATTCATATGCTTTTTATTTCATTTTATTTTTTTAGAGGACTGAGCTATTAAAAGAGCAAGGGTTGAATGTCCAGCCAGTATCTTTCTGAAGTTCTGAAGTTCAACCCGCGCTGTGATCCACTGAGTCACACATGACACTGTGCATGTGTGTGTGCGTGTGTGTGTGTGTGTGTGTGTGTGTGTGTGTGTGCGTGTGTGTGTGTGTGTGTGTGTGTGTGTGCGTGTGTGCGTGTGTGTCCGTGCATGCGTGTGTGTGTCCATCCGGCTCTTCCCTCTCATTTATCAGATTTGCTTAGGCTTTTTTTCCCCGGGGGTTTGTAGCAGGCGGGAGGAAGACCCAGCTGGAGGAATGATAAGGGCACGAAGGAATCCAAATTAGTGAAGTGCTTATTGAAATACGGATGACAAACAAACAGAGAACTGAAAAGATGAATAAATATAGACATAAGAAAGGAGGGTGTGAATGGCTTGAATCAAAAATGCAGTAAAGTGAAAAAACAGTCTACAAGAGCGAGAAGCAGAATCAGACATGGCTAGGCAGAGCTGATGATCAGACAAAGACAGTGAGAAAAATGAAAAATCCACTCATTGGCCAGAAGACAAATGAAGGCAAGGGCAGAACCCCAACAGAGGTAAAACACATGGTGGTGAGGAAGGTAATCGCACCGGTAGGAAACCAAACAAAGACCGGAAGTTAAGTGTTATATGACTCACAAGAAAACAAATCGTCAAAGTAAGACAGCAGGTCAGAAAAGAAAACTAAAGAGAATACATGGGAAAAGTCATATAAGACAGAAACACATGACATACATCTAAAACAAAAAAGTAGACATAACACAACAGGATGTGCAGGACAAATCACAGATGACACTTGATGACACTGGAAGTAACAATTAAACATGAGCACACAACTAAAAGTTCAGAAATATCGTAAATCGGGGAGTCCAAGAGACACAAGAGCCCAAAACACATATCCAAACAGGATAGTGACGACCTGCCAAGAGTCAAGAAAATGATTAAGGGAATAATGCAACGCGGGCCCGAAGAATAGTACGATAACCTTCTCAGTGTGAGGGAGGAGAGCTGACGGTATAAAGGAAAGGGCTGCAGGAAGACAAATGCAGGAAATCTGGAAGGAGAATGAGGTTGATTTATCTAATCTGCGGGCACAGTCGACACGTGAAGGCCTAACAACACCGAGCTAAAGCGCTATTCAGTGCTAATGCGCATCTTCCCCTTCACACAAGTCGGCCATCAGTGGGAGGAAAAGGTTGCTGATTACATGCTATTTGACAGGCACGGGATTCCATGCTTGACAAGCCCTGAATCGGACCATTCCTCTTTGGCATTCCTCCCTCACTGTCACGGTTACTTCCCCTTTTCATGCACTCCCCTTCATTCTCCATTTTTCTTCTCCCTTTCCTCTCATCCTTCATCTCCGCCCGCCTTTACCCCCGTTACATCCCTGTTCATGTCTGTTGTGTGTAGTGCAAATCAATTCCAGCTCTCTTCCCACCCCCAACCCCTTCACTTCCACCCCTCATCCTTTTCCATGTGGCGACTTTTCATCAGTGAAGTGGCTTCCTGGCTCCACTAACGCCACCCCAACTACTCCCTCCGCTGCTCAATGAATGGACGGATCATTAAGGAGACACATTGAGAGAAAGAGAGAGAGAGAGAGAGGCCTGACACTGTCCCTCCCTCCCCCATGCGAATGCACCACACCCTTGGCTGGAACAGAAGTGGTACGCTCCATAGCAAGAACTGCAGAAATTGAGAGAGCACATTGTTTGTAATCTGGCATTGCAGGGGTCACTTCCTGAGTCGTGTGTCCTCTCCCTACGCCCAGTACAGACTCCCCCAAACCTTCCCCTCCTCCCCATGTCCATCCACTGGTGGAGTAGCCTAAGGCTTTTGGACAACCCCCCCCCCCCTTTTTTTTGTAGGAAAGCTCTGACATCTGAAAACAATCAAATAATCTGGGCACAATGCGTCTCTTCATGGAGGGGTGCTGGTGGTTCTCAGATGAGTGGGGGGATTAAGTTAAGGAGGCCATAGAGGAGAGAAAGAGGATCGGGGATGGGGGGCCACAAAGCTGAGGAGGGGGAGCAATTTATTGTTGCTAGATTTGTATGTGTGTTTTGTTAGTTCTTCTTTTTTGGAAGGGATGTTGTTGGCAAAATAACTGAACATCTTCAAAATGATAAAATGGGGAAAAAATAAGGGGACCTTTTTCAGTCACTGAGTCCCTCTGGTTTGTTGTGCAAAAATATCACAGTGAAAACGATAAAGTTATCGCTTATACTATTCAGCCTTTCCTCCACCAAGTCCAATTGAGATTAAGGATCTGTTGAACAAGAAACACAGAGCCAAAAATGTTCCCAACCCAGCTTAAACACTAAAAGTAATCATCAGAAACATTATATTAGTAACACTTAAACCTGATTATCTAACGGTTGCACGCAAACATCTGATTTTCCTTTTACTGAAAGCTTGAAAGTGGTCATGTCAATTTAATAGGCACATTGACACCACCATCTTGTGTATATTATAAATATAGCCGGAGGCATTTTGGTTCCGCTTAGCACAAAGACCAGAAACACGCTCACCAAAATTGATAAAATAGGCCCAACTCGTAAACTTCATTAGGGTGAACATTCATGCACACTCACCTTTATAAAAAGTTTACACTATTTAATGAACGCAATTATCAATATTTAATCAATCCATTACTGATGCTCTATCAGGCATTTATAATCCAATGTTTAGGAACAGCTTTTGACCAAATTATATGAATTCCTTGAACAAAAGTGATTACTGGACAAAATTATACTCTTAAAAGTCTTAAATCAATTTGCCAATTTGGTACCACAAAAGAAAATACTGGCTAACTTTGGGAATCCGTTCTTATCTCACATGCCCCAACAGAGGGAACCCCCCCAACTCTTTTACGAACTTTTCCTACGGTTACCTGGCAATTTCTGGGGGTCACATCATCAAATCTCAACAAATTGTTCTGTAACCAAACACATATGATCGCTGACATGTGACCAATCATACATACATAGAAACACACCTGCATACATATATAAATACATGCATCATTCTTTTCTCTCCTGTATCTCTCTACGGTCTCCTTCACCAAACCACAATTCAGCAGGAGTCCTGTCGGCATTAGATGTGAATAAGTTCCACTTGGTGGTCCCTCATCAGTTGTATGATTCCAACAGGAGCAGTCACCGGGGCCAACAAAATGGACTCATACTATGTGCTGGAAAAGGTAAAAGACGTAGAATTTATTTGGCTTTTGAGGGGTTTGGAAGCGCAGTATCACATACGCTCTTCTTATCTGAAATTCTGATAGCAAACCGGGGCAAGGGCCAAGACACTGACACGCAAGTCCCACGTAAGTGTAAAGTCTGAGGTCTTCAATAACAGGCAATGCTTGTGCTAGTCCAAAATTTGAAAGTGTATGTTTTGAGTTTTGCCATGAGCCGACTGTCTGTTTGATAGCACGCGAGATACACATAACAGAGCCCTCGTCTTTGTGTTTGCAGGGCAGTTTAGCAGAAATCAAGAAGCTCTGCAGTCCTCTTTTTGGTCACACACTCTTCTATTGGATGGATTTAGGAGATAAAAAAAAAAAAAAAAACAGGAAGAAAAAACAGAACGGGTTGATGCAGATTGTGGTAAACTGGCCCTCTTTCCTAACTTTTCTATCTACAAACATCTGCACATGCATCCACATGCCCACAAACGCACGCGCGCACACACACCGTTCGCAAACAAAACTGCTTCTGCGTCTCTCCTGCTGTTCCTTCTTATCCCCACGAGAATGGTAAATAGTCATCTGTAACTTCCCCTCCAACATATTCATTAATCCCGTCTATCCTGTGGGGCTGGATGATGATTACAGGGAAGCCAACTGAAGCCGCCCAAATAAACACCCCTCAGGCAGCAACAAAGGCCTGTCCACCTCACCCTAAACACAGCTTCCAGAGCTGGATCAGATTTCAATCAAGCCCACGCACAACATACAAACAATAGGAAGTAACAGAGTCTCAATTGTGGCTGAAACCAATTTAGTTTCCTGTTCCTGTATTTGAGACATGAAAAACTGGTGCCGATTCATCTTACAGCAGCGAAAAGTCCAAAGTACAGAAAACTTAACATTGAATCTTGTCGAAGAAGAACACTGCCTCAAATGTGCTATCACTGAATTTTCACAAATCATTTTAAAGTTATACAGCACATTTCTCATGTTTCATCTTAACATCAGTGCATCTTTAAAATCCTTGCCCCTTACATCATAATCAAATGTGATTTTATAGCGGTTTGCGTACTTTGCATTCCGGCCATTTACAGAACTTAGATAATCGCTGAAGTGTGTTTCTCTCAAGGGCTTCGCAGCCGCGATGACCTTCCATCTAAACTTACACCCTTGTGCACGGTCACAAGACTGGCTCTCTGAGCTTGACACATTTTACTCATTGAGTCACCCACATCCACTTCTTATCGTTCTGCGGTACTTGAATAACACGAAAGATAGTCAAGATATCAGGTGAATGTAGGCGGTTGTAGTTTCATAGCGATCGCATCCACATACGTGCAGTCATGGGAGGAGAGCGACAAAGCAAAGACAAACATGCCTGATGACCCTCGCACTTCCTATCCCTCTAGCGTCTACACCTTTTCTACACACAACTCTGCAATTATCATGCCTAAAAGTTGCAGTTTACTTTGATTAGGCCTTTACAAATCATAGGTACGCATGGTCGTGTTCAGCTGCCAGGCGTTTCAAATCCAGCACCTTTGGCTGAGGCCACGCCTCTTGACCAAGATCGCCAACTGTCCACTTTGAGCTCCTTGAACAAACTGGGCATCTCTGGAAACAATGCAGGTGTTTGTTTGAGTTTTCCTATGTTCCCTGTTTTTTAGAGAAACGCCAATAAAACATTTTTACCATGCAAGAAACTAAATCTCACTGATCTACAAAAGATGACCATAACAGTCTTAGAATCCATGAAACAGAAAATTGGATGGATGTAAAACAAATATAAGGATTATGCTTAGAATTAGGTTAGAGAGGATTAGATTATTTACCAGGAGCTGTCATCAGCCATCTGTAATCTTTCTCACTGGATGCCCTGAGGTCTCCGCAGACTGTATGGCGGCAAATACACAGACACAGAATTTCCTTTCCATAGCTGCTGTACAAAAGAGGCCTTCACTCCTCTCTTGTGACCAAAGGGTGCCTGTGATGCTGAAAGCTAGTGATCACATCACCTGTGTTTGAGGTTATCATCTGATTCCAGTCATGGTCTAATACAAGCAAGGAATCTTCTGTCTGTGTTCCTTTTTTTACTTTAATAGATGTCATGAGGTAGAGTTGTTTATTCCTTACATCTATGCATGGCAAACTGATTTTTACATCAGGAAACACCTTATATCTCATTCTAACATATGCAAACATGTGCCTTTGAATTTAATTTTTGTGTGCAGACAACCCTATCCTCTTGATAATCATCAATGCATAAACCCATAAATAAAGCAATACATGATTCATATAAGATTTTAACAGGTTTAACACTATGTCACATATTGACAATGGCTATGTGGTGTGTCACATTGGAAAACATCGAATATTGACCCCCAGAACACAAGAGGGTGCTGCAGGATCCTGTCTCGCTTGACTGACATGTCGTTGACCCTCAGGATGAAGAGGTTTGTATTTTGTACAGGAATTTAGTTCATAAACTGAGGACAAATGAACTCTAAAACTATGTACTCACTATTACATGCATGAGAAGGAAGACACAAAAACAATACTGTATATTCAGTCGTGTGGAATGTGTTGTGACTTTGTCTGTCACTGAAATGAATTGTTGATTGTATTGTTACATCCCTGATGCCGACATTAAAATAATCATTAAAATGAAACGGCACCAATGTCTTCAGAATATATCAGCTATATGTCTAAAAGTCAAGGTATTTCTGCTGGATTCTGCTGAATGAGGTTTGTGTGATACAGGAATGTTGGCTTGTTTACCAACTAAAAGAGAATTGCGATGACCCTGATTGCACTTAAGTGGGGAAGTCAAAGGATGCTTCTGTTAGCTAAACATCCTGTTTCCTGGTTTAAGCACCCTATAATGTGTTATAAGCACAGTGTAAAATACACAGGAAATGCTAAGCATTCACATTTGTGAGATGAGAAAGAATACTGACTTCCTGAACTCTGAATACTCCAAAGGATACAAGTATGCTAGTGGGAAGATTTGTGGCCACAGTTCTTCCTGGTCTATTTAAAAACAGGGGACATATCTCCTGACGTTTATCATGACCCATTCAAAAAGAGGAGAGGAGTGGTTGTCACATTTTGTCAATCAAGTCAACTTCATTCCAAAAAACAATACATATGTATGATATGCACATCATAACTCTATTGTAAATTTCACTTTTCCTAATGTTTAAGCAGCAGAATGGATCTCAAACGCAGAAAATAATCACAGATCAAGTTTTCAGTCCTGCCCTGGCATCGTGAACTATACACGAGTTAACTATAGAAAGTGTGGAAGAGGCCTATCTCATATGGCATAAGGCCGTCGCACAAGCTGTATGAAAGCCAGAGAAATACAAAGAAACTTCTCACACAACATGCTGTCACTATGACAACCAAGCAGAATCATTTGGCCTGATCTCTTGCCATTCCACACGGCACAGAAATCCAATAGCATTTAAGTATTATGCAACCAGGCCAGCGAATCGTTCTGCAAACCTTTTAACACATTTGCAAAAGATTCATCAGTGCAAACATGGATTTTCAAGCAACTTCCTACATTATTTTTAGAGGGCTCTATTGCTGGGGCCCTCTTGTGCGTGCACATACACGCACTCACTGTGGCAGTGTGAAATGCGCAAGGTGGATAGGTTAACCAAACTGTATGACCACCCTCGTCTATTCAGTCACCCTGTACAACCATACTTGCTATTGTCGACTCGGAGACCTGCCATCTCACTCCTGTGCTACAGGTCAATTTAATGTCACATTTATCTGCCATTATAAAAGGCTATTTACTTATTTATGTTTCATCATCTAGACAATTCAACTTGATTATTTCATGCTCACTCTAATAGTTAATAGATTATTTTTTATGTGGACAGGCAGTTTTATAAATTACCTGGCTTTCTCTTTGTAATTCAGATGTTTTTAATTTGTGTTGATATTTAATGCTAGGTTTGTCCTCATAAATCATGGAGGGGATCTGATGTAATTCCACGTGCTTCAGCAGTCGTGGCTGTGTCCATGTTTTACCCCCCTTACTTACACACACACACACACGCACAATAATTTCACTTCAAGGTTTTTGCAAGTAGCCCGAGGGGGCGTCGATCACAACAGGCAAAAAAAACTTAATGAAACAAGCTCGGCTTGTAAATGGCTGTGCGTGGTGTCAGACCAGCCCCACGGATTACTTTCCGCTCTGCGCGCTGTCACGCAGGCTCTTCCCTCTATGTATCAATGCGTGATTGAAGGAAAACTTCTGTTGGGAAGTGCAAGGGGGGGGACTACTTTCTGACGAGCTGCAGATACGCGGACCGTGAATGTGTCGCGTTCTGCGGCGGAGGCACACCATTTAATACAATATTTGGCGTCGTTTGACTAAAGCTGATAAACGGGAGTGCTGATATTCCTATATTAAACGTTTTCGCTCCGCCGCGGAAGGATCTAATTTTCTGAAGCGAGGGTCGACACATCCGCCCAGTTTTCCGATGCCCCCCCTCCCTCCTCCTCACACACTCCCGAGTTGACAATGGAGTTCGATTAAAACAGATGTCCACCAACTTCTAATGGAAATTAAAAAAAAAACTAGACGTGCTTCTTCGCGCGTAAACGCCACTCTTTGAAGAAAGCGCTTTTTTTTCTTCCTGGCTGCCTTCACAGCGCGTTGGCCGGGACACGTTGGCGGAGCGACGCCGCTTTTTTTCCCTCTCGAAGTGTTGTCCCGGAGCCGAAGTTAGCGAATGGATGCTCGGCCGTCGGTCGTAAATAACCTGCCGAACGCCTAGCGGCGTCACGGGCGGTCTTCGCATCGTTTTGAGGACCTACACGCACACACGCACACACATACACATATACGCTCTCACCGGGGACAAGTATTCGTCGAAGAGGATGACGCCGGTGGCTCACTTGTTGTGGTCGGATTTTACTTCCAGGGAGGACAGAATGAATCAACGGTTGTCATCCCCCCTCGCGGCTTCGCGTTAAGCCGCGGCCGGCGGAGGCTAACGCTAAGCTAGCTGCTTCCACAGGGGACACCGAGCGGAGCATGCACCCTCCGCGCGCCGCTCGCCGACCATCCACATCGGGCTGATTTCTACATGTGAGCTGAGCGGAGCGGAGGGTGGGAGGGAGGGCGGGAGGGGGTCTCGTCGGTAAAAATGGTGATATTCGTGGTATTTTATCCCACCGTCGCTGCGTCGTCGATGCTATTGCTAGGATTTGGATCCCCGTGAGGAAGAAAATGAGTGAAGATTCAACAAATCCAAACAACGAGTGAGTGCCGTTCTATTTCTCTCTCTCACACACTCTCACACGCACACACACACACACATACGATACGATTACAGCTACTTTATTAAGGTGCTATCGCCAGTCTATTAGCTGCTTTATTTATTTATTTATATATTTATTTTGGACGGATCCGTGTGTGTTTGTGTCACAGCCAGGCACATGGCCCGGACCGGGAATCGATCGTCATCATTTCCAATCATTCTGTGTCTCGAACAACTTTGGCAGCTGAAGTTGACCCGACTCGATCGCCGTGTCCGCCCCATCGGTCGCCTTCACATGATCGTCTGTATCTATATTTAACGGGAAAATGTCCATGCCCCCGTGATATTGATTATCGCCGTATATGTTGACAGTTTCGGACAAGTGGACACATGATCCGCACGACAACAATCTTGCTCGAAACAGGGGGATTTAGCTTTTAAACGCATGTCAATCGCGACGTGATCGGAAATCGTCCTATTGACAATCTGGATTATGTAGGTAACCGATGTCCGCCATGATTTTGGATCCTATCCGCGGATTAAAAAAATCCCGCAGACAAGGTTCGCGTTTCCGTTCCGACATCACGATCACGAAAAACAACCATCTTTCCAGTCGTCCGCGTCGAAAAGGCTGAAGATGCCACTTTTTTTTCTCAATCACACTCATTTACATATCTCAATCTCCATTCATAAAAAAAAAAAAACGCTTTGAAAGAAAGCCTCACAGCCTTCAGACACACGTCGTGTCGTGAGGGGATTTTGGAGATTTTTTTGACATTTCGTTACGTTTTGTCACACGTCGTGTCTATTCCACGTCTCGGTATTGTTTAATGGGCCGATCCCTTGTGTGCGCTTGTTGACAGTCAGTGAGAAATATCTGCCTCGGTGCTGCGGTCACATGATCCCCTCCATTCATAAAGTACCTGCCAGCCCATTCACAGCGCTGCACAGTGTTTTCGCATTGCAGCGACGATCGCACAACCGTCACATTTCCTCCGCTGCGTTTTCCCTGCACGATGCGTGAGCATGCAAACGGCAGCCCCTCTCTTTCTGTTCCACGTCGCACATTTCCCCGCCGTGTCACAGGATTTTCTTAGATAATGTATTTGTCACAGAGGAAGTCATGTGCCCCCCCCCCCTGCCATTTTCAGTGTCATGGTTCAGTGTTCGAAACACACCCGTTTTTCCTCCATTCCACCCCCCCATGCTTTTGATTTTTCTTTGTCATTCATTGGGGATCTGTCCATTATTATTGTTTTCTTAATGTACCGAACCCTGTATGTCAAGGGCGTCCGACCGTCCGTGCCTTTCTGTCTGGGGATCCTTCCAAACAGTCGTAATTCAGTACAAACTGTGCAAGCTGTCATATTTTTTCAGTGCTACCGGGAAAGGTGAAACCTTGGCTTTGAAATGGCCATTTGATCATACCGTTTGTGATCATGATCAGCCGTTTTGAATGGAATTCAGCCCCCCACACCCCCATTAGCTTGGACTGCCTGCACAAAAATCTCAGCGCACCGCCCACATCAGGAGCTCCAGGGGTTAGGCTACAGATGAGGATGGGGTGTGCGAGCAGCGGTGTATGCTAGGTTTGTGCAGGAACTAAGATGGCGAAAGGATCCAAACATTGTTGCTAGGATTCCAACACCACCTTTCTTGCAGTTGTTTGGTTCATGGAGGAATTGGCAGGATCAATGGGATAAAGTCAAAAGAATTGAGGAGATACAGGAGAACTCAGTTGGCAGCAGATATAACTGCATGTTTATTAAATGCATTTCCTGAATATTTGAAGAGCATCTAATAATTTATGTTTTCAAACTTATCTGATTGATTAAATGTTGCATATATCTGTCTATATATGTAATTTGTGTGTATGTTGGGAGATAAGTGATCAGTGATTTTAGATTCAGAGAAAGAGAGTAAGTTCTCTTTGAAGTAGTAGTGTTTTGATTATTTTAGTGCTTTGATTATTGGTTTGAATCATATTGTGAGAAACAAAGGTCAAATTGTATGATTTTGATATGAAGGTTATTGAAATGTTGCTTTTTTGGAATCTTGTTTCATTACCTCTCCGATAATGGAAAAACAGATTGAGACTTCAACGCTTTCAGGCGTTCCTATTATGAAAGTTAGTCACAGCCCTATGGTTGTCACACAGAGGTTCAAGAGTTTCAGTTTTGTTCATTTAATTTAAAAGAAATCTAAATGATTGTGTTGAATTGGGTGTCGCCTTAGCACTGTCAAGACCACGTGACTTGACATTATTGAATTTGTCACTGCTTTTTCACAGCACAGTACGTGTTGGCTGAATTATACTGGACCCTTAGTAGCCACTTACATTTTCTACTGCATGTGTGCCCCTGCTTCCCAGTGACCCTGCATGAAGCTGTTGTGACATCTTCTTTAGCCACCTTTACACTGTGCTTTCAAGCCAGAAAACTACGCTGCTGTTAGTACTTGCCGTTCATACTGAAGAGCTTCGGCAAAGGGAGCCACAGCACCATTTTGCTTTTTGCGTATAATCAACAGACATATCCGTGTAACTGCCCATTGAAGTGAGTGGAGCTGTGTGTGTGTGTGCACATAGACACAAGAAAAAGCGTTACAATTGTGTTGGGTTTCTTTCAGTGCAGTTGTGGAATCTGTGTGTGAAAAGGGCCTTGTTTATAATTTTTGGCTGTTTCATACATTTTAAGTTGTTCTCTGAATGGAAGAAAAAATAGTGTAGCCATTGGCTCAGCTTGCATCTAATCCAAACGGGATTTCTTGCAAGGTATCTGTATTTGGCCAACATCCTTTATGTGTTTAAAACCTGAGATCTTGATGGTTGAAGACACTGTAGTGTGTTTGACATTTTCCAGCAAACTATTCTGTGTCTATCATGAAGACAAAATATTTCCCCATACTAATAACAAATAATAGTTCAGTAGTTGTGGGTAGTGTTTTTGATGAAGACTGATGTATGATCCAAGTTATTGTAATTTACATTCAAGACTAACGGAAGAATTTGGAAATCTATTGGAGTGTGTGCAAGAATCTCCAATGGCTCTTTGTATATCTCAAATATTTATTTCAATGAATAGCAGAACTCTGAAATATATAGCTATATTTGTGTGCGTGTGTGTGTGCGCGCGCGTGCTATTCAATGAATAGCAGAACTCTGAAATATATAGCTATATTTGTGTGCGTGTGTGTGTGTGTGTGTGTGTGTGTGTGTGTGTGTGTGTGTGTGTGTGTCCACTCATTTTGCCTTGCAATTTAGTTTTAGGGTTCAACCACTATTGAGTTTTTGTGTGTATTTAGTTTTTTCAGGCATGAATAAGACTGAGTCAGCTGATGCTTGAGGCTAGTACTGGAGGATGAAAAATCTTAAGTTTGTCCTGAAATTGACATAAAACAAATTTGTTTAATTCAATTATTTGAGAGAAGTAAAGTGCATGGTCTTTGATGCACTACCATAACCATTCTGAATGGATTTTTAAAAACAAAAAAGTAATTTTCTAAACATGAGGTGAATTTTTGTTGAGATTATAAACTAATGTTCCAGTATAGTGTGCCCTTGAGAGCTATATGTGTTTCATGGCAACCTCCTCTGATCTTACCACAGTGGTCACATTGACCAGCCAATAAAAGATCTGATACCAGTTATATATAGAAAATCTAGGCTGATTATTGGCAGGCCATCTAACCACAATATAGAACTCATCATTTTGATTTTTGGGTTTTGGTTTGGCTTCTGGACTAAACTTTCCTCTTCAAAAACATGAAAGAAGTTACTGACAGTAAATGAGGTTTGTCGCTGTAAGACATGAAACAGGTGTCTTCTGAGATTCCTGTCATAGTCCCCACGGACTGATTTTCCAAGATTAAGCGAGTGCTCTTCATTATCATTATAATTTCAGCTTTTTAAGATCAGTTGCCTTTCTAGTCAAATGAGCACGTATAGGGTAAGAGCCCATTGTTTAAGATTCCAGCAGTGTTGTGTTATTGTCTGTTGCCAGTCAGGTGATCCTCAGTGATTCCTCTTGCTGTGTCCTCTTCCTATCTGTGTGATTGATTTGACAGCTCAGCGTTTTATCTGCCATGTGGGTGTTGTGATCTTATCACCTGAGGGCTGTTTTGCACTCCCATTCCTGCTGCAGAGCTTTCCAAACACATTCCTCCTAAACAACCCCCATCAAGTCACGAAACGACAAAGGGAGTCAGCTACTTCAGCTGTTAGGGTTAGTGCTTTATGACCTGGTTAATTGCACATATCCTGTGGCCATTATGTTAAGCTAAATAATTTCCTGGACCTCTTTTATAGACAGTATTAGTGGAGATTATTAGCAGTGCTGGATATGACCTCTATCGACATTTGCCTTTACTAGCTGGGTTACTCTTAGCCATACATAAATCTTCACTTTTGAAAGTGTCTGCTTAGCTTAACACATTTTTAGTTTTGCTTCTGTATTATTTTGTGGAAGTACTTCTTGTTACACCAGTGGTGTACAGACACTAATGACATTACTTGACAGCCACAGAACAGACTTCAGCCTCATCTGGGATTATTCTAAAGAATATGCATCAGTGCGGATACATGACAATAACCCAACATTTCCATTACTACTGTTCTGTGACAGCCCAGCAGATTTTGCAAGTGAAAATTAGTGTAAGATAAAATTTTGTGTCCATGCCGGTGACTCAGGGTTTACGACTGCATTTGTCAAAATGCAATGATATAATTTTGCCACTCTCCAGTGTTTGTGCTGGTTTGTTTCACTGTCCTCAAATGAAATTTCTGTACTTCCAACTACTTCAACAGAACCACAGTATATCTCATTAGCAGAATGCAACACACCATTTTTCTAAGGGCACTGACTTATTGTATGTTATTGGTTGGGTAGGGTGGAGAAAATAGGCCAAAAATGATAATTGAATGTTTCTGTTTAAAATGCATTAGTATCAAAACCATTTTTTCATATTTTTTGCTGGCGTTATTCCCAGTGATGGTGAACTTCCAATGAAAGAAGCACATTTTGTGAGGATTGTGATCCAACTGTCATTGGAGAGCTGATGAGGCCAAACTTATCTGCTCATATAGACATTGGACATTTGGGCTCTTGTCAGTGCAATTACTCACACTGGCGGTAGTTTAGTTATCATAGCTGTAGCTTCAATTGTTTGAACATTTGTGCTTGCACAAATTTCCAATTTATTTAATTTTTTAAGTTCTGAAATTCAGATTTAAATGGTAGCTTTTTGTTGTCAGCCTCATTGTAGGATCTGGACTACTACACTGCTGTGTTACTGTAACACCAGAGGATTAAGGTAATTAAGGATTTATTTGTGATTAATCAGCCATGTGGAGAAAAAAAGAAGGAAACAACAAAAGAGCCAAAGGTTACTCATTTGAATATCAACTTGACATCACAGTTTAGCTCTCCTGGCATAATAGATATGAATTCTCGCATACTGAATAAAACTTTCCTTTTTTGAAAAATTTCTGCTTTGAACAGTAATTTAATAACAAAATCATCTGAAAATCTCACAATGGCCTGATCTTAAATTAACCATATTGTCTGCGCCACTATGCTTTCAAACAGCAGTATTTCATATTGTTTTCTACAGTATTGCTCAACAGTCTCCCTCTCATACCTGTCTCCCTAGGTCTCCTGTCTATTCAGTGGGCTCAACAGTAAGGATTGGGCCTCCTTTTAGACTATCTGCCTTTTCTTGTCAAAGTAGGCTCTGAGCTTCAGGTCGTCAGACCGTGTTCTGGTGACACTGACATAGCAGTGAGTAGAGACTCTTCTCCTGACTGAAGTATTTGGTTAGCACCACCCTGACCAGAGCTCCAACTGCTGGTCAGAGGACACCAGAACTTGTTTTTGTAGCCGGACTAATCGTTGTTGGAGTGCCGACAAAGTGGCCATTTGATCGAGCAGACAGCGAATAAAATTCATCAGATTTGCAAAAATGAAGTAGCTGGTATCAGGTACTATTCACTGCTTTTCCTTAAGGGAATCCGAAGAAGGTGAGCCTGAACCATCATTGTTCATCCTAAAAATCCTTTATTGCTCAGTCTCATCAACAGGGATATATCCTTTAGTTTTTGTTTATGCTTAATATTATAGCTGTCATCACCCTGAATAAAGCGCCCCTAAACTTGTTCCTTTTCCTGGCCTGTACGTCAGATACTATTTACAGCAAAATGGAGGAATTGCAGTCATCAACTTGCAAAATGTGATTACACCTGTTAGTTTAAAATGATTGTTATTTACTTACATATGCATGGAGAATGTGGACCAAAAATATCATACTGGAATTTTGTGAGCACACCTAATTTTTTTTTTTTTTTCTGCTGACAAACATTAGTTAGTGGAATTTAGTGAAAGAAGTTCAATGGAAGTGATTTAATATCATTTAGTTTCACGGCACCAACTTCAAGAGTTTTTTTTCTCCCTATGTGGTCAGAGCAGCTGGTTGCTAGATCGTGAGCTCCAGAAGGACAAACAATACAAAAGGTTTAGCCTCTTCTTTTGTCATCGAAAATAAGTCGTATAATCTGTATGTGGCTTATAAACTGCCAATTGTTTACTTTGATAACGGACCCCTCAAATAGCCAAGTTGTACCCATGAAAAACAGAAGGTGGTGATGAAAAGAGGACAAGCCAAACCCTCACTTCTTTGTGTCTCCTTTTAGTGTGTTTAAATTCAAGTAGCCTTTGTTTTCTGCTTTTTAATAGTCCTAACTTTCATTTGTCCTTTTAAACTATTGTATTTTCTACTATCATTCAATTAATATTTAATATGCCTGCAACATAGACTTGATGTAAACTTAACAAAATCATGGCTTTTGACCTACATATCAGTCAAGAAGATACTTCACAGACCCTATTCAAGTATACATCTCTCTTCGTATTAGTGACTGAGTGCAACTGCTTTGTGATTCTGGAGGCTCAATAGCTAATATGTGGCTCTGCTGATTAAGACATTTTGTATTGGCAAATAGCATGTTAACAGAGCTTCACATGACACATGTGTTTTTTTAATTTTTGCCTTTACTGGACTTCCATTGTTGATGCTTCTTTCTCTTCGACCCTGCTCCATCCAACAAAGCAACCACTCCTCTGTCAGCTCCTGCCTTTCCTTCTCATTTCCTCAAAGACTTTGATGGACAGACTATGAGGAAATGCACATTGTGCCACTGAACATTCAGAAATCACAAAAGTTTTGATTTGTGAGGATGATGGGAAATGTGACTGTAGCGAAAGAATGCAAAGAGCCACGACCTACTTTTTAGAGTGTTGTGAAGAAAATGTTGCTTACTTTATCTCATTCACAGCGACTTCTGTAAGATGTCATTGTACCATTCTCTATCTCCGATACTGGATTCAGTGAAGCCATCCTATTTCTGATTACAACTGTGAAAATGTTGCTTTAAAATATTCAAAAGATTCACAGTCATGTTGGATTCAGTTGTAGTACCGTATTTAGACAGATAGTGCTAAGCATCCATAGAAATGCATGTTCTCTTGGTCTCATTTGATTAACAGCCACTCAAAAACACCCGCCCTCTTGCCAAAGTAATGTGACTGAGACATTCATGAATACAAAAATGCTCAAGTTTCACTTTTAGGCTGTAAAGTTAGAAGTTCTGTAATCCCAAATCTTATTTTTCATAGAATAGTAATGATCTAGTGTCTGCTTTTTTCTAGAATCCGTCCTATTGTTTGTTTGATTAATGACAATGATCCTCTGTGTAACCAGAGGGCTTGGACTGTCTGTAACAGAGACAAACCGATGAACTGAACAGGCCTTGTATAGCGGTGGACTGTTCATTCCCATGGTCAGCTTTGGGCCTGAGTTCTGTGTATTTTAAAGCTGAGCCACTTCCCTCTTATAATTTTCATTTCCTCCTCAAGTATTTTAGGAACATGCATAAACTTGCGTAAATGTCAGCAGTGTATTTAAGGCATATTTCAAACCCCTTTTTGTATTTTTGAGTCAAAGATTTGGTGTGGACTTATTCTCTGTGTTGCTATTAAGCTAAGAATCTTTTGGATTTTTTGACTCACCATCACAACATCTAGATAGAAAGGCTGAGCCTTTTCTTCCTTTCTTTTTGAAAAAAAGGGGGGGGGCTCTGATGTTCAAAAACCATATCTTAGTGCCTCTAAGATGTGCTTTTAGCACTAAGTGTCTCAATTGTGGATATTGTTTTCAGTTGTGCTGCATGCGGGACCATGAAGGCTGGGCCTTGTTGTGAGCTCTTTGCTGCAGCTGGGCTGAGATAGTTCTTTCCTGCGAGGCCACAGACATAAAAGGGCACAGATGTAAATCCTAAACCTTGTGTCTTTGATTGAGTTTCCAAACGCTTTGAAAACAGGAAGGGGTTTCTGTGTGTGCCTCTGTGCACACACACTTGTGTGTTTATTTCTCTGGGAACATTTGGCATGTGTATGCATTCTGTGAGAGATAAGCCCAGGTCCTAGATGATTGAATTTTAGTAAGTGTTACTTTATGTAAATAAAAAAACAAAACAATGAGTCAATTTTCGCACCAGAAATTATACTTGAGGTTTGTCTGATTCTGCATTTTTCATTGTATTAACTCTAATTTTTTGATCAGATTTGACCTCCTCAATGTCATTTTGATTCTGTTCAATCCAAGAGGCAGAGTTTCAGTGGATAGCTGCTTGAATATGCATCTCAGTGATTTTCAAGATAGACCCATCAGTTAGTTTCTGGTCTTTATGGTGATGGTGTTATTCTAACAACAGGGTATGTTGTAATGTGTACAATGCACTGTTGGAGTTTCTCCTAACACCCACAAGCCAAAATCATTTGATTGTCTTGTCCTCCCCCTTGCTGCTGAGATGTCTTTTTGGTGTTTCCCACAACTAGATTGCTGCCTCGGCTCTTTGGCTTCCCTCTTCCTCCTTAGTTTTGGAATAACTATGACAATTAGACACCAGTGCCTCAAGACTTCTCTTTCATCAAAGCAGGCCAGAGTCGCCGCAGTAGTCAAAATGTGTGGTACGTTTTTTTTTTTTGGTAATGGCAATGTAAGGTTTTAATTAACCAAATTCTTGCGGTTCAAATTAAGATTATCTCAATATGTGGCTTTGATTGATGTTTGAGAATAGTTTTTTACCATTTGATGCACATATGGGATTCTTTCGATTTATGATGTAACAGCTCATTTGCACATAAAACATTGTCGCTGGGGTCACCAGCCCTATCCAGTAATACAAGGTTTGGTTAGCATCAGGCTGAGACTCGATGTTACAATGGCTGTATAAGAGGGTGGTTATATCATTCATGTACTGATTATGGCCTCCCTTAGATTATTCCCCCCTATATTCTACAATACAGTCTAATTTGACACACCGACAGCTGTCTGTGACAGATGGGATGAAAAGTGGTTGTGATCACTTAATTTGTCATCATATTAGCGGGTATTTTTGTGAAAGAAAGGTGGTAAAACTGAAGTGTAGATTTGTGGCGCAGAAGCAATATTGGCTTGTTCTCTGTGTCTTTTTTTCCCTGAGTCAGTTGGTAGCTTAGCTGAATGTTCTTGTGAGGGAGATGACTCACCAGCAGCCTGAGGTGTTGAGAGGAGATAGGGCAAATTTCTCTTTCACTTCTCTTTCTATAGATTAAGCATTGGTTTTCCCTGCAACTAATAAAGCAGGCCTGTGATGCAGGCTGTCTGTTATTGTTTGCGTAGACATTGGCCTATAATTCACTTTTATTCATAGCTCTCAGGGAGCCCCTTTCAGAAATGTCTTGTTCTGTCCTTATGTCATAATTTGTTTTACATCCATGTAAGGTCAAATCTGTATTTGTATTGAGTGTGTCTGCGCCCTTCACGTTGTCACTCCTATTTAGAGGATTTGAACCGTGGCTAAATGGGCTAGCCAGTTTGCACCATTCAGATTAGATGCACTGTTGGAACCAACTGTCGAGTCGGGGTTGCATGTTATTTATTACTCGGTGAGCCATTATTTCTGTGGACTTCACTTTATGATTTATCTGTTTGTTACTCTGGGCCAATACTACTTTCAATAAGTATATTTTTCCTTTGCGAGACAGTTTCATGCTGGATTACAGAAAAGACCGGTGACTTCATTCAAAACTTGGGATTTTTCACTTGTAGCCAGTCATCAGAACTGTTGCTCTTTACAGGAGAACTAGCTAAATCCATGGCATTTTTGTTAAAGCAGAATATTTCATCTATCCATCAAATAGCTACCGAAGAATATCACACATTTGAGAAGGTGTAGAAAATGAGGGTTAGGGTTGCCAGACTAGCTTTACACAACATTTTTCATTCCCCTTTTGCTTACCCTCTTTTTTCTGCAAAGGATAATCTACAAATCCGATTGGTATAAGTAGCTTGTGTTTATTTTGTCTATAATATTCTAACTTTTTCCCTCCTCAAATGCCTTGCAGGCCAAAGGGGTCTAGTGGAGCTTGATAGCTTTCCTCCGGTTTTTGATACAGGGGATAAATGGGGAGGAAAAGGGGTGATGGAAAAATGTGGTAAGGGGGACTTTTCTTCCCCTTTCTGATGTTAATGAAAGGAGGAATGGTTTTCCAGCTTTTAGCTTGCAGAGTGTGTCTCCCCTGCAGCATGCTCCGCTGCCTGGACATTGTGGGAGTACAAAACTCCAGGCTCGGGATCCAATAACGTGAAATTTCAGCAGAGAAGCGGCCATTGTGTGAGAGAGGCAGCCAGGGAGGGGTTTGGTAGAAGGGGGAGACGGAGCGGAGTAAAGGGAGGGCAACTTGGCGAGCACCCAGGCCATATTCTTTCTCTCTCCTCTTTTCTGCAATCCTCCTCTTCCTTCTCCTCTTTCTTTTCGATCTCCCCAGTCTTTCTTTCAATACCCCCTGTGCCCCAGCTCCCCACCTCTCCCCTTTGGGATAGGAAGCCCAAGGCTGAGACAGGAGCAAAGCATGATGGCATGCTGGAGCCTAGAGAGCCATGGGCCGGAGCAGTAGACAAACAGCCACTTTGTCCATTTAGGAAATGGTTGTCCCAGGATCCCCCTTCTCCACCACACACTGGAGCAGCCGGCCTCGCGGCCCAGGCCTGCCTGGTCTGCACGTGCTTCCCTATCACGCCTTCTCTTCTCTTCTCTTCTCTTCTCTTCTCTTCTCTTCTCTTCTCTTCTCTTCTCTTCTCTTCTCTTCTCTTCTAGCTGGAGTTGGGACGTTTTGTCAATTTCCTTTTTTTCCAAATACTTTATTTACTGAATGCCATCAAAAAATGTGCACATCCTTCTTCTGAATAGAAAAGGACCTGTTCACATGCATTTGAGAGCTGTTGACTATCACCTTGGTCTCCACCCTGTTCCCATCCACTGGTGCCTCCTCCCCCACGGTCCTCCATTATGCCCTCACCCCTCCCTCCGTTTTTCTCTCCTGCTTTTTGTCGGAAATGAAGTCAGTCATCCAGCAGAATAACTTGGAATAATTTGGAATGGGGGCTCTTTTCTGTCTATCTTTCCCTCCCCCTCTCCACTGCTTGCAGGCCCAAGCCAGCTGATCTGCTTCCGCTCTCAATTGTGTGTCCAGTCGACTGTGAACTGAGAGTAAAGGGCATGGAGGACAGCCTTTGTCTAAACCATCCCAATCGAAAATTCTAGGGGTGTTGTGCGAATGTGTTTTTTGAGTCACTTACTTTTGTGACATAAGAAAGTAACATAGTTAGGAGAATAGATGGACCCCAAGCTTCCTAAAATTGATTTAATTCACCTGTTGATGTCAGTATTCCAAGGGGGATCTTGCATCAATGCCAGCAATCAATATTTTCCCAGTGAAGTTTTTTTCTTTCATTTCAAGCCATGGCTGCTTTGATTACTGTTTGCAATATACAAAGAACGGTCCACTTCCTCCTGGGCCCTGCCCCCCTTCATATGACTGTCCTGGTTGCTGGCATGTGTGTGATGGTAGGTCTGACGGGTCAGGGCCTGGTCATTGTGCCCTGGTCATGGCTGAGCGACACCTACGCCTGCCTTCTGTTCACCCCAGGGACCCCTGCCTGACTGACAGTCCCTCCTGCACCAATCACCCCCATCTTTTATTGGGGGCCGTAGAGGGGTGTAAGAGCAGCGGTATTTCCTTCTTTTATTGCTTGTTATATGGCTCAAAAATGCATTTCTTTTACTTGTGTGGCAAGGGTACTTGTGTCTTGTCTTCAAAAGCTGTAGCTAGAAAGCAGGCCTCTGGGTGTTTGAGTAGTATAGTCAGCCGGGGTCATTTTTCTACCTCCCATTACCATCTAGATTCTGGCAGGTATCGATAGTGAAACTGAGATATAGCGATATGAAAAAAGATAAACTATGACATTTTATGGCATGGCATTTAATGTGTTAATGCATATTTTATGTGTTAATACCTTGTGTTGCAAGGTAGCTGTGATCAATGACACAGGAAGTTGTCTTGGCTCTATTTTTTTGTTGATATTTAGACTTTCAGGCCTTTAGCAAGGTGCAGTTAGCACAATGACAGAGTTGAGAGCCAAACCAAAACTAACACCTATCTTATTAACTTTGAAGGTACTTTGCTCAGTTATTGTCCAGAAATTGCAGCATTTTGCGACTAAAAGCAAGATTTTCTATCACATCATCTTTGGGAAAAAAAGCAAATAAAAAAACCATCACATCTCCACAAACATGCTTGTATTTAGCATTTTGGAAACTGTATGACTCAAAGAGCTTTTTTCAATGAACAGATATAAGCAACTCAGCTGGCAATATTTTTCACTGACTCCTGCTTCCCAGCAGAAGAAGGGTGGATGGTTGAGGAAGCTTCTAACTGTACTCTTGTAGTTTTCTTATAACAGCACTATTATCTTTGTTTTGATCCTTTTGGGGGTGGACCCAAAAGTCACTCTGCTTCGAGCTGGTACATATGGCTGATGCAATACCTCATAAGGAGAAAAAAAATCTTTTCAATACGAATGTTGACATAGGAGTATTACCTACAGCCTACCTCGTTGAACCACAGCCAATGCACCAAAATATACTTAAACAATAGCCTAGAAGAGTTCTTTCTTTTATCTGTGACACATTTTTATTACAATTTTCTCATTAATTTGGATAAAAATTGGCAGATGTAGTTTACTTGTGTATCACAGTATCTCCTTTGGGACTACTGACACGGTGTCACCTGAAGTGCCAGTCACCTTGGACAATAGAGTCTGCAGTTGTGTGCACATCTAAATTCATTCTTAGATCAGGTGCAGATGTACATGTGAATATGGAAAAAAGTATCTATTTGATAATAGGTCATAAAACTTGACTGTTATTGAGAGGAGTTCCAATTTGACAGAAAATTTCCAAAAACTCCATTACTACTTTTAGCATGCTTGAATGGCCCTGCACCAGCTTATCACCTGGACTTCATTTGAGATATGTTCAGAGGTCCCATATATCCCTTGCAGCTGGTCTGCTAGTCATAGCAAACATCTCAACACAAACACAGTTTTTAGTTACTGGGGCCTGAGTCTGCTAGAGGGATAGAGGGGACTCAGTAGACATTGAAAACATTTGTAGCTTGACTTTTGTATTTGCGTCTTTATCATTTGCAGCTTTATTAGATGTCATTCTTTTAGCCTATTACAGTGTATTTCTGTTTATGTTGAACTTAGCCCTATCCCTGTCCGAGAGCACTATGATGCATAATTCAAGGTATGTAGGGCTTTTTTTTTTTCTCCAAATGAAATCAGTTTGAGAGCAATCAAAAATCTGCTCCGATCCCCTCTCTCACCAAA
The DNA here is from genome assembly GCF_037954325.1 of Fistularia commersonii. Lineage (NCBI taxonomy): Eukaryota > Metazoa > Chordata > Actinopteri > Syngnathiformes > Fistulariidae > Fistularia > Fistularia commersonii. The sequence goes on along the minus strand of NC_141284.1, from coordinate 22,370,553 downwards.
CCCCTCCCGAGGGAGTCACAAAGGGGTTGTTTTTAGTCTCTAATAAGGTTTGTTTTAAGTTGAACATGAATGTAATTCATCAGTATCAATGCCCATTTTCTTAAAGAGCCAGCTGTACCATCAATGTGGCACATGCCTTTCTAAATGGCATGAAATGTCACTGGAATTAGCAGGTATGGAATACAAATAGACGTCTATGCAGTTTTAAGTATTCTAGCAGACATTCTATGGGAACAACAGAAATCCACCAAAGTGACGCAAGTGTGAGCTGTTTTACAATATTTGATATGAGTAATTTTTAGTCATGAACATTTTGCATATTTGTCCTGCTGAGCAAAATGCAAGGCACACCCTACTGTCTTGATATTTAACCCTTTGGCCCTGGGCCTGTCAAACAGTATAGGCCAGTTGCGCTGATGGAAAGAATAACCATTATGTCATATCAATGCACCCCCCACAGGTTCTCAGATGGCTGCAAGTATATCTGCTAATAAACAATCGATTGCATACTTGTAAGAAATGTCGACTGTTTCTTACAGTCTATTCATAATCTTGTGCTGTTTGTTTGAATGGTCATGAGCAACAACACATAGGGTTTCAGCAAATATAAATACATATTTCTTAATCTGTCTCTGTCAAAATATTGAGGAGCCAAGGAAGTGTTCAGACATCTCCTTTGCCATCTCATTGGATGCAGGAATAACAAGAGTCTGGTTTATTGTATTTTAGATTACTTTGCTACATTTAGCACCGGAACAGAAACTGTCAGACACAAACAGAGATAATAATGTGTCCATAAAGAAGGCAGTGATTCAACTGACAAAATGTAAGTCAACCCTGGGGCTTCTTGAGTGGTGATTCTAATCATCAAGAGCGCAGCTCCAATTGCCGTGGCATTGAGTTTTAAGACGCAGTAGCATCTGAGCTTTTCCCTATTAAATCTCATGGATAGTTTTTATTTACATTCAGCTGGGCGCCACCAAAAAATTGTTTGAGTACATTGTTTTGTGAGGCGTATGAGAGTCCCAAGAAGGAAAGGCCAAGGAGAACATGAAATGATTGTAATTGACTAGTAAATGATATCTATGAATCTAGATTTTAATCCTTCATGAGCCTTTATCAGTAGGAAATTTCAAAGGCTCTCGTGACACAGTTGTATAATTGAGCTTTGCCTGTAATGAGAAAAGCAGAGCTTCACAGTAAAACTTGCTTGGGGCAAGTAAAATGCCATGAAGGGTGAGTAAAATCTATACAATCCAAGTATTTCGGCTAGTTGTTTCCTTGCACGTGTTCTTTTTGATAATTTCAGTTTGGTTGTCATCAAAATGAGTTTCATTCATTTTTCCAAGTTAGGGTTGGTCAATTAAAGCAATTGATGTTGAAAATTGGCACAATGGCACAATATATCATGTTGAACTTTCTCATAAACAAAAGTGATTCAGTATCCAAAAGGAAGAGTAACAGAATGTTATTGAATTAGAAATCTTTTCTTGTTGTGTAAAATATTGCTTTGTGTTTTTTTGCACAGCAAATTGATGAAACAGATGTTTATAAAAATAAGGAATATTCCATGGGCGGTCACATTTACATACTCAAACTAACATTAACATACGAAAAAAAACAACTAGAACATTAACAAGTAGGTTTTTCAGCAATTATTCTGCACCCTTTTGAAATGAATTGTCATTTATGCACCACTGTTAGTTTACCATTAATCAACGGGGGGGGGAAACGTGGCAATGATGTTGAATACTCTTAACCTTGTGAGCATTCTAATGCAGTACAATTAACATAGATTCACAAAGTACATGTATTCTATGTCCTGAAGGTTGCATTTGTTTGCTGATAAAGCCTTGCTTGTATGTAGGTCTTAAATAATCTTTCAAGAGACATTGTTGTTCTTTCTCTTTTAGTTCTCCAATTTGCTTCACTTATCCCTTGATTGCATATTATTATTATTCATAAAGACAAACTACCTTCCAGTATAATACTTGCTGACTTGTGGATTAATTACTAACTATAACCTGGGCACAAAGCTTTGCCAAGGGTGTGGAAGGCAGGAGACCAAAGTTGACTGGCATTAAGTAGACAAGATGTATAGGGGAGTGGTTGTGTGGCAATAAAAGGGAGTACATGGCCAGCAGAGGACATGGAGTGCAGAACCTACTATTTAACTACATAACATATTACCGTTTGTCAGACAGTGACATTTTGTACCTCACTCACAGTCTCATGTTTTGCTACTGTCAGAGGAGATTCTCCGCTGAACTTATCAAACTTTGCAACCTCATCTTCATAGGTCGTCTGCTACATAGCAATGTGTCCCAAGATGACAATCAGCAGTCAGATTCTTGACTCTCTTTGCCCACTTCTGTCTACTCTCAGGTCTCCCTGAGTCTTTAATATGTTACCAGGAGTTTCTGCAAAATGCTGCCCTCAGCACAACCTGACCTTTGTCATTTCCGGCAGCCCAATGCAATTTTTGTTATCTAATCAGGGAAGCATCTGACTCCAAGTGAAGAGAAAGAAAGGCAAAGAAGTTTGGAGAGCAAGTGGAAATCAAATAAGGGCAAATTGATATGGAATTAATACGGATAATTAAAAATTGATTTAGCCTGTTGGTGTATTTGCACAGTGAATCCTTTTGTTGAGGCACTATGGGTTATGTTGTCTTTCTTTTCTACCAAATTTTACATTTGAATTGTTGTGGTCTAAAGGTCTTTTTCATATCTGAGGAAAAAACTAGAAGGAAGGGGAGCAGCTGCCATTTATCATTTATTCTGAAAAACAGGTGCTTAAGGGTAAAGTTTGGAAATCCGCAGTGGTTCGAGCCTGAACTTGCCCAAATGGTCACTCACCCTCCGGCTGGGTTTATGCATACACTGAATTACTCTTCCTGAAAATCAGAAATGCTTATGTGGTGTATCAGGAATAGTAGCCTGTAATTCCAATTACATCATATGCTACAACTACATCATATCTAACCAAAGCATTGAATTTCTGACTTTGCACCTTTTCTACATTCTATTGTACAAATTGTCTTTGTCAAAACTTCTTAAATGACCCAACTTGAAATAGATCCCTGGATGATACGATACTGAAACCTTAGTGCGCTGTTATCAAAAACAGGCCGATTCAGTCACTTTGTCTCCTCGGTACATGTGTAATGTTCTCTACACTATACTTTATTCCTACATTGTTGCCCTTAATATGCTGTTTGTAGAGCACTAAGATGACTGATAAGCAGTGAATGTGTAATTGGTCAATAAGTGGGACATGTGAGATAAACTATTTTCTTTTTGTTGTCATCCCTCCTGCCCCCCACCCTCCTATTCCTTACACCCTCCCGTACCACTTCTTTTTCATCCGCCCTCCTTCCTTCACAGTGACAGTTATGCGCGTGTGAGAGCAGTGGTCATGACGCGGGATGACTCCAGCGGTGGGTGGCTTCCCCTGGGCGGTGGAGGCCTTAGCTGTGTCACCGTCTATAAGGTCAGCCGGGCGGAGGACAGCAACAGCACCCACAGCGGAGGCAGCAGAGGAAGCAGCAACAACCTCAGCCCCTGTAGCCCCAGCCCTAGTCCCAGTCCTAGTCCCAGTCCAAGCCCCAGTCCCAGTCCTAGTGCAACTGCTGTGGAGTTCCACATCAAGGGCGAGAGGCTCAAAGATAAATTGGTAAGAAAGGGCAAAACGCACTAACCTGCTCCTTACTTTTTTCCTTTGAGTTGGACTGTTGTTTTCATGACACTGATTCAATAAGCTGTAGAAGCGCTCAAATATTTAGGTTCATATCACATAACTCAATGCGTCTGCTGCAGATTGCTGTCTTTTTTTGTGTGCTTCACTTTATTCAAGGAACTCATTGTTTTTAAGAAACCTGTCCGATTTGTAGCTTAGAGTATTCGCTCTCCCCTGACATAGCAATTGCTGTGCCGTCATTGAGTGAAGGTGTGCCCTATTGGCAGAGCCAAAATGCGGCAAGAAATTCTCAGAATAGCTTTGAAACTCAGGGCCCTCTGTGCAAGTACTGCCGCTAAGAGCTGGTCATTTTATTTTTTTATTCAAATCACAAAGACCGCTTCCATTTGCGAGGCTCTAGCAATCAGCCGCGGGGTAACAGGTTCCTACTTTCTTACACCATAGGGTTCATTATTCCTATGGAATAATTAGTCCTATGGAATAATGAACTCATTGTTTTTATTCCTATGGAATAATGATTATCAAGATCAATAAGCTACAAGACCAGTGTTACCCTTGATAGTGATTGTGAAATTTTCCAAACAGAACACAGTTTCCTGTGTATCGCCCATGTCAATTTCATCCATTCCCCCTTTGTCTCTTAAGCTGATCACAAATGGAGCCAGAAAAAATGTTGCATCACAGATGTATTTCACTCTTTCTGTTTGTTGATTCAGCACTTGAGCAGAATGAACATGGTCTGCATTTTTTTTTCCACAGGTCTGTTGTCATATTTTTAGAGTAAGAACAGTTGCACAACTCAAAAAAATAAAGAAATTCAATATAGGTCAGCCTTAGTTGTAACGAGTTGAAAAAAAATAATGTGTTTTTCACTCTGATAAGTAGAGCACTAAAACTTCAAACCAGGAACTACAAAAGCCAGTGAAGAAGCTGGCTGCTGCTTCAAATAATTAATTTAATGCATTGTTTACTGCTAATGTCATTTGTTGAACAGCGAATACCACCGCAGCCTGTCTTATTGATCAAAAAGTGTCTGCACAATTACGGTAAAAAGTTACATTTCTACTAATGTCAAATCACACTCGCATTACTACACCACAACTAGACTTAGATGTATTAAATATTAATTAGATAACAAGGGCTACATGGATCCACGCTTTCACATAATTACACCATATTCCAAGTGAACTCTGAGTATCAAAGTGGAAATGACCGAAGCATCATGGTGAGGGATTTTCTTCTGCTGTAGCCCATTTGTATGACAGGTTAACATGTCACAAGTTCATAGAGACTCTTCTGTATACCTTTTTGGTAATAGAAATTTATTTTAAATGTTGTTTGCTCATGGACACATATGAACAATGTATGCTATGGTTTGTAAATTATGTAAAAAAAAGTCATGATGATAATATTAATTCAAAGCATAATTGTTCCTCACAAATAGATATTCTTAATTGGTTATGTAGTCATTGCTTTTTTTGATGCACATTCATTCATACATGCCATATGAAGTACAGTCACTTGAATGAGATTTCAATGAGCCCCCCTTTTCCAGCCCCCTACCCCCTATCTCTGCCATATTTATACACACATACAGTACATGCACACAAAGGAAGTGGTTGTTTGGCTTGACTCCATGGCGCAGGTATCTGAAAATAGGAGCAAACTGCGTGATACTGTGATGCATGATTACATCATCGGGGAGAAGGGCAGATTACTCAGGAGAGGAGAATAATGGATGAAGGATGTGGGAAACACTTAGAGAACATAAACGGGACCGAAATGATAGAATAGACTTGCTTGGATCCACTACAAAACACAGGTCTACCTGTTGGGAGAATTGGCTCACTCTTAATCCAGTTTCTTGATTCTATCTGACACCAAAGCAATTACCAAACTTCTGCATGTTAAATCTTCCAATAGACAAAAAAAGTTCTGCTACAAGAAAACCCTCTGCAGTCTTTATTGTAGCTCAGCTGTAGAATGAAACTCAGTAATTTGAATTATTTTTTAATAAAACCCAAGGCAGGGACGACGGGATGTGTGTTGCAGTTTTCCAGACAGCGACAATAGGCAGGTCATGTAAAATTTTAAAAAGTTTAATCTAGTCTATGTTTGTCTAATGAATATCTCAGTGCAGATCTTTGCCAAAACCCACCTCTTATCAAATTAAAACCATGAGAATCAGTGATTATTTGTAATAAATAAAAAGATTAAACAGCATTTTTTAAGTGGGGGCGCAGTTCAGTTCTTCTAGCTCTGGCTTGTCACCCCCAAAAATGACCCCCCTCCATCTGATATTCTAATGTTGTGTCTATATCAAAAAAATGTGAAATAATAGTTTAAAAAGTCTATTTTCAAATTTCAGAAGTTCAATAACTCTACCCATTCAGTTTGCTTTGAAACCTGTAACCTCTGTTAGTTCAATCTCCCTGATTATAGGGATTATAAGGGGTGAAAGAATTGTGCATTTGCTTGATGATTTAGACATGCTCCAAAATATGTTCATCTTTCTGCCTATTATTTTTTCTAACAGCTTATCTATCAGTAGACTGAGCATTACTGCTCTACTGTCAAGTTTCAAACTAGTATTATAGTCAAGACCACTGAAATCTAGGAGATGGAGGCAGGGCTGAGACCAGAGTGTATCTTGACCTAGAGAAGATCAAAAGCTTGAGGGGGTGAGATTAAATCAAGACCAAGACCATGGCAGGACAAGACCGGAGACATGTCCTGAACCAGACTAATTCAAATTCCACACTGCATGACACACTTTGAAAAATGTGGAACATGCAAAGCCAAAGTCACTCATAAGACTGATCTGAGGGCTCCACACTCCCATAAAAAAACCCCACAGAAAACAATATTCCTCTTTATTCACCTCCTTTATTGCAGTACACAGTATATGTGTAATGGTGTTTACAGAGAACACTGCCATTACTCATGCAGTTTACTGATAATCCCAACAGTTGTGGTCTTGTAAAAAAAATCACTCATTTCTGTTTGAGAAGATAGAGAGAAATGTTCCAAAAAGCAACTGGGACCTTCAGCAAGAGATCTAAAGACCAAGACTGATCTTGACCGCTACAATTGTAGACTTACCAAAATATTTAATTCATTGCCGTCACTGTACTTGATGTGGATCATGCTCAGACTGCAGATTCACAGTATGACACTGCTGACTAGTTTGTCTTGACTTTAAATGGAGGTCTATGCTGCTCAGTTATTGCTGCTGGGTATGTTACACAGATGTCTATAGATTTACAGAGTTTTATGGGGTTGTAAAAACCTCTATAATATCTAACATGCTTTGAGTCTTTTTTTTTTTTTTTCCCTTCTTCTCATTTTTGCTGGCATCTTTTGTTGCGGACTGCATATCTTTACATTCTCTGTTGCTTTGGATGTAGTTACCATAAAGTTTCTGAGGATCATCTCAAAAAGTCAAGTTATATTGTAGATGTAAGACTGATCCATTAGTATAATCCTAGGCCCAGTGGTAATGTTAAAGTTAATCGGCTTGTGTGTAGGTGTGTGCATGCACATGCGTGCGATAGAAGTTATATGCCACCATGATCCAAATGACTAGTGTCTTCAGGTGATGGAGACTTTATGCAGTGGGGCATCTAAATCTCCCTTTTCATCTCCTTGACTGAAAAAAAACGTGTGTTTGTGGTTGTCTTTTGTGTGTTGCTATCCAAGTTCTTATGTGGTGGAATGGGTGTGACAGGAATGCTGTTGTTCAGACAGGCTATAGACATGGCTCAGAGACCCCAGTAGCTGTTCTGGGATGTGGTAAAACACCCCTATCCCCGCCAAAATCCCCCCCGCCCCCCTCTAGTTACCACAACAAACACTCAGCCATATGTAGGTCTGTCAGGATGCCACCCAGTCCCAGGGTGTTGGCATCAGTCATAGCTCTACCGACCGTCTGAGGGCATCAGAAAGGAGCCTGAGTGATTGGTCCAAGAAAAATAAGTTGCAGACACTCCCGCATGTGAATTTGCTAGCTATAGTAGAAATACACATGGATAATATCTGTTCTTGATACCACATTATTGCTATAAAATGTGACCACAATGTCTTGATTTCAAAGGTGAATGAAAGACTGTAATTATACTCTATTAATAATCCTTTGAGGGTTGTCTTAAAATGCATAAACATAAAAAGTTTGGTCCCATCTCTGATAGAGATGGCTGAGGGTTTGGGGTGATAAGGCTTACATTCAGAATAGACAGAGTTCTAGTTGACTACTACGGGGCGGTCAGGGTTCACAAGACCCGAGGAATCGTGAAAAGAGAGATGTGTTGTCATAAGGCAGGAAACCGAGGTGGAGCCAGATAGATGGAGGAGAGGTGGAGGGAATGTGTCTATAAGCGCAGTGATGCGGCACAGAGTGTACTGGTGATGACTCAGCTGGCTCTCCATATAGCTACCAATCACTATCCTCCGTGCCCCCTCCCACCCTCTGTCATACTGATTCTCTTACACACTACAGGTCTAATTGGTTGATGATTACTTACGATACTGGCTCTCGGATTTTGACAAATCTCCAGCTAATTTCTTTGCCACTCCACTTTGCTCCTGGTCTTTCATATTCTCCATTTCTGTCGAACTGAATTTTCATACGGTGTAGTTCAATCTTGCTCAAAATAATCTTTCATTCTGTCGGCTCCATATGATCTCTGAGGTTAACCTTATCATTTGTTTCTTCATCTCTGTCAACAAATTATGATTTAATGTGTGGCAGCAATGCGCACACGAATGTCAAGACATGACACACCAAATTTAAATAGCCTTTATGCTTACATTTTTTGTCTTTGTTTTCGCAACTAAAATGTATTTATTAATTCCAAAAAGACAGTAATATTTAAGTATTTTCAAAGACATGTTATCCGGTTGTAATAATGACTCAAATCAAAGTCTGCGTTTTCTGCCATTTGGTGCATGTATATGTAATCTCTCCATCTCCCACCGTTTGTACTCTCGTGCTATCTATTCACTACTCCCTGCACATCTCACCTCCATCTTTCTTCGTCCCCCTCCTCACCTGACGTCTCCAGCCTCCGATCCATTCCTGTCTCTTTCTCCGTCAGGGTGGCTCCTCCCCTCTTTTCTCTGAACATAGAGTGGAATGTGGTGTTAAGTATCGTCCTTCCATGCAACTGTGATACTTCCTCCTCTGTCGGCCTTGCTGTGCACTCACCTTACCTGCCCTGGCTCCATTCAGTCTCGCCTCCACAATCAGCCCCAGAAGCAGAGTCCCACCCTCCTCCTCCTCCTCTTCTCACATTCATCTCCTTCTTTTACCCTCCCCTCATCCACTGACTCTGGGTAAACACACAGGCTTAACCCTTGTCCTTGCTTTACTTCAGGAGCAATTTATGCAACTGGGCCATCATTTATATGTTGATTTCTTTTTTTTTTCTTTTCTAAGTTCGTAATGAATATGAAGAATATGAAACATTTTTTTAATTTGCTATTTTTACAACGGCATTTTCATTACCTGCAATGAATTTAAATAAATGAATACATTTCTTCTTCTAACAGTTTGAAATCGTACCCATTGTACCCATCACCCCTGGTGAAGAACCAGTTCCAAAATCAGAAATGTAGGGTCCGTTATGTAGGGTAGGTGTCCATGTAGGCCAGATGAGCATTGATCATCTCAGCAAATGAGCATGAGATTTGATGTAATAAAGAAGAATTAAATGATAATGATGCAGTATTAATACTATTGAAATATAGTATTCATATATAAGTCAAAGTCAGCTTTATTGACATTTTCTTCACATGCACTAGACAGAAGACGCTTCTCACTTTCCCATGGTGAGAAAATGGTGATAAAAATAATAATAATAAATGCACATCAACAGTAAAGTGCACAGTTAAAAATGAAAAATAAACATTAAACTATAAAGTATAAAGTCAATGCACATACAATATTCTGGTACTGAGTTGAGGGGATGAAAGAGATATAACAGCATAAAACCTGATATACATAGATATATAATTTAAATTAGTAGAGTAGCAGCAGTGGGTTTTCTGTACAGTTGATTGCAAAAACCACTCAGTAAGTAATACCATACAAAATATATATAAATATTATTAAATCAGTACTAATATGATAAAAATCAGAAAACTAAAAATCATCGTATCATTTTGCTTGATAACAATCACAAGTCTCCGTTACACTGAAGATATTTCCTATTACAAAAATGATTGTTTACAAAAAATTCTTCTAACTCCAACCCTCAAATCAACCAATATGGAGAATATTTCAGTTTTGGTATCATTATGGGATCTGGTCTTGATTCCTGAAAACAGGTGAACTTGTCGTTGGGAGAAATGGTCTAATTTTGATATTGGTTGGTCTGTGAAGGTTTCATCGCTTTCTACATACAGCCTGTGCGGTGTCCGCAGGCTTTTCCCTGACATAATATAATGCCATATTTTGTGCTACGCTTCTGCTTTGTCAACAAGCCGTGATGTGTCTGCAAGTGCCTTTCTCAAACTCACAAACACGCACATTCGCACACACTGTCCCACTGTCACGCAACTCTGGAACTATGGCTCCATTTACAAGCTTTTTGTATGAATAGAGAATCTTTTCAAGAGAGAATCGCGATCCATCTAATAATAGATCTTTTTTTTCACCCCCACCGTTGGTAACCGACAATTCTTGCTCAGACTGAAATGTAGACGTGTGTACTTGAGTGACTGGGCTCCCGCTCTGAAACGCATATCACATATCAAACTCTAGTACAGCTGCGACATATCAAGCACTTAAAGAGTGAACGTTGACTGTTGTCCAGAAGCAGGGGGGAAAGTGCCATCTGTTTTCGGTGGTTGAGTATCATTCTGCGCCCCTTATCCTCTGACAAGGCATTTGCCCCATGAAGATGCACAGTGTAGCACTCGGGCCATTGAGCTTTTCATCGCACCAGCTCAGGGGCTGCTCTCACGCAGACTGTCACAGGCGTGCTCTCACATTCACACCCCATCAAGACACTCTTGTGCACGTTTGTCAAAAACCTCAGAGACTGTAATGGCCGTTTCTCATTTCATTTAATCTGCCCTAGAGGAAGGCCAGGAGGCGGCCCAGTAGCCCTGATTAATAATAGGCTTTGGAAACACAGTCTCTCTCTGCCGCACACTTTGACTGCTTGGCTCTAAAACAACCCCCCATCCCCGCTGCCACCACTGCTTTCCAACTTTATCATCATCTGTAATGAAAACCCCACCATTTTGAATATGTTTTACAAATTAAAAGAATATACATAATTATTGGGTTCAGGGTTTCTTTTTTTCATTTCTATTTTAGAAACTCAAGAGTTATGTTTAGTTCCAGTGGTGGGCCACTTCTCTCTTTTCTCTCTCTTTTGCTCATTCATGTTTTTCCTGGAGTGATTGAATATGACACTTTTAAAGAGCTTAGGGTGAAGAGTAAGATGGAGGATTTAAATCTGTGCTCGCTCAGTGAGCTGCTAAGAACTTATAATGTCGATTCCGAGCAGCATAGTTTCAAACTATAGCTTTGGTGTTGTCACATTGATTGCTTCTATTGGAGGAAACCAATTTTGAGATTCTATTTTTGTGTGTGTGTGCGTGTGTGTGTGTGTGTGTGTGTGTGTGTGTGTGTGTGTGTGTGTGTGTGTGTGTGTGTGTGTGTGTGTGTGTGTGTGTGTGTGTGTGTGTGTGTGTGTGTGTGTGTGTGTGTGTGTGTGTGTGTGTGTGTGTGTGTGTGAGATCACACTATTTGTATACCTTTTTATAAAATCTCATCCATGTGCATGTGTGTTGTCAGGTGGTGTTGGAATGTGTTCTGCAGAAAAGCCTTGTTTACAACAAGGTCACTCCCATTTTCCACCACTGGAGGATCAATGACAAGAAGTTTGGACTGACCTTCCAGAGCCCCGCTGATGCTCGTGCCTTCGATCGGGGCATACGCAGAGCCATCGAGGACATCATCCAAGGTGGGCAAACCTATATTCGTTGCTTTGTGGGTGTGGGTGGGTGTTGGTTCGTTTCAAGCTCAGAACAGGTAAGACCAGGTAGCAGTCATGATCGAGTCAGTGGAACTTAGACATCAAGCAACCAGCATCCGCTATTGTTCTTGTATCTTAAAATCAGTGCAGACTATAGTTCTCTTTTTTTCCCACTTCTCTCCCTTTATCAATATAAGGTAGGTAGAGCCCTGCATATTTTATACCCCGCACATTTGTTTGGAAACCATTAAGTAGTCTTTTTTTTTTAACTCTTTACCTGGCTGAGAAATGAAGTCCACTGCTTTTATTACACTGTCTTGTCAGAGGGCCTTCTTAGTCCACAAAGAGAGAGGAATCACAGAGTGTGCATCTGGTGTGCAAAAGGTTTTACAGACGTGATATAATGACTGGATGATGGAAACATTATGGTTGGAATGATCCATCAAAAAAGAAATCAGCCTTACTTCAACTCAGATACAATTAAGTACTTGTTTTTAAACTTATGGTGCTGGGGAGCAAACATTTCTTTTTCATGACATCAGAAGTCAGCGTTGTTTTTAGATGTTTGGTGTCAATTTACCACTAGATTTGGTGGAAATTAGAAAACAAGTTGCAAAATTTGCAATGTTATATTGGTGTGTTATAGATAGATTGCATTCTGGTGAGACCCATCACCAACCTCTATCCATGTTAGCTCGCGTTATGTTTGTAATGGACGACATAGTATCAGCTGCGAAAGATGAAAAGCATTTGTTTGATAACCCAAGTTAACCAATTACACATCATCCGGTAAAGACTTGGAAGACTTTTAATGCTAAACAGGACATTACATTCATGTAGAGTTGAGTCTGAGTTGACTTTGCAGCTTTGGGTCTTGATAAGCATTATTTTTTAGTTCAGTGCTAGAGGTTGCAAAGTCATCCAATTAGTAACAGAATTGCCAGCTCAGCAGTCCCTCTCAAAAGCTCCATGTTACACAAGAGGGTGTCCGACTGGCTAGGGAGCTATAATCTCCTTTACTCTCTAGACCTGGAAACCCTGGGGAGCATCAAGGAGGTGCAGCAGAATATATCATAAAGGCTTATCACTGCTGGGCATCAGGAGCGTCTTGCTCATAGTCGTTTATCTTGGATTTGAACTTCCTGGTTATAAGTCCACATGGAGTCTGGGCAAAAGGCAATCTTTGTGGCGAAGTGGCTTTTGCAAATTATGTTGAAATTCAATTTCAAATGGATAATTAAAAAAATTTTGTCAACTGATTTTTTTTTTTTTTTTTTTAACAAAACGTCACAATGCAATGGTCCATTTCCTCTCAGTCCCTGTTCTACCCAACAAGTTCAACATACCCTGGCTATCCTTTTTGTCAACAGGCTACACTAACGTTGACATTGGCATTAGATATCATTTCACAAAATCAATCCAAGCACTTCAGGTACATATAAAAAGGCCACCAGATGTCCAATAGTAAACACAGAGCAGTTTAAAGTTGTATTCTTAGGTCCATAGGATGGTTTAGGATTGCTGAAACTTTTTCAAGACATTTGCTAATTAAATGTACTTTAATGTACTTAAAGCTAGAAAAAAAATAGAAGAAGAGATTTTGACATTATGCTTTTGTTTTATTTCTTTTATCCATGAAAGAGATTTATATTTTTTGTATTAAATAACTTTTCTGATAATATCAAGCGTCATGTTTCTCTAAACTGCAATTACATTTTTTTATACGTTAATACAGTCTTCAAGTTTACGCTCTCCGGTTTCCAGCTATTTTCACAAGGTTTTCTGTCCTTTCATGTATTTCAGGTAAAACAAAACCCCTCTTATTGTGTCCTGATACTCAAAATCTCACAAAATAATCTTCAACCTTCAGAATGTTCATCGCCATATTTTCAAATGTCAAAACCTCCAAAACCCTAGTGGCATCCCGAGTTAACAAAACATGCCCACCAGTTTTAAAAAAAACAAAAAACATCTTTCGTGTCAGTGCTCTGGTGAGTAGCTCAACTCCGTGAATGCCAATTACATCAGGTGACGGTGAGTTTCAACACCCCAGTGCTTGCACTTCTCTGTCTCCTCTGCCACCCATGCTGTCCTCCTCCCTCTGTTCTCCTCGCTCTCCTGGTATCTTCTGTATTGTCAGTGTTGTGTAATACCTCCCCTCAACACAGACAGACAGGTTCTTCTGTATTCTTCATGCATCGTTCTGCTGCTGGACTGCTGCATGAATGTGTGTATGTTGGGGGGGGGGGGGGGTAGTGAGAGATGGAGAGATAGATAAAGAGCGAGAGAATATGTTTTGCCTGTGTGTATGTTTGTGCACGTGTGTATCAGTCTCGCAGTCCTCTGTTGCCATGGTAACAGTGGGCACATGGCTCAGGCAGCTTTGTGGCCCAACATGCTGCAGAAAGCCTTTTTCTCCCTGTAGTGGAAAAATGCGTTCGCACACACACACACACACACACACACACACACACACACACACACACACATACACCTTCCTCCATTTGATTCAAAGACTGACTGATGGTCAGACTGTGTCTAACACAAGTGCACAGAAACCCTTCTGTCCTCTTCGTGGCGAAGACATCAAGGCCATGTATCGCTGTATTTCCTAACAGAAAGCAGTCTGGCTGACTCAGGAGTTCTCATTATATCTGTGATCATGACAGGAGAGGAAACCAGAAGACGTTAAAGTTCGATCACACCGCCTAGTTTGTAGGAATGCAGAAATGGAACCGGTTGGCGCAGTATGTGACGTGTGTTTCCCTGATTCTGCTTGCTGTACTTTTGATTCAATGAAAAACATGAATGTAGACCACTGACGTTCTTACTGTATTTTTTTTTTTCATTGAGAGTGACATTGCCTTGCATTAGTATAAATATATGAATGAACATTGCTGTTCAATGTGAGAATGAGGGTTTAAATAAGACCTTTATCTTGTATAAAACATGCCCATGACATTAGTGGGGTCTTTTTGCCAGCACTGGTTTACATCATCCACAGTGGTTGTTTCATTCCTGAGTAATGAAAAGCTGTAACATGGTCACCCTGATAACTGAAACATGACCCCTGACCCCAGCATCTGCAGATGAGGTGTTTTGGATGCGGAAATGGCACATGGCGTTTTAGCGAAGGTCGAGGTTACATTATTCAAGGCATGCATATTTCATTAACTTCTGTGTGCCCTACTGACACAAAGCAGCTTTCATTTCCCCGTTTGGCGGCAGTCAGGGAAAGAAGAAGTCTCGCCTTTTCTCATCCTACAAGAACCAGTGTTTTACATCTGCTGGTTTAAACTTGCTTAATAAGGAGTCTGTTATTTGAAATGAATTTGTTCACTATCCTGAAAAAAGGTTTAAAAGACATCTCATGTTAACTACTTGTATTTCATTTTTTTAACCAAGAGGTTTCCCACACTGGTGATGGCTTAATTATACGAGTATTCAAGCTGAATAATATATAACAAGACTGAACATGATCTCACTACTTACATTGTATCATTGATCGGGAAGTGTGATATAACGCTGCCTCCGAACTGTATGTTTGGGAAAGGATTATAGGTACAGCAGTATTTTAGTGACAAGGTTAAGGCATTTAATATAACCACCTCAGCATGATAATGTTTTTCTTTCCTGTTTCTTCTTCTCTTACAGGCTGCCGGTCATTTGGGGAAGGTGACACCCCTGACGATGGACTACCAGTGAGTGACTCATTCGGTTGCTGATGCATTTAGCATTTTCACGCATTCACATTTGGTAGGAATTTCTAGAGCCACATGGATATTTTGGTTAGTGAATTTTGTTTCCCAATTTGGGTGTTTGACAGATACACAGAGGGTGTTGGCTTAAAAAACGTGACACCTGGACCTCTAACATGTTCTGTACATTGATACTTGGTTGAATGTATGTTATGAGAGCAGTGCCATGGATTTCTAACACTGACATGGACTTGAGAGAACTGACAGCACTTTGTTGTTTTCTTAAGCTGCATTTTGAGCCAAAATCTATCTTCTATATGAAAATTTTAATTTAAAAAAATACATGCATTATTTGGGCCCTAAGTCCATTGTTGGTCTTACTGATATTCATTTCCAGTCAGAGGGAAATTATCATTTGGAGGATCTTTAAATCAATGTCTTACCACCATTTAACAGACATCTCTGTGCTATTAAATATGGCCCTGAGCAGCTGGTTGTCACAGACTATTTAACAATGTCATGTGGTGAAATTAACTCTTTCAAGGACGACAACATTTAAATGCTGCATGAAAGTGAGCGAGGTCAGAAATATATATGTTTAATAAACATCTTAACGCTACACTTTGCATAATGAGAACTGGTACTTCAAATACTGGTAATTTCAAATACATTTTGCTGACATTACTTATTTACTTGACGTGCCCAGAATATCAGCTGATGTTTTGTTAATTTTTTTTTACTGCAAAACTCCAGTATCGGCTAGACTAGGGGTAATGTTCTGTAAAATCAAATTAAGCAAGAATCTCAGTGACACAGTGATCATTTTTATACATGTAATGTGCACTCTTGCCAGTGTTCTGTTATGAAACCGTGTCAATCACTCAGCTTTAACCCGGCCTACGATGAGGCAGGTTACAGCAAGAACCCCAGTTGCATGTTGGAGCCTCGACTGGCACCTGCCTTTGATTTCTGACAGTTGTCCTTAGTGATTTACAGGTGTTTAACCAGTTCCAGCCAGTCCACGAGGTTAAGCTAGGTGTTGGCTGGCAAATGTGCTTAAGCAGGCTTAGCTGTGTCCATCATTCCACCTTGATAGCTGTTGCCTTGTCACACTTCATGCTGATATTATCATGGCTGCCAAAGGATGCAGTTGTATAATGACAGTTGGAGAAAGTGCTTTGTTTATGCCGCTGTAAACTGAGTGTCCTATGTTTTACAAAGCGTCCGGTTGAATGACTGAGCTCTGCTGAGATGCGTGCTAAGGACTGTGTGCATTCAAGTCCTAATTCTGCCTTGTGGCTTTTGTTTAACCATCGTACTGTGTGATCAGGAATGCAATGTTCTTTGGCAGGGAACAGGCAGCAGGTATATAGTTCAAGTCTACACGCCCATGTTCATTTGTTTTAGATATCAGCCTCGCTGCAGTCACCTGTTCTACTTCTGATTGCAAAGTAGGTGAAAAGACAGAGCCTGGGGAGAGGCGGTTCTTCTATATGCTACCGTTGTAGCTGACATCAAGAAATTGCTGCATAAAGTAATGCAGTCAAACAAAAAGTACTTGACTTTTTCGCTCAGTTCTATTGTCTGCAATTTGCAGTTGAATTTTCATCCAAATTTGCTTGTGTTTGCAATAGATTGTTTATATAATCCTCTCATGTTAATAGGACATTAGGAACTAGTTAACTATGGTAAGCAGTAAGTGGCTCCCTTTCTCCAGCGAGGTGCTATGAGACATACCACATTAGAAGAGAGGGCAGTGGAGGGTGGAAGTAGGTTTGCCAACAAATTCACTATAACTGCTATAACTGTCAGATATTTGTTTGATTTTATTACAGCTTTTTGTTAAAGGGATACATTTAAATGATAATGCTTTATACATTTTGTAACATTTTATTTTCACATCCGCCATATTCCGTGGAGCTTCCCCAGTAAGATTAATACAAGTATTTCGGCAGTGAATTTGATCCACATAAACTAATCAAACTGTGACTCTTCCTGATGTAAAATTTTTTCGTATCTCTCAGGACAATCCCTAAAAGCAGTGCTTTGTTTTGAGTATACTTGTGCAATTGCTGTTAATTTCAAGGATCAAATTTGTTGGTTTCCTTCTTTTATGATACAAATCAATTTATAGTCCATTTGTGCACGATGTATACCCGATCATGTTCATCATCAAATGTGATGCTTGTGTGTCTATATGTCTGGAAAGATTTATGCAGAGTAATTTTCAAGTTAGTTAGTGAAGCTAGGAAGGTTGAACATCAAACAAGAGCAAACCCCAATTTTTGAGTGGTGAGGTATTTAAGTATTTATTGCTTTGCACTTGCACCAAAGTTCACAGTGTTTGCCACAGACTCATCTCAAGTTTTGACCTCACTGAGTATCTGTCACTCTGAATGAGCAGTGAAGGAGGGCGCTGTGTTCCTGTTCCTGTGGCGAAGTTCCTCTTTAAGGGATCAGTCTGAACATACAGGAAATCCAATGGCACCGCTGTTGCTAAGCAGCCAAGGGGGGTGCAGCGGGAGGGGGATAGAACGGGGTGTTCACAAGGTTCAGCGAGTGAGCCACTGAGGGTGTCACCATGGTGATTTGGCATCCGAATGTTGCGGTCGGAGACCTGGGCTACACAGAAAGAAAAGTGAACCAGGAGCAAGTGCCGCAGCCAGAAAAATAGCAAATACTACCACAGCACAGGGTTCAACGTTGGCTGTGCTGTGTTTAGCGCCATCATAAAGTCACACTGTTCTTTGTACTTGTTTGCTGTTTGTGCCTGGGCTCTGCGAGGATGCTGGCTTGTGAGGAATTCATTAATATCACTGTTCGCATCTCCATTTCTCTGTGGAGACACACATGTCTGGGAAAGCTGTGGCTTCATCTATGAACTACTTCCACTTCCTAAGCAAATGAAGTTATGTATGTTCAGTCATATCTTTATCTGCTCACTGGAATTCATGGTAACCTTGTGCTGTCGCATGAATTTGACTAATGTATTTGTGAGAGGAGGTTTGCAGTGTGCGTGCGTGCGTGTGTGTGTGTGAGAGAATGTACATGCATTCAAGACTGTCCTCTCCACCCACATCCTGTCCACTGAGGTTCAGCACCCACTTATATGCCCTTCACGAGCAAACCACATTCTTCCTCTCACTCAGACACA
The DNA here is from genome assembly GCF_037954325.1 of Fistularia commersonii. Taxonomy (NCBI): domain Eukaryota; kingdom Metazoa; phylum Chordata; class Actinopteri; order Syngnathiformes; family Fistulariidae; genus Fistularia; species Fistularia commersonii. Next base: position 22,352,017 of record NC_141284.1, on the reverse strand, counting down.
GGACACATACACTACATACACATGCAACATTTTTCACCCCCGAAAAAAATGCGGTTGCACAACACCCTTCTCAGCTGTAATGACCCAATGCCAAATATGTGATATCTCCACATGCCCCCCCCCTCATTCCGCAAAAGAAAAAAATTGTAAAAAAAAGAAAAAAACAAACATCTGCATCTAATTTAGCACTGGCAGGAAGTTGTCTCTTATCAGTTTAGTACACAGAGGTTTTGTTGGCTAGTTGACTATTACGGCCTTACACATGGAGCAGAAACTCTCAGACTTGTTTGGTGTGGCCTGATAATGCTCCATAATGCACCTTTTTAGACAGAATGGGGAGTGCCTCAAACAGAGTACTTCTATTTTTTAGGGTTGCTCCTTTGATTTATTCTACTTTCTTGCCGAGAGTTGGATGATAAAATTGATTCCGCTCATATCCTCTCAGTAAAAAGGAAAATAGAATCAGTGGATTGTAAGCTCTGCTTTGTAGAGAGTGACCAAGCTAGCCAGGCCTGTCCAATGCCTATCAAGCACTCATCCACACAAATCTACAGCATTTACCATTTCTTGCAGTATGTCGGGCCATTTCTAATCTGATAACGTTTGGATTACTGCAATGCAAAAATGGCTTTTGCACATTTTCATGCGTAGATCAAAAAAACGTGTGTTAACCGTGGATCTTAACAAATGTTGTAGGCAGATGGATGAAGCTGCGCACGGTTTCAGTATGCAAAGCTAAGACATGGCTAGCTTAGAACCGTGAAACCTTTAAGCTCTTAGTTGCAAGAAGTATGAAACATTTCCTGGCAACTCGACAATTACACAAAATAATTAAAAAAAAAAAAAAAGATGAACTTAAGTTGAGACAAAATTTCACCATAGTTTTAGAACCTCATTCTTGGCTATGAGAATGGTATCAATCTTCACAGCTTCTTAAAATTTCTCAACTTGGCTCTACTTGTTTGTTTTGACAAAACATCCTGAACTCAACCCTTCCTTGTTCATGATTCTCATGGTCGACTTTCTTCCTCATCACTGATGAAGAAATTTCACAGTTAAGCTCCGACTATGCCGGGCAGATTTTCAATATGTGGGCAGACGCTGGTCCTCCCTGTCCGGAGCCCCTGTGCCTTTGAGGGCGGAAGTGCATGAATCCTTGATGTTGGTGTGGGGCCAGGTTGCCCCTGGCTCCCACCCCCCTCTGTGCCTCCCCTCCTCTCCTCCCTTGCCCAGCCTCATCTCTAGGGTCAGATCAGCTCCAGATTGGCCCCCACGCATGCCTTTGAATGCCGGGGCTTAGGCGAGCGATTTAAAAGGAAACCCAAGTCTGTTTCCCATTTTGACCCCCCACCTCCCCACCTTCAACACCCCCCACCCCCACCCCCACCGCTGCTACTTCACCACCCCTTGCTCCTTTCTGTCTTTCTCTCACATACACACACAGCTGTCATCTGGCTTTTTAAGTTATGCTCTGCATTTCTCCAGCTGGAGCTGGTTTATGACATTCCCTCAGCAGACTCTTTGGCCTCTCTCTCTCTCTCTCTCTCTCTCTCTCTCTCTCTCTCTCTCTCTCTCTCTCTCTCTCGCTCTCTCTCTCTCTCTCTCTGTTTTACTCACATGAATACAACACAAACTAATTTTTCCTGTTCTATTATTCCTCCCGGCTCTCTCTCTCCCTCTCTCTCTCTCTCTCTCGCTACACTGTCTCCTCTTCCTCACAGTCCCCTGCAGACTCCATGGGATGTGTGTTACACATCTTGGTATGTTTGGAGCCAGGAATGAAGGAGTGTGCGTGCGCGCACACACACGGACACACACAGATGCACCATGTGTTAGCAGTCTAGGGGGGCAAGTGCAGGAGACCGTAGAGGTGGGGGGAGGAGGGTAAGAGGGGGGAGAGAAGTCAAAGGAAGCATCTCTTAGCAACCACAGGACAGTAATTACTGTAGCAGCAGCTGGGAGCAAACCAGATTTCCGCTGTGTGTTAAAGCACTGGCGTGGGCTACTTTACACACGGCACTGACTAACCAGAGCCAGCAGCCTCCTCCACACGCAATGCATAGAGAGAGAGAGGGTGGGAGAAGAAGAGCGGACTAACCCTGCCTTGATGAGGTCGGGGTGTGTGTGGGAAAGAGGAACAGCTAGCCAGTGTGAACAAGGCTCAAGTGCGGTTGGATTAGGATGAAACTTGTGTGGAGGTGACCGCGTGTATTGACATTTTTCCTCTTCTGGTTGCGATTTCAAGAGAGCAGTACATTCGATAACTATAATTGCACCAGTCGAAACGATTCGTAACTCGCACAGTAACAACATTTGCACGCGTGGTTTTGTCATGTTTTCATTCTATGTGATGTAATGTTTCATGCGTGAGCAAGCCGGGATTGGTTCGTGCTGACATAAATTTTGATCCAAAATGTCATTACAGAGCTCTTGATGTAATAACAGACTATCCTCCCCCGTCTCTCCTCACCTCTGCATGTATGAATCATGAAATGCCCATCACTCCTGCAGCGATGAGCACGGAATTTTCTTTCAGAGATGTTGTTTTATATCTGTGGCCATGTGGAAATATCAATTCAGCATATAAATAACCTGCTGTTGCTGCTGTTTGTGATTTTCACAGGATGTTATTTATAGACCTTTACTGATGTGAGCGGTGATCTTCCTTCTTGACTGACACAGGCTTGCAAGAATGTCGTCTTGCTCCGTTTCGGATAATTCTCTCATTTTTTTATTTTTATTTTTCACATCGTTCTTTTTTTGGGATCCACGTTTTTAGATTATACATGTGTCGAACTGTTTGTGGTGGGAACACATGCAAAGGCTGATGGGAATTCTCTTTTCTCACCAGAAGGGCCTGTAGAGATCTCCTTTGGCTTTTAGTCAATCAGACAAGTATGGGTGCAAGATGCCCCCTGGTGGCTGCGCCTGGAACACATGTAGACCATATATCCTCCTCCATGTTTCAATGCCATGTTTAATTCCCCCCCGCCCTTGTTATTGTACATTCAATCCCCAATCCAATTTCTACTGCTTGTCTGGGTTGGGTCGCTGGAGTGGCCACCTAAGCGGAGAAGCCCAGACTTCCCTCTCCCTAGCCACCTGGAAGCTACACAAAAAAAGACAACTTTTCCTTCCACTGGAAACATTTCACGTTTATATTCTTGAAAGTTTTTTTTTCCGTAATTTAGCACCAACATCTCCAAAATAGATTTAAACTACCTGCCGAATCATCCAACAAAAATGATTGCGCGGTCACCAAAAATCAAGAAGATCCACACAAAACCACTTGTGTTCTTACATAGCTTGACAGGATGGTGAGAGATGACTCTCAGGCTCTTTTATTTTGGTAATTCGATCCTCAAAGAGAATCCTTTTTTTGTCTGTCTTTTGCTGTAAAACTGTCTCACAAAGCTGATATATTGTATGTCTCCACCAGGTATGTGATGATCCACCGTCTATCTGCACCCCAATGAAAGAGCCTTTCTCCCCCCTTAACAACGTTGTGTCCAACGAGCCATTCAGGGGCTGCTACGTGCGCGCGCAGCCGTTCGACGAGTTCCCCTTGGGCAACCGCCGCTACTTGCCTCCACAGGTCTGCACCTCAACAACACAACACATCCTTCACTAGAATTGGACTCGTATTCTCCTGCAAGAAAGCAAGCACAGTGTTAAAGTTTCTGTGCCATTTCTTTGGCTCTCGGATAACTCACCGTTCACCGCTTCTTGATCTTCTCTCAGGTGTCCTTTAAAACCACTCGCCATGTCAGCTTTCACATGGATGACGAGGAGGTCGTTCGCATTAACCCACGCAAAGACGTGCTCATCCGTCGCTACGAGGACTATCGCCACCCTGTCATGTGGAAACAGGAAGCCGACCGCGAGGACCTGGACTTCCCCACCGCCTTCCACAAACTGGGCAGTAAGAAGTGTGAGTACCTCTTCCCGGACGGCCCCGGTGGGGACTCCCACTCTGGCCCCGGCATGGGTATTGGAACAGGTATGGGGCTCAGTTTGGGCAAGGACACGGCCATCAAGACGCAGCCCTCCCCTCTGCTCAAGTCTAAGAAGGGCCGACGACGGCGAGAGGATGGCGAGCGCTCGCGTTGCATCTACTGTCGGGAGATGTTCAATCACGAAGACAACTGGCGGGGACAGTGCCAAGATGCCCCCGACCCCATAAAGCAGTGCATCTACAAAGTCAGCTGTATGCTGTGTGCCGAAAGCATGCTGTACCACTGCATGTCTGACTCCGAGGGCGACTTCTCGGACCCCTGCTCATGCGATACGTCGGACGAGCAGTTCTGCCTACGCTGGCTAGCCCTGGTGGCGCTATCCTTCATCGCACCCTGCATGTGCTGCTACCTGCCTCTGCGCACCTGCCACCACTGTGGTGAGGCCTGTCGCTGTTGCGGAGGCAAGCACAAGGCCGCTGGGTGACCCAAGGCCAGACGCAGGGACACCCTCAAAAGCTAGCTAACACAGGAAGTGGATACAAGCGGAAATTAAAAGCCGACATCCTTTTTTCATTACCCTCTTTGGCGGGGTGATGTTGTTGATCCCCAGCTCTGAGGGCTTTTGGAGATTTCAGTTTGTGTTTGTCGCCGACAAGCAGCAGTGGAGAACAAACGATAATGCTTTGTAGGGGGGATCCAAGTGTCAAGCTAAGTCCAGGAGCTTAATCTGAGGAGAGGAGAAGGACGCGTCACGATTAATAGACTCGGAGATGTTACTAAACACACCTGTACACACAAACAAACACAGAAGTCACACTCATGCATTGACAAAGTCAGGCCACAAGTGTCAGAACTCTGCAAGTAACGTGTAACTTTATGAAGGAGAGTTGTCTTTTGTACAGAGCAATGAGTAACAGCAAACAAGAAAACAAACTCAGTTCAAAAAAATGACTTGCTGTTTGAGTACGCTAAAAGGGATATGTTCTTGCTTTTTTTGTGAATTTGCAGTAACAGTGGCCTTTCCTCATGGCTTCTAAATCTTTTTCGAACAATTGGTTATTAGACGGAAAAAAGTGCACTAAAAATGGTACTTTCCACAGAGTTGGTTGGTTACCACTCAAAGGCACGTGTGGCGCATTAACCACCATGTTTTGTCTGATATTAACATTTGGGAGTTTCTATAGTGGATTTATGGCCAATTTGTTCCCTTTTTTCAATTGATCATTGAAAAAAATCTGAAAAAAATCACCTGGTGTTGGCGGATTTTGACCATTTTAATTGCATTCCAAAATAAAGGGATCGATTCCATGATCAGAAGGGAAAATGGTAAACACTTTACCATACCGACCCCCCCCCCCGACAAATATTTCTCTCATATTACAAAAATTTTTTTGCATCAAAATCTGTTGACCCATTGAAAGTGAAACAAACACTTGGCGATATCAGTCTTAGTTCAGGTTTTTGTTTTTTTTTTTTCTTTTTTTTTACTGTTGTAGTGACCTTTTTGTTTCATTATTGTTATGTTCCTGCTCATCTTTATGATAATTTAAAAAAAAAAGGCTGAAATTTTGCTCAACCAGCAAGTTTTGTTTCGGTGAGTGAAGGGTTCCGGTGCTCCTTGGTGAAATTATGAGGCACTTAAATCTGGCTGTTCTTTGACTGTGAATCCCTTTTTAAATTAGTTTTGAACTAAAAGCAAAGCACTGCTCTCCAAGCTTTGGTTGCAGCACTCTCTCCAAAGTCCTATGTTTGTCACAGAGATGTTGTTCTTTTTTTCTTTTTTTTTCCTTTTTTTTTTTTTATTTCCCACTCATATCCTGTCTAAGTTGCTCCAAAACAGCGAGTCCACGCCTTCCATGTGTCTTCATTTAACATCCCCTGACTGAATGAGCGCATTGTTTCAGGAATGCTAAATATCTTTGCCAAACATACAGATGCTACTTGTGTGTGTGTGTGCGTGTGCCTGTGTGCGTGCGCAGGCCTTCGTGTACATTTGTGATCCGATGTTGTGTACCGTCACCACAGCCAATTGCTAGCGTGACATGACTAACCGGCATCCTTGTTTCCATAGCTTCTTCGTGTCCTGGCTCCAAAGCAAACAGAAGTGATGTAACCATCAGAAGAAGAGCTTAACGTTCAGTGAGATATTCTTATTGCTTTCCCTGGCAGTTGAGATGGGCCCAGTAGATTGCCACCATTTGTCTTTCCATCATTCAGCTGGAACCATCTAGTTTTTCTCGTCAGAGTGCGCACTGAAGAAGAAGAAGATTCTCCCTAAAAGTACCTTTCAAATTCACAGATTTACACACTAGATTTCATATTTTTAAGTTAAAAAAAAAAAAAAAAGCTGAACAAGATTGAGTTTAATCTTTAATTTGTCCTTAAAATCAAAATATCTTTTTCTTCTCGTTCCTGCAAACGGATCCTCGAACCTCAGCACGTAGGCCGATGTGTGACACTGGAAGGCTTTTGTCGAAAGTTCAAATTTCCCGCCACTCTTGGACAAACCTGATGACTATGACTGTGACCTGACTGTGATTGAGGCTGGCGGTCCAAGAAACAATTGGGACTCCACCCTCGACACAGACTCAAGACTGTCATGCAAGCTGGAAGCCTCCGGTGCACAAACACTGAACCGGGGCCTTGATTTCAAAAAAGACGGGGGCAGCTCGTTTCCAGCAGTATTTAATTTTTTTTTAATAAGCCTTTATTTAACCAGATAAAAAAAACTCACTGAGATCAGTATCTCTTTCGCAAGGGTGACATGTCCAAGAGTTCAGCAACACATGTCCTAAGCACATTTATTACAGATGTGAAAGGACAATTTAAGAACATAACATTTACAGTGAAATGTGCAGTGGCTGTCACTCAACAAGAAAACAACAATTTAAGAATTTAAAAAGACAGGCACTGTTCAAAGATCTCACACTGTCTTTCCCTCAGGATAGAGCGCAAAACACGAATTACCTGCTCTAGATGTTTTCCGTTAGAATGGTACATAACTTAATATGTTCTGCAGTAACACCTTTGTATGAGGGAAAACTATAAGCTTGGTTTTATCTGTATTCAAAACCAATTTAAGATCAAATGAATGAGACTGGATGACATAAAAAACAGCTTGTAAAAACTCCATAGCCTGAGTGAGTGAGGTTGCGTAGCATAAATAATGGTGTCGTCAGCATTATAATGATACAGTGCATTTGAAAAGTTATTACAGAGATTGTTTATATGGATTGAAAATATATGGGTCCCAGCACTGAACCTTGGGGAACCCCTTTGGTAATGTCCAGAAAGGGAGGGAAAGTTTCAGCTACCCGAGCACATTGTGTTCTGTTGGCTAGATAGTTGGCAAACTATGCAGCTGCATGCTTAGATAAGCCAATGTGATGTAAGGCTTGTATCAGCAGCCTGTGGTCTACTGTTTCAAATGCTTTTGACAGATCAATAAGAAGAGCGACACAATATTTTTGCTGTCCAGAGCCTCTGTTAAACCATTTTGGTTCTTATAGTGCAGCTCTGACAGGACTGTGCATTTTTCCAGATTTAAGTGGAGTAACAATATTGACTAAAAAATGTATTTTGTTGGTCACTGATGATACTCAAACAATTTGGCTAAAATACACAATTTGGAAATTTGTCTGTAGTTGTTAACATGTGTAGGTTTTAAACGGGGGGGGGGGGGTAAAGGCCGACTTCCAGATTTGATTTGATTTTTCTTGCTGGAAAGAATAAGTTTGAAAATATGTGAGCGAGGCTCAGCAATAAAATCAGTGACCACCTTTAAGAAAAAATTGTTCAATTTAATCAGGTCCGACAGCTTTACTTTTGTTCAGCCTCTTTTTTACACAAATATGAACTCAAACGGGCAAGAGATGGGTTCACTCATAGCCTGCAATGTCAAGGGTGAGTCAACACTCACCAGACCAGGGTTTAGCAACTCAAACAGGAGAAACACCACAATTTAAATGATTATTAAAACAATTCAGAATGTCTTGTCTTATCAGACGGCGTACAAGATTGGGTAATTAAAGAGCTTGGAAAGTAATAATCGTCACATGATTTGAAGAAGATTTTATGACTTGCCAAAATTTCTTAGGGTAATTTATATTTTTATGAATTCATTTGAGTCGAAGTCAGACTCAGCACTCTTAATAAGGGAAGTACAGTTATGATGAAAACCGAGCCAGTCTGCTTCCGTTAAGCCCTGGCCCAAACAATGTCTCTCTCTCTCTTTGAGGAGGTTTCAGGTTTCAGAGAAAAACCTGCCATCATTTTGTCCTATTACCCTAAATTTTCCAAAAGAAGCATAGAATTATATTGATTGTACTGATTTGATGTATTTATCATACATCGGAATTCATCCTAAAAGTATCCCAAAGCCAACTCTTTGTTGTCGAATAGAGCAACTCTACTCTGCTCAAAGGTAGCTAAGTCATGCATAAAAGCTGAGATGCAAAGGTGTTAATATATCTTTTGCATATGATATTGAGTTTTTACTTTGGAAGCTTCGAGTTTCTTAAAGCTGCAGTGGTATAGTGATCACTCATGTGGTTTGCAAACACACTTGTATCCATTTACTTGTGGGGAGCGTTTGTTAGGATAATGTCAAGTAAGAAGGATTTTGATGGATTTTCAGTATTCGGCCGAGTTGAAGAAGGACCTATTGAGTTCAATTTAGCGAGTCACAGACCATTTTTAGATTATCAGCCGGTCAAGATAGAAATCTCCAACCAAAATAAGCTGACTGGTATTAAACGCAGTCACTCAAGATGCAAAGAGGCTCGGGCTTCGGGGGAGGCAGAAGGAAAATGTCTGGAATGAATGACATCTGCGCATTCATACACCAGAAATTATTTAATTAGGGAGAAGTTGTAAGTGGCATTGAAAGGATTTAAACGTGATACTTAAATGTATCTATAAGAATTGGAGTCAGACACTCATCCATGAACGACCAAATATTAGTATGCACGTTGGGATGGGACTTTACATGTTTCGAGACAGAAAACTTCCCTATTGACACTGTAAACATTTTTTTATTGTATTTTTTCTATGCCAAGGTTTCTGGAGATTAACCCTAAATATCAATTTATTAACTTTAGAAGGACCACCAGCCAGTTTATGTTGCTTTCAGACATGAGCCTGACAGATGATTCCAGCTACATTTAAATACTTACACAGGGTACTGTGAGTAATGTGTATTTAAAGTATGAAAGGTGAATATACTTTGGAAAAGGCCCCAATTGGTATTTTTGTTGATCAAGTATTTGCTGTAGGCTCCAGACTCATGTTGTCCCCCATCTAATCTACCAGGATAAAGCGATAAGAATATTCCTCAAATTGACAAATTTTACTTAAAAAATGTTGGGGAAACAGGAACTAGGCAGGCCTTAAGGCAGATGTGAGGTGAGCTGCCTGTCATCCCTCTCCTCGCTAGAGCAAGCAAAAAAGTGAGCTTTGCTCCCAGGCCTGTCGACAACAATCACTCTCGAAGATAATTTTTGGCGCACATAAACTTTTCAACAGGAATACCAGTTCATTTATAAAGTCTGGCTGCAATAACTGAAATGTTTTTAAAACCGTTTTTAAAACACGCGCCAGTCGTAACACACCTGAGTTTTGTGACATTGAACCCGTCGCTCGCATGTATGCGCACCTGTCACTCCAGGCTAGAAAAGGTGTTGTGCAACTTCAGTCATTGAGACAGAACTGGATTACTGGAGTTCCCTCCGTGACCACACCGACTCTACCCACACAGCACCGACGCTCTCTTTACTTTCTATGCAAACTTTTTAAGGCGGGAAACACATTAACCTCTGCATGCCGAGTCAGTGATGGGACAGGACACTTTTAATGGCTTCGTAGGTAGAGAACCGACCCCCGGTACCGAACTCCGAAAACCTGTAAATACCCAACACTGTATTTAAATACTGATTATAATCCCAGCTTATTTTGTCTTTGGAAATTTTAAAGATAGAGCTGTATTTATCGTTGCTGTCAACATATACTGTAGCTTCAAATGACAGCAGTATGTACATAGGTCACCTTTTAGTATTATTTCACATTGAAAAGTAGAGGGCGCTTGTGATGGAAGTGACCGTTGAGCGTGTAATAGATTCTCTCTGGTCACATGAGGTAGAAGGAAGGCTAGTGCTAACACGGTACAGTAGTGGCAGTCCACTTGTTTCAGAAATTTGATATATTAATGTATATATGCATACATATATGTATGCATATATATATATATACATACATACATACATATAAGGCTGCTAGATACAATCACTAATTTTATTGTGCTGACAGAGAAAATTAGTTCTAAACGACTGTTAAACCCTAATTCTCCCAACAGCATATACCGTGTGCGAGCGTGCGTCATTCTGTGTCCATGAGCATGTGATGTGCGTTTGTGCGTCGTTCTATGTCCAGGAGCGTGTGTGATGTGCGTTCGTGTGTGATGTGCGTTCGTGTGTGTGTGTGTGTGTGTGTGTGTGTGTGTGTGTGTGTGTGTGTGTGTGTGTGTGTGTGTGTGTGTGTGCGTGTGTGCGCATGCGGGGTTGGTGTTCGACCAAAGGTTTGGCTGGTTGTCATATTCTCCCATTGGAATTGGATTACCCCGCATTGTTGCAAGCTGAACCAAGGTTTGATGAACCAGATTTAAAACTTGCTGGCTGAGAAGCAAAATGTAGGACGTGCATTTATCCAACATGTAGAGAATGCTGAAATAACACTTCTCATTCTGCATTAACCAGCACAGTGCAACTTCCTGTCATGTACTGTATTATATATGCAACATGTGTCTGTCCGCTTTAATATATATCTATATATATATATCTATATATAGATATATATATATAGATATGTATATGTATATATATAGTTATTATTATTATTATTATTATATAAGACTTCAGTTTTAACCACTTTGCTGCTAGTCTTTTCCTCTTTCAATCTTGGAAATTGTGCATAACTTTGGGAATGCATACAAATGTACATTCTTGACATTGTGTAGATTAAAGAAAACAAGAAAAAGCTATATAAACCAGTTTCTCTTCAGTGTATTGTTTTTAAAAAGTTTACTTTTCACAAAAGTTGAGTGTTTTTCTTTCGATTCTCCGATGCTTTGGTGCACTGATAATATTCTGTGTAAGCTTTTTCATCTTACAGCGCTTGATGTAACATTTATGTGATTAGTTCAAAATAGTGGAAGACATTTGTGTTTTGAAACTTGCAGTATAAATGGTACTACTCTTAACTATTTTGTAAACACTGCCTGTTTTATTTTTCTTTTGTCTTACTTTAACTCTCTCTCTGCATATTTCTTTCCCCTGCATCTTTGTTTCCTTTAAGTTTCTTCGTGCCATCAGCTCTCACATCCTGACGACCTCAAAAAAGTGCCTCACGTCCATCCTAGTTTCCATCTTACAACTTAACATCTCTCACCCTGGTTCTATTGGTTTCTACACTTCTTGGTACTTCTTATGGTTCAAGAATACCAAGTATATGATGTAAAATTTATAGTCCCAATAACTCATGTCATAGTTGTATTTTCTTTATACAGATGTAGCTTGTTACTTTTCATAAATATATAATGTAAATATGCATACATATGTTTGTAACTGTTTTTATGTTACATCATACACTTGTAATTTGACATATCAAATAACATTATCATAATAAAATGGTGAGTTTTAATCTTTTGCTGTGCATTTTCATTATGTTTCTAAGACTGTCCACATCTATACGCATCTAAATAACTTCATTGGGTTTCCATTATACATTGTGCTCAAGTGAACCAGACAATGATTAGGTTACAGGTTTTTAGCTGTGTGTGTGAGAGAGAACGAGTGTGTGACCCAGTGTAGATGGTCCATTTTTTCAGTCACTTTTAGCCCATATATAGAAGCAAAGGTAACTTATTTTTCCCCACAGAGAGCAGAAGAAGGCAGACTACATAAAGATTGCTGATACCAACCACAGAAGACCAAGCCTATGGCGCCTTGTAGGAATATCAAATGAATTCATGATTTCCCATGTTTAATTGTAATACAAGTCAGTGTAACAATTAAGAAGAAGAAATAGTTAAATAACTGCTAAATATCTAATATAATTATTTCATAGTACGGGCTCTGTGTATTATACATTGGGAGTTATTTCATAGAAATTCGCTTGACATCATCAGTTGTCATCTTGTACTTTTTCAGTCTCATGCAGACCAAGGAAGTTAAAGTATTTCTATGTAAGGTGATGCTCATTTTTGCAATAACGTTAAATTAAGTCATTTTCATGTGTTCATGATAAAGTATACAGACATTAATCTGCATCCTGGTATATTTACAAAAGAAGCACTGAACGGAAGGGAATGTGTTGTAATGTGGTGTTAATACTTCAATTCGTGAAGACTTAATTGCAGTGATACTTTTCAATGGTAAAATAATTACTGGAAAATAATTCAGAACCATGACATGAGAGTTTCTTTTATATGACTACTTGTTTAGATGTTTTTTTAAAGATATTTTTGGCCATTCACTCGCTTCGGGTGCAGCTGCAATCAACTTCCGGTGAGCGGAACCTTTGTTGCGGAACGGAAGTTGGAAGTCGGAAGTCTTTCACTGCCGGAACAGCATGTCGGCAGGGGGAAGCCAAACGCTTGCTAGTTTAATGAATGAACGTGAATCCGTCGGAAAACGCGGCTCCCGCAGAAACCTGGCCATGTTTTAAGAGGTTCCGCGCGGATTGAACGATGGAGTGTGATATTTTGGACTCTCTGGAGCAGCTCGGGTGAGTTCACCCGTGTTTTCCTCCGTCGTTCTGCTCGGTTGCGCGTTTCAAATAGCTAACGGCGTGATGTTGCTTCTGCGCTTTCTTCCCCCCTCCTTCTCCTCTTGCGACGAACTCGCAGCTACGACGGTCCGCTGAAAGGTGAAAATGCGCTGCTCGAAGCCGCAGAGGGAGGCCTGTCCTCGGCGGAGTACGCCGGGCTTTGTCGCTGGCTGTTGAGCAGGCTGGAGCCGCTAAGTGACCCGGAGGAGAGCGTCCATCCCGGCTCGGGTCAGCGACCTGATAATGCCATTTGAGCACGAGTGCCATGAACTGTACTTCTTCTTCTTCTTCTTCTTCTTTCGGCTTTTCTGTCAGGGGTCGCCACAGCGAGTCAACTTTCTCCATCTAACCCTATTCTCTGTACCTTCCTCTCTCACACCAACTACCTTCATATCCTCTCTCACTACGTCCATAAATCTTCTCTTTGGTCTTCCTCGAGACCTCTTGCCCGGCAGCTCCAATTCCAGCATCCGTCTACCAATATATTCTCTATCCCTCCTCTGTACATGACCGAACCATCTCAGTCTGGCTTCTCTGACCTTCTCTCCAAAACATCGAACATGTGCCGTCCCTCTGATAGAACTGTACTAATACTTTGTTAATATATTTCTGTTTTTTTAACGGCAAATGTGCTCATTGAAATCCCCCAAATAAGATCCGAAGTGTTTAATGTCATATATACAGTCTAGAAACGTGTATTAGTATTGATAAATAAGTAATAATAATAGTAATAAACAACCAGCTGTAACCCGATCTAGTAGTACAGGAAAATGCAAGCAGTTCCCGGAATGTAAACATCATTGGTGGGTTTAGAGCGTGCAAGTCACACAATGTACATGCAGATTGTATGCAGATAATTTAAAAAGACTTAAGTGATATGAAGTTCAGTGTAGCACTGGCTGTGTTTGTTGTAAAGTGCAGAATTGTACTCTTCTGGCCTTATAATGGGTAACTAAATTGGCTGTTATGTGCAAGAGATAGGTAAAGATAGAAATTGCCTATCAGTAGCCAAGAAATGTCCTTAAAGTAAACCAAAAAAAAATCAAACAAAGCAAAACATGAAAGTCATTTCGTCTTCTTCTTCTTCTTTTTCTTTCTTTCTGCTTCTCCCGTCAGGGGTCGCCACAGTGAGTCAACTTTCTCCATCTAACCCTATTCTCTGTATCCTCCTCTCTCACACAAACTACCTTCATATCCTCTCACTACGTCCATAAATCTTCTCTTTGGTCTTCCTCGAGACCTCTTGCCTGGCAGTTCCAATTCCAGCATCCGTCTACCAATATATTCTCTATCCCTCCTCTGTACATGACCGAACCATCTCAGTCTGGCTTCTCTGACCTTCTCTCCAAATCTAACATGTGGTGTTCCTCTGATAGACTCATTCCTGATCCTATCCATCCTGGTCACTCCCAAAGAGAACCTCAACATCTTCATCTCTGCAACCTCGAATTCTGCCTGCTGTCCTTTGGTCATTGTAACAGTTTCTAGTCCATACATCATCGTTGGTCTCACCACTGTCTTGTACAGCTTTCCTTTTATTCTGGCTGAAAGTCTTCTATCACATAGTACCCCTGACACTTTTCTCCACCCATTCCAACCTGCTTGGACCCGTCTCTTCACCTCTTTTCCACACTCTCCGTTGCTCTGTTGACCCTAAGTACCTGAAATCTTCCAGCTTCTTGATCTCCACTCCGTGTAGCCTCACCGTTCCACCCGAGTCCCTGTCATTCACACACATATATTCTGTCTTGCTGCAACTAACTTTCATTCCTCTCCTTTCCAGAGCATACCTCCACCTCTCTAGATTTTCCGCTACCTGTTGTCTGCTCTCACTAAAGATCTCAATGTCATCCGCAAACATCATGGTCCATGGGGATTCCTGTCTAACCTCATCTGTCAGCCTGTCCATCACCATTGCGAACAGGAAGGGGCTCAGAGCTTATCCCTGATGGAGTCCCATCTCCACCTTGAACTTCTCTGTTACCCCTACAGCACACCGTGCCAGTGTCTCACAGCTAGCATACATGTCCTGCACCAGTCTAACATACTTCTCTGCCACTCCAGACTTCCTCATACAATACCAGAGCTCCTCTCTTGGCCCCCTGTCATATGCTTTTTCTAGGTCTACAAAAACACAATGCAGCTCTCTCTGGCCTTCTCTGTGCTTTTCTATTAGCATTCTCAACAAAATAGCATCTGCAGTACTCTTCCTAGGCATGAAGCCATACTGCTGTTCACAAATGCTGACTTCTGCTCTCAGTCTAGTTTCCACTACTCTTTCCCATAACTTCATTGTATGGCTCATCAACTTTATCCCTCTATAGTTGCCACAATTCTGTACATTCCCTTTATTCTTAAAAATAGGCACCATCACACTTTGTCTCCATTCTTCAGGCATCTTCTCACTCTCTAAGATCCTGTTGAATAATCTAGTCAGAAAATCTACCGCTGCCTCAGCTAGACACTTCCACACCTCCACAGGTATATCATCAGGACCAACTGCTTTTCCACTCTTCATCCTCTTCAATGCCTTCCTCACTTCACTTTTACTAATTTGTGCTACTTTGTGGTCTACAATAGTCCCCTCTTCTACCCTTGCCTCTCTTTCATTTTCCACATTCATCAGCTCTTCAAAGTACTCTTTCCATCTTCCCATCACTCTTCTAGCATCAGTCAATACATTTCCCTCTTTGTCCTTAATCACCCGGACCTGTTGTACATCCTTTCCATCTTTATCTCTCTGTTTCGCCAACCTGTATAGATCATTCTCACCCTCCTTACTATCCAACCGAGCATACAAGTCATCGTACGCTCTTTGTTTTGCCTTTGCTACCTCTATCTTTACCTTTCGCCAAATCTCCCTGGACTCCAGGAAGCTCACCCTGACCACCTAGACCCTTTCTCAACTCCTTCCTGAAAATCATGCAACACTCCTCCCTTTTCAGCTTCCACCACTTTGTCCTCTGCTCTGCCTTTGTCCTCTTCATCTTCCTTGTCACCAGAGTCATCCTACAAACCACCATTCTATGCTGTCTGGCTACACTCTCACCTACAACTACTTTGCAGTCACTGATCTCTTTCAGGTTACCTCGTCTATACAAGATGTAGTCTACCTGCGTGCTCCTACCTCCGCTCTTATAAGTTACCCTATGTTCCTGTTTTTTCTGGGAAAAGGTGTTCACTACAGCCATTTCCATCCTTTTTGCAAAATCTACCACCATCTGTCCCTCTGCATTCCTATCCTGGATACCAAATCTGCTCATCACTTCTTCATCCCCTCTATTGCCTTCACCAACATGTCCATTGAAGTCTGCACCAATTATCACTCTCTCATTTCTGGGAATATTCTGCATCACTTCATCTAACTCATTCCAGAACTTCTCTCTCTTCAGATTCACATCCCACCTGCGGGGCATAGCCACTAACAACATTGAGCATCACACCTTCAATTTCCAGTTTCAGACTCATAAGTCTATCTGACATTCTTTTCACCTCTAGGACGTTCCGAACAAACTCCTTCTTCAAGATAACTCCATTTCTCTTCCTGTCATTACCATGATAGTACAACTTATAGCCTGCTCCTAAGCTTCTAGCCTTACTACCTTCCCACCTGGTCTCCTGGACACAAAGTATATCCACCTTCCTTCTCTGCATCATGTCGACCAACCCTCTACCTTTTCCTGTCATAGTCCCAATATTCAAAGTCCCTACTCTCAGTCCCCGGCTCTTTCCTTTCTTCCTCTCTCTCTGCTTCCGAACACGCACTCCTCCTCTTCTTCTTGTGCTTCTTCTTCGACAAGAAAGTCATTTAACTTTATTTTATTTTGTTCCCAAATGTGGTGCTCCTCCCTTCACTTCCCCTTACTTGCCAGTGTGTGTCTCCACAGAGGATGTGGACAGCCTGCAGGAGGACATGAGCAGTCTGCTGAAGGACCTGTGTAGCCCCTACGATGTGTCAGGAATCGTCAAGGGAGATAAGAAGGACCGCCTGAAGTTTGTCCGTATGTTCTCGAGCATGCCCAGCTCATTTGCCGGCGGGGGACACGGGGGATTTTTAATGCTGAACGCTCCATTTTCCTCTCAGTATTCCTGAGCTCAGAGCTTCAGGCGGCTCAGATCCTGAGGAGTCGGCGGGGAAAAAGAGGAGACCGGAGTTTGGAGCATCAGGAGCTGCTGAACATCTGCAACACACTGCAGTTAGAAGGACAGGATGCAGCAGAGGTTTTCTGTAACATACAAGAAAAGGTGGGTGTGTTTGATTCTGGCTCTGCTGATAACCGTCTCATGTGTAATGTTGCATTTTTTATGGTACAAAAAATATTACTATATCATCTTGCAAAAAACTCTTTATCATTATTAACCCTGACAACCATCTTGCTTTGGCTCCAGCTCTTTAGTTCTTAACTGTGTATTCTTTTGAATGATGTTAAAGATATTTGTCCCTCAAAATTACCTCTCTCCCAATGACAAGTGTGTGTCACTTGAAAATGTATCCATATGTGTTGGGCCTCACACCGATGTGTTTTTTTGTTGTTGTTGTTGTTTTAGGTTACTGAGCTACTTAAAGGTCTCCCAAATGGCAAAGTCGGAGACCCAGTTCTGAAGAAGCCCCTGAGCGCTGAGCAGTGGGTAGGTGATGAAAATCGGAAGTAAAAACCTGCAAGTGAAAAGTTGTGTTCCAGCAAATGTGTCAGAGATTTTATTAAACAAAACCAATGCTTTGAAAAGGCGGCACGGTGGTTTGCACCGACGCCCTGTATCTCATCCCAATGACAGCTGGTATTTTGTAAAGTTGTGAAATATTCGGCTGAAATCTCCTGACGCTGTGTTTGGCTTCAAAGGAGAAGCTGCGCGACATGAACGCAGCCCTCTCCTCAGAGTACGAGTGCCGGCGGCGGATGCTGATCAAGCGCCTGGACGTCACCATTCAGTCATTTGGATGGTCAGATAGAGCCAAGGCAGGTTCACACACCCGTCACCTTCTGGTTCACCGGGGAATCAACCTGCCTGCTGTAGATCTGCAGATACCAATACCTGCGTTTGTGTCAACGACTTCGGTTTCATAATGTTTCAAAATGTCAAATAAGTGATCAGCTTGTTTTCTACACTCCCAGCAGGACATGACTTATCTTTACAAGTAGGTGTTAATGTGTAGAGATGAGATTTTGATGGTTTTTTTTTTGTTTTGTTTTTTAAGTCCGGGGGTTTGATTTTTACAGCCAGTTTTTCAACTTCAACACAATCACAAAGTCCTTCCATCTCTGGTGGGCGGTTTGCGCCACTGTTCACTTCCAGTGGGTGCAAGAATGTGTTGGAATTAGTGCACGCACGGCAACATAAAGACGCAGCTGAAAAGACCCCTTCTTTGTAAATCTGACGGTTTCATTGCAAAGTCAGATGACTTAAATTAGGGTTTCGTAGAATCATTTTAGGACTTCCATCACTTTGTCTTCTCCCCTGGGCAAAATAATTCATCTTCAAGAAGCAGCTCATTTCCCTCCTGTCCGTCTGGGCTTCGCCAGGTGAGGGTGGACCGCATGGCGCGGGCCTATCAGCCCCATAGGCACGCTCTGAAGCCCCAGTCTGCTGTTGACGTGGCAGCGCTCCTGGCGGCCAGAGAGGACATCTGCAACGTGGTGAAGACCAGCAGCGGCTCCAGCCGAGAGAAGACAACGTGCGCCATCAACAAGGTACCGAGGTTCCTTCCCTTCTCATCTGGCATCTTCGGAGGGGAACCGCCGACACAGCCTCTCGTTTATGACCAGGTCCAAATGGGGAGGGTACCGGACCGAGGAGGACGGCCCGGGGAGATGGACGTGCCGCCTCCCGAGATGCCCCCTTGGAAGGAGAGGAAAGATGGAGGAGGACGGGGCGGCGGATGGGGTCAAGGAGGAGGAGGAGGAGGAGGAGGAGGAGGAGGCTGGGGACATGGAAGAGGAGGCTGGGTGGGTGGTGGCCGAGGTTGGGGAGGGGGCGGAGGAAGAGGAGGAGGCTGGAGTGGCAGTGGCTGGAACCAAGGAGAACACAGTGGACACGGAGGGAAGCGAGGACGATACCGGTATTGATTTTTAACCTTCCAGTTTTATAAACTGCAGTGTTTAGGATGGATTCATAGATTTTGGACTGAGGATTTTCTTTTTTTTTTTTTTTTTAATTTGAAATATCCCTCATCATGTTTTAAGTGAAAAAAGCCTTAATTCTTTACAAGTTTGCATTTAGTTTATTATATATTGTACTATATTAAGCATATAGTTTACTTGGGAAAAAAAAATTAAGAGAAAAGTTAAAACACACTTCTGTTAGACATTTTTGTGTTTTTTTATTTTACTTTATCACACCTCTAGAGATCCCGGTAGTGTTACGTCTATAAGTGTGTTGTTTCTCTTGTCTCTTTGGCTTTGGTTGGCACACGCCAAACTGGAAGTTGTCACTTTCAGCCTTGAGCAGCAGACGTCATCCACCATTTTGCCACGTTTTCCTTTTGATTGTGTAAAGAATCACCAGTCTTCCAGTCAAGGTATCAGGCATTGATCATCTCTGAGGTGATTAGGTTGTCTTCAGAGCCCCAATCCTCAGATATCACAACAGAAGCACGTCTCTGTTGGGCCACAAAATACATGGACAAATTAATCTGGACAAATTTGTGTTATACTAGATTTAACGGAGATTTCTTGAATCCACTTTGGGAAAAGCAGCCCCCCCCCAAAAAAAAAACAGTCAGACAAAGAGCCTCAGTCCTCTGCCTGTTTAATATATCAGAGAATACAAACTAATTTGACTTTCTATTTTTCTTCTTTAATTCCCTTTTAAGATGCTTTGACCATTTCTGTTCCAATAAGGTAGACACTACACCTGAAAAGGAGAGGAATTTAATAATTTGAAGGACACTGTTCATTAATATGAATCCGTCGACTGAAACAGCTCCCTGACCGTTAAGTGATTTACGATCTATTATTTATTTGTGACTCTCAAGTTTCACCTGCTTCGAAGGAAATGTCATGTTGTTGTTTTTTTTATACCCTTTTTATGTACGCCTCTGCCTCATGTTCACTTCACTCTGAATGTGTCATAAAAGATATTCAAAAAATCTCTTTCATTGGTTTGGATCACGGCTTTTGATTTGTTAAATTAACCAGTGAAGATGCTGTGGCTGTGGGAGGAAAAAATATTTACAAATATTTATTCTTGTCAAAAAAGGTTTTCTACACTTTTTTTACAGCAGTAAAACCCATTTTGCACAATAGATACAGTTTATACAGGGTTTGTACAATAACCGATGTTCCTTCCAAGAACCTTACATTGTGTACATTATCAACAACAAACCGATACATGGACAAAAAACACTTCTAAGTTGCCAAAAAAAATCTAAGACTCAATCAGCATTTGAAAATCCAAAGCAAATGAAAAAGGGCTTTAAAAAAATATCCAGTTCAAACTCTCATCCTGTTTCATCTGCCTTTGTACCTTAAAAGCAAAACTAATCAATGAAAACAATCAGGAAAAGCAAATGAATCACCAAAGAAAAGATGTCCTGCTCTTTGTCACCGTCCCCTCTGACTCGGTGACCCCGACAACCGAGCTCTGAGGACAACCTGTGTCGGTAGCAGGAAATGGACCTAACCTGCCGAGAGCCTCTGTTTAAATGCGACTGCAAGTGGTCATTAATAGTTTGTAACTGTAGTGTCAGCGCAGAGGGACTTTTCTGACCAAGGTGGCAGCCAGCGGGATGAAACTGGAGCCGGCTTTTCCCTCACCGGCACTGCGGCCTCCTGAGGTGGCGTGAACACATGCGCACCGCTCAGAGCTGGCGCCTCCATGTGAATCATGTCAAGTGACCTAATTTCCCTGGAGAGGTTCTTACAACTTGCTCCACGCAAACGGGCCCTGCACCCGAGACCGATTGAGCATTTGGGTACGTATCCCTGCTGCGAGCTGCAAACTCACGAGGGGAATAACTAAGTTGTGAGGAAAAAACATTTCTGTATCTCCAGATGCTGAGAGGTTTGCTGTTTTGTGTCGGCGACCAATGATCCTATCAAGCATCTCCAATTGAATTTTACCAAAATGAAATATTTGGGTTGATCCCAGAATTACATTGATAAGTATATTTCAATATTTTGAGGTCAATGGCAACTATTTTTTCCGCTTTTCTAAATTTTTAACTTTTAGTCTGGTGTCCTGATAGGACTTGTGAATTGGAGCACTATAAACAAAATTTGACAACTATTCCGACACGTTTGGCACATTTATACCTAAAGTCGTCAGTTCTGTTTTGCTACTTTTAAGAAATCGGAAAAATGTCCACCTGTTTTGTAGATTTCCACATTTCCAGTCAGTTCTCACTTAAGAATTCCTCACATTCCGCTTTGTTATTGTGGACACATTCACACAAGGACAGAATGAAAAGCTGACTTTTCTTATTAAAGGTTAGGGAATTCTAGAAAAAAATTGCTGTATGATTCTTTGCTAAATCACATCCCTCAGCTATTCAACAGGTTGCATTTTAAAAAATTATGAGTTTCTACGGTCAATTTGCTTCCCTCTCAAACTAAAACCCTCCAGTCTTCTTTATTCATCCACCCAAAATGATTTTTAAACCTGAGGGATAAATTCCTCCTCCACAACAATCCCGTGTTTGTCACCCATCAATCTTGTGAGGAGGATCAGGATACACACAGATGTGACTCAGATTTGTGTAGGACCCTCATTCTTGTCCTGTGTGATGTTTGCTGAGTGGGCAGCATTTAGCAGATGTACGTGAAGGGAGAACAGGTGACTCACTAGTTTCAGTGTAAAGGATATTGTCTGCATGTAAACTTAAGGTAGAACCTCATGAGGTCAAACCAAAAAATCTAAAATCTTAAACATTTGAACTCTATTAACACCTTCATTTCAGACAATTTCACACATTTTCTGGTTCTTTAAGCCACCACTAAAATCCAATCAACTTGAAAAAAAAAAAGTCACCTTAGTCTTATGAAAATACATCATCTTCTCTGATATATAATCTTAATAGATTGTTTAAATGCAGCATAACATTGGTTCATTATGTACAGCAAAGTACTGTGAAAGTGCTGGGCTTCATTAAGCAAAAATAAATGTAAATAATACAAATAATACTGTTTGGAGTCAGTTCCCAAATCTTCATGCTCCAGAATTACGCAGGGGCCGTCTTTCCACCGGCCTGGCTTGATTTGATGCTCGGCCAGCGCAGGGTCCGTCTAACACCCACAGGAGCACCCCCACCCCGACCAGACTAAACGGCCGCACCTTGTCTCCGGCATTTTGGCACAAACCTGAAAGTCCACTGTCCATGTCTCCGGTAGGCCGGTGAGTATTGAGGGAATGCAGACCTGCTAACCTGGAACAAAGGAATTGCGTAGCCACCTGGTGCCATTGAAAATTTGGGATGATTATAAATTATCCTGGAAGCCTGATATTACTCTGACACACCTGAACACTGAGCAGGAGGCAGAACAGTAACGCTCTAAACGTTTTGTCCAAATAGATAAAACAGCCTGATGTTCCTTAAATAAATATTGTAGGAACTCATGAAACAGTAGTTCACTTCAATAAGCCTTCTGAAGGAGTCTAATGGGAACCCATTGTACCCCCAACTCTTCCTCTGGAAGCTGCCAGGCAGGACCAGGTCAAGATTGCATCTGTGTGTCAGGAGACCAGAGAGGACTCCAGGGACACTCTCCAAACACAGCTAGACTTGTCTGAAGTGGAGCAGCTTGTACTTTATTTTTGTTCTTTTTAAGTTGCGTACTGCCATTTATATTTCATGGCTGCTGCTGCTGCTGCTCTGTGTGTTTTGTTTTTTTTTAAGCACTGCTAATTGCTGGTATTTTTCAAAAATTGCGAACATGCTCTGGGTCCTTTCGCTCGGGCCATTAATTCGTCTCATGTGGATTTGATAGCGATACTTGAAATTACCAGCAGTAAGTTGCATAGTTGCCATGCGACAGGGCTTACAAACATAAACATGAGGTTATGCAAAGAATAACATTATACCACTTACCCACTCTCTCTGGTCCCCCTTTGCCAAGGAACTGAGGCAAGAGTCACAGAAAAGCAGTGGGGTGGTGAGGATTGAAAGACAAAGTCAACATGGCACTGTTGCTGATTTGTGGCTCTTGGTTAATGAATGAGGAAGCCTGATTGGTCCAATTTCTCATCTGACTATTTTCCTTTTCTAGAAGCTGCTCGTGTCCGTTGACTTCTAACGCCCCTGATGGCACCAGGGATGAGTGCACTGTAGCGCGACAAACTGGGAGGGCTTATCATGAAGCCTAAACGCAGAGCTGCTACTTGAGGATGCGCACAGGTTGGCAGGTCTGGGGGAATGGAGATGAGCCGGGCTCAGATGAGCCTGGAGTTGCGGAGGTACTGGATGAGGACCTTGTAGATGAAGGTGTACTGGGACAAGGTCTGAACCATCAACATCCTCTGATCGCGCAGCTTTGACAGGACGGTTCTGACGTCCAACATCTGAAAGACACACACTTCAATTGTGAGTACACCATCTTTCACAGAAAAAGAGTGGAATGAGATACAGTGAGTGAACAACTTCAGCAATTTAAAACAGGATGACCTCATTGTGCTCCAGACAGGCTATCATGACCTCAGAGAGGATGACCACTCCGGTCCGTCCCACCCCGGCACTGCAGTGGACGAGGACAGGTGGAACGGTCGTCTTTGGGTCACTAATGCTGTTCGTGTGTCTCCGCACTGACTGAATTTCTTCCAGGTAAGCTTTGGATTAAAGCACAACATAGAGGTAAGCCAGTCCATAACGGCAAGAGTACCAAAACTTGGCAAAGAAACCTAACAGATCAAAAAATCAAAAAAAGTCAGGTACCCTGCTGGACACTACTATTGATATACCTTTATGTCAGGGGGTGAAATGTTTTATTCGGAGTAGGGAAAGTGGCTGACTGATAACGTTAGGCAAAGAAATAATAAGAAGGATAATCAAGTTCAGGCTTACATGTAATTTTATATGATGTGGCACTGAAGTGATACCTTTCTTTTTCAGCTGTGTTTTTACAGACAATTCACCAGTTAAAAAATACATTTTTCAGTGATTCAATTTGGAACTTAACGTACAAAAATGACTAGTGCTTTGAATATTTCCTCAGAGTAATTATATTGCTCTTGATGACAGAATTTTACATAATGATCCTTAAATAAATTGTCAGGGTATGTTTAATAGCAGGCTACATTTTGTGCTGTGAAATAAGTGGTGTCAGGTGAAGCCTGAGGTCCAACTCACTGAGAAAGCCCTTGAAGTCCTCCGGGCAGCCGTGGTCGGGCCAGTCTGTGTACTGCAGGTGCCATACAGTTCTTTCTTGACCGGTCAGCAGGTGTTTTATTTTCAGCCCGGTGGTGGCGTAGCAGCCGGACTCTGTGCGGAACCGCGTGGTTATCTTAAAGCGCCCGTACGTTACCGTGTTATGCCGTGATCCGAGACGGGGCCAGTATCGGAAACTCTTTTCTCTGCCACTCTCCTGGAATAACGAGTGACACACGGGAATCAACACAGATTATTTTATTTATTTATTTATTCATTCATTCATTCATTTATTTTAATGAGTCTTTAGACATCCACTCACCTCTTCAGCAGTGACCATAGCAATGATGGAGACCCCCTGTTCCCACACCATCTGCCAGAAGTCCTGGCATGTATTGGAAAGCGGACCCTGCGTGGCGATGTAGCTCCACTCCTGTCCACCTACAATTATCTGTGAACACAAAGTTGATCTTTTGAAATTATCACTCAAGAAGAGATAATTGAGCTAATTTCTTGCCAATCTCATGGATGATTTGGGGTAATTTCTTCATGAAGACACCCTTTTTTGGGGGGGAGGGGGGTCTTTGCTTTTAACGTGAAGAAAAATGGTTAATAAGGCGATAGTCGAACTTACTTTAACGTGCGATGCATTGATGTAGCCTGTGTTGTTCTCTTTTGTGGGAACAAGCTCCACGCGGGTGTCATCATAAGGCAGGACATCTTGGAAACGGTTCTTGTCTCCACTCTCGGGCAGCTGGGCGGTGGTGCATTCCCCTGATGGGCGACGCTTTGGGATACTCTCGTATTCCTTCAACAGCTCGCCCCTTTCCATATGCTGCTCCAGCACTTTACACTGAAATACAGATCAACAAGGCAAGAGTTACCATATCACTGCCTCAAAAGAGGTCAGGTGACAGCTGTGTGGTGTAGCATCTCATATCCCTATATTTGTTCTGGATCAGCCATGACACAAAACAGTAAAAGGGAAAGGAAATGTTCAATTACTTTGATTTCCCTGCAGTAATATTGTGCTCAGCACTTAAGGACAAAGTGAACCGTAAACAGTGATTGTGTACACCTGTTACAGTAGGATACAGACAACCTTTTGATTGCATGATGGCATTCTTGAAACTGTTCTTTACAATACGATACACAATACACAGGTTGTCAACTAAATGCTGAAGCACAGAGAAACGCTGTGAGATTTTTCTGTCAATAACTTAATTATTCAAAAGCAACATTTTTACTGCAGTAAATTTATGTGGAAAGTATAGATGTCTAATGATTGGGGTTGTCATGTCTTGTTTGTATGCGACATACAAATAAAAAACTTGGAACAATGAAAGAGAATTTGAGTGCATGTTGAAACAGCTGATCTTTGTTTTTTGTTTTTTTTAAGTTAGGCGCGTCAGCTCATAGGTTCAGATTGTGTTCCATCTACGAAAACTGCATATGAGCAAAACTGTATCACTCCAAACCTCTGTTTCTGGGCAACCAAACGAGTACGATTGGGGTGTTCGGCAAAAGAAAACAGTAATAGTTATACCATGATTGATTCGTTTGATCACAGTTCATTCACACCTTTCTTTATTCAGATGAAAAACATTTCAGATTGAATAGAGGAGCTCACCGAAGCATTGTTTTTATTTACCTTACAAGCCCTTATCTTTCAAGGTAAAAAACAGGCAAAACAAGAAACTGAAGCACCCTACCCTCTCGTCATTGGACGCTCTCTCTGGCTCATCCTTCAACTCGTTGTGCATTAGCTGTCTGGACACTGACAGCCCATTAAGATGGGCCATCTTCAGAGGGCCCATCTTCTTCCCCTCTGACCTTCCCCCTTTCTTCATGCCCTGGTATAGCAGAGTAGACGGAGAAAGAGATACTTCAAGGGTAAAAGTACTGAAAGCTTAGTGACGGAGAGAAAGTTGACAACGGGGGAGGGACAGCGCAGCCATTACAAGGTGTCCTCTCTGAAAGAATGTCACCTATCCAGTTTGCCAAGATTGGCCGTCAACATTCTTTCAATGTGTCTGTATTATTCGGGCCTGGTTGGTGAGCCACCGCTTTGGCTTTCAAAATGAATACAAAAGTAAAAACGCTTGACGGGATTTAAATCTCTGTACAATCTATTCCAGCAAATGCTAGTTTCATTAACTTGTCAAATTAAGTACATCAAATCGGCAATGACTGTTCCTTGTACAAGTGTTAGAGAGAGAGACATTAGTGTATGACTTTTTTGTGTTAAAATGCATCTCTGCAACGACTCATATTGGAAACAATATTTTTATTCAACAATGACCACAATGGCTAATCCATCGCGCGCACTTCTCTAGTATGCTCTCAAACACCTCCACACTATCTCTCTAAAACATGACATCCAAATTTAATATTACTGCAGATGTCACGTGAAACATTATCGGCTGGAGGGAATTATAGAACCACGATCATGCTACAGTGAGTATGAGATTTAGGTACAAGACTTACCAGAGGGGGTAAACCTTCAACTGTTTTCTTCCCAGGTGGGACATCAGAAACAGGCCTCTTCTTGAAGTCCTTTTTAGCCTTTTGCTTGGCCTGACCACTCAGGTCTCCCTCTGAAACGGAGGGCATGATCCTTGGCTGTCGGATATCTGACAGGAGGTAAAGAGGCTCATTTTCATGTATTAGGGAGTGAACTTTGTAAGCCAAAGAGCCAGTTAAAGAGGGATCTAGAGAGGAGCCTATTGGGTATGCAGGAGGAGGCTCAACAGGAGTCTGCTGCTGATGTGACAGCGCTGAAAGAGATGTAAAGGCATGGTGCTGCTGTGGCTGCTGCTCAGGCACAACTGATGCAATTGCATCTTGAGAAAGTGGTGTATGACGTCCAGCATCATCCTCATATTCTTCTTCTTCACCACTACTGTGAACCAGCATTGTGGCATCAGAAAGCGATTTCTTGTGTCCATAGTGAACATCCTCCTTCACATCATCTTTGTCCTCAGTTTTGGCACGTTCCAGGAAAACATTGAGCTGGGACCCCTGAGAGGTGCCTCCGTGTATGACGGGTGGTGGGGTAGCTGCTTCAGCCGGAGAAGATATGGTTCGCTCTTTAAACCTCATCCCCTCAAGACTATGTGCCAGTCCGGCAATCTCAATTGAATTACGCTTCTGCGCAAGCTGTGGGTGTCTATGTGGAGCTCCACTGAAAAGAGGTTCAGACACCTCCTGTAAGGAGTGAGCCACAGGCAAGCTGTCCTCCTGGAAAGTCTGGACTGAATGATGCACACGGCGAGTGATGATCAGGTCCGGGTTGCTACTGCTGACATACAGGTGACGTGAAAGGTCAGGTGTGCTGTTAGCAGGCCTGGGATGGGCATACGGGTAAGGTGGCGGGGGCCGGTACACGTGTGTTCTCATTATGTTTGGGACTGGATACTCCTGGGCCTGCTGCAACTGGACATTCGTGAGCTCTGGGACACTGACCGCCCCCACCACAGGCCTCCTTTCAGTAGGATAAGGGTAAGGAGATGGGCTATGGAAGCTGGAGCCCAAATTAAAGGGATAGTGATGGTGTTGTGCTGCTCCACCGTGCTCCCCCCTTATCTCTGGCTGACTATAAACGAGCGGGTCAGGCCTGCTGTAGGCGTACGAGTTTCCGATGTTTAAGTTCCTCATGGAATGGCTCTGCCGGTGCTCTTGAGACAAAACCATTCCACCCCCTCGGTTCTTTTGACGCATAACTGTCTCATAATCAGGAGTGGCTCTATAGGAAGGTGGGATGAGAGCACTATGACGATGCGAGGGAACATAGTCCGGCCTGGTGATATCACTGGTGATCGAAGGATTGGAAGACATTGGCGAAGGCTGGAGATAGTGTTGGGGATTTGTTAGAGAGCTGGTGCTGTGGGCGCTGTATACACTGCCATTACGTAAACGCCCCCCACTGCTGTACTCCAATGGGGGGCAATCCAAGCTGGTTTGGGAGTGGTAATAATATCCATTCTGACTATTCATATAAAGGTTGTCTGTGAAAGAGCACAAGAACAAAACCAGTTGAACAGGATGATCTTTTAAATATTGAGCATACAGCTAGAAATCAAAGAAAACACAAGTTTCATTGCATCTAATGCTATTTCATGGCGTCTGTTTACAATTGCAAGTCTTCCTTCAGGGGTTACCTTGTGATGACGTGTAAGGCTCAGTGAAATGTCCATTGTAATGCATTTGTGGAGGGGGCATCATGTAGCCCTGGGGCTTTGGCTGAAAAGTGATAAGACCGTGATTAACTTACAGATCATGTGATGTACATACTTTCTATGAGCATAAAACAAAAATGGTCATGCAGAGCCAATTTAAGCCAGACCTTTAACTATGGTTCATCAGAAATGAGAAAAGGTGCAACTGAAATTACCAGAGATATTCTTGTGGAGGATCTCCTTCTGACTTGGTTGACAACTGTGGGTTGGGTTTGACTGGTGAGAATGGTAAAAGGTGTCAGGCAAAAAGCAAGATCATTGTGGTAGACCGTACATTTCGAAATAAATAAATTAGCAAGACATTTACTATTGAGGAGCCTTTTTTGAATGCACATTCACAGCGAGCACACTAAGAACCGACCACAAGAATCGGGCTAATGCAAAATTTATTGAGGTTTTATGATCGTCTGCTTCACCGCTCTATTTTGCAACATGAAAGTATAACAAAACTGCATGCCTCTGGATAAACATTGGACAAACATAACGGGAGATGTAACTCTTAGCTGAAAAGGTAATAAAGAGACAGAAATTTTAAATTCCAATAATCATTTGTAGTTGAGGTCAATTCAAGTTGGCTTCGGAACATGTTACATGTTACGTGTAAATGTAGCACCATATACTTGAAAAAATATAGGACAAAACCCAGATGCCGAAAATTCTCAGACACAGATGTCACTTAATGCAGAGAATTCCAAAATGTAATTAGGGCGATGTACTTTGAGTCCACAAGAGGAATAAAGTTGCAAGGAAATTTTTAAAACCTTTCTTTTCATTTCATATGACTCTGACAATAGCTTTTCAATTTGAAGCTATTTTGTCTCTGGCAAATATATAATATATTCTTTAATTCAATCACCGGGAATGGACAGCAACAATTCAAGGATGTCAGGACAAGGAGCCAGTTGCATTGTTTGTTAGACAACCAGTAAAGGATGGGTCTTAGCAAACTAGGTGGTGGCTGCATGTTGCTCACCCCTTATTAGACGGTAGAGAAGGACGAGAGAGCATTGGAAAACGAGGAAAAGATAGAGTGAGAAGGCACTTCTGGAAGCCCTCAGAAGGCAGGGGGTCAGATTCCTCTCTGAAGAGAGAGGATGAGGATAGAAGTGAGGCTATATCAAAGAAGAGCCTGAGCAGAGGGAAGAAAACACAAAAAACAAAACAAGAAACCAGGTACGCGTATAATCAAAAAACACTTACAGGCTACTCTTGTTAATCTTATAAAACTTGAGTCTTGCCAGACACATCCGACACACATATTTAGAGGTTTCCATGTCTTCCTACACAAAAAGGAAATGAGACAAGACAAATGGTGAGACAAATAGCACAGTGTTTCACTAGTATGCTCTCAAATACCTCTACGCTGACTTTCTTTTGCTTGTATGTGACATAATGACCAACACATAAGTGACAACCATCCAACCCCGCCCACATGAACACAGATGCATTGTTAATACTAGCTGCCAGTAAACTGTACCACCAAGAACATTTCCAATCTTGCTAAATCCAATAAGTGACTGCAATATCCCGGTGGATGGGTAGTAAGGAGTAGGTGCAATGGAAACACAAGCTTACGGTCTGGAATTGAACACTCTCCTCTCTGTTTGCAAGCTCCAGGGCAAAGAAGGATCTGTTGTGACTCATGTTGTTAATTTCATTCCACCTACAAACCATTTGAGTGTCAAAAAAGGGGAAAATGATGTCAGGAGTCACATTTTTAACCACATGGTATTTTTAAAGAGGATAAGGAAAACACTGAACAATAAAAACTACACAGAGTCAGAGGGCATCTGTTTCTCTTGTCTTTCCTTTCAGTTTGGATGTAGCAGACGGAGGACTGAAAACTAAATTTCTCACAGTTCACATCAGCTATTGCAGACAACCTGACTCATGTTCTCTGCAGCCACATTAAGGTTATAAGAACTTTTAGGAAAAGCGGTGAGTCATTGTCCACAAAACTGAATCCATCCTGGCAGAATCTCTTGGTTCAGAAAAATCACTCCAAAGAGAGCTAAATAAAAAGGTGTGTGCAACATACGTGGAAGTAGATGACTATTAAACACTGTCAGAGAAGATGTTGATGTAATGAACTTCTTTTAGACATACCGAAATAGATGAAGAGGTCTGCCACTTTTATGTTTTACAAAGATGCCATCAAGGCAGGATCCAAGGGTAACATCTGTGCCTGTATTATCCTGTTGAGAAGAAAATGAAAAGCAATTCAAATTAAAGAGAAAAATAAAAATACACTTACTTACACCCCAAAATCTTAATTTACCATGATGCATTTCATGACATCAAACTCTTAAATTGCTTAATTTCAATTTGAGCAGCAAGAGATTTGCTGGCTGGACTTACCTTGGCTTGAAAGCTTTCTTGACCATAGCCTTCCATTTTCTCCACCTCCTGCATGTACAGCATCTCTGCCTCCGGGGCTGGTAAACCCCTGACAAAGACAGAAATGTATAAGAAAGACACTTTCGTGTAAAAGAAAAAACCTCTGCCAAGCAAAAGAGGTGTTATGAGTTTTACAGTTTGATTGAGATAATCACATTTGAGTATGCAATACTGTCTGAGGCCTGTTATATCTACATACACGTAAAAGATGTTCATGACCATAATGGGCAGGACCTTACTCCAGGTAAAATGGCAGCGGGCAAACAACTAATCAGCAGATCTGAATCAGCAAACAGTACTCATGGCAGCCTTCAAATAACCTGCAAATGACTTCTTAGTTTCTAATGAATTCAAATCAAAGCAAAGATTCAGCCAATACATTCCTTGCAAACAGCTTTCCTACATAAATATTCTCACTGCTATACTCTTCTTTTAATATTAGATGAGAGACTCTGCTACACAAAGTTCAATGTACAATGCAAACAAATATTTGTTGTCAAAAAATAGAGAGATTCTACAAGTTATATAGTTCTTCTGTAGTCTCCCTGTCTCTGGGGAAAAAAGTGTTTCAAAAGTGAGAAATTAGGGGGAACTGTTTCGCAACTTTGCAAGCTCATGATGGAACTCAGGAAAAATGTTTTTTTTTATATTCGCACCAATATTTAAATGGTGATTTCTTTACACATGTTCTGTTAGTCCAAGTTTCGTGAATAACTGTGAAGCCATAATTACGGGAAATGTTTGTCGGTGCACACAGAACATAAAGATGTGATTTTGAAGATAATCTCACCTGAAAGATTGATAAAGAAGAGCCACTTTTTGCGTGGCCTCTTCCAGTGCTCGTTCATCCTGAATCCCATCCTACAAAGATAGACAAATGAGAAAAAAGAACCAAATGAAAACAACACATCAACAACTTTTTTTCCATTTCACTGAGGAATACAAATGAAAGTGCTTACAATTGGAAACAGCACAAATTTCTGGAGGAACTCCTGTGAATCATAACGGTTGAAGTCCCCAAAGTCAGCTGCAGGCAAACAAGACAAAATGACAATTGCTGTTCAATATTTAATACTGAGGTTTGTGCGATTTAATTCAAGATTTCCAGAATGGTGCTCTGTAAGAGGACAAGATAGATTCATTTTCAAAGGAGAGTCCATTGTTTTTGAAAGAAATTACTTCAGTGTCTAACAATTTGAAGTCCAAAACGGTTACAGCTCTAGCTGGCAACACTCACAACTATGTTGGGTATTCCCAGGCATCAGAAATACTCAGTAGCTACAAGTGCCCTTTATTTTAAACTGCCTCTGTCAGGAACACATAACAGAAGCAGGATAACTTAGGCTACATAAAGCCACAATAGTTGCATGATGATTTAAGCAATGACAGATTCAAAAAAATATTTTTTTGAAGACTTGCAAAGAGTTTCTTTGCAGCACAAATTACAGGTCATTTGAACATGGCTGCAGCAGTAAGTGATCCCAGTGGCTTTGCTATGCTAAAATCCAGGCCAGCAAGCTGCAGAGCCTGATATAACTTTGCCAGCAGTGTTCAAGATTCTTCTGGCAAGGCAAAAGCAGGAGGAAATACAGGCGCACAATAAACCCATGAAACATATTTATGGGCCTTTTGAATTTTGACTGCAGTCGCGACGAATGTCATTGACAGCAATCGTCATAATAAATGTAAGTGAGTTAATAAAGACCAAATAGGGAGAAAATAAAGTGTGGAGCATATCCTTAAATCACAGAAAATATGTTTTAACATTTGATTATCCTGTAACACTGGCATTACTAAAATAAATTTATATTGTAATCATAAATATTACAACTTTTAATTTCTAACAAATTTTCTGATGGAAAATTTCAGGTTATGGTTTGAAAAGTGATAGGCCTAATGTGTTTTTTTAACACACTAAGCCCAAGAAATATGCAGTTTAGTGGAAATATTGATAGACACCAAGCATCCAGCAAAGATTGCTCCAAATGATGAGTTCCATTCCAACTGAATTTCAAAGTTTTAGAGGTAATTGGGTGTTAAACCATGTATTTTATATGGGTCATTTACAATTGCCTCACATCTTTGCAATATTCTGCAGACAATGATGTAAATGGAAATTCGCTTTGAAAACTAACGTTCCATTCACAACACTGGTACTTAACATTATATTACCTTGCACCGCTAGGCTAGCTAGCCGGATAGCTTGTTCTAAAGAGCATAAGATCTTGCCCTCCAGGACATCCTTCTTCAATTGTAGATAATACTGATATCTGTGAAGAAACAAGTCTATTTGGTACAGACAACTGATAGTGTGAACAATCGAAACGTAATTATTTCAAATCGAAATGGATAAGACATTATTGTATTCTTGAAGCTACATTTTTTAATGTAATTTGTTGGTTGGACAGAACTTTGCTGATAAGGATGGAACTGTACCTTGTAATCTCCTGTTGCAGTTGGGTGACACTAGGTATGTAAAACACAACTCCAAAGTAAACAGTTGGCTCCAGTCCATACTTGTCTAGCTGCTTTTTTAGGGGCTTCTCCAAGTCAATCCATCTTTGCTGGTTCTGTTTGTTGAAGTACCATAGACTAAAGTATGTGATCTAATAGGAGAAGAAAACAAATGCGATGAGGGAAAATTTTGATTCAACTGCCTGCATTTTTAATTTGAAGCAAAAGTTGGTGTGACAAAACTGTTGGTTAGTTCACAATTAACATGCAGTGTGACAATTTGATGGTAGCTCCTGAATGTGAACGAAAATATATTGTTCAAAGGATAATTCCTTTGCCAGTACATCTGTTTGAATAACATTCAAATTAATTTGCTTATCAACCTGTATTAGGCAAGTGTGACTAGTCTTATCTTTTAACTGACACCGAACTCAATAGGTAGCATTAGAGATACTTGTTGATTGCTTGTTTTTAACTTGGGGTAACCTTATTTTAAGGTTATTTAATGATTTTTTTTTATCATGTTAAATGTCCACTATCCACTAATCAAAGTGCAACAAACATTTCATGAAAATGTATTTTAATGTTACATAAATATGTGCATTGCTATAATTTCTGCAAATTCTAAATGCATAATGTTATTAATTTGCTGGGTAAATACAAACATATTAGCTACAATTTATTTTATTGCAAGGATCTATCTAAACAATTGTTCAGTACATTGTCCAGTTTTTTTAATGTACAAATCTGATTTTTAACCAGAGCAAAGTCCAGACCTTTTTGTTGTATGAGAAAACACAGTTTTTCTAGAAAGCTATACTGCAGCTGTATTGCGCTTGTTTTAATGAATTTTCCAGTTGATGTAGTCAAAATTTAGTTTTGAAGATAAACCATCACTGAATAAGTCACAACCAACATCCAGGGTGGATATATTTACTACTTTCATAACAGTTACTTATCAATGTATTTTGTAAATGACAAATATGAACCTTGTGTAACAGCAGCAGACAACAGTCAATTACATATCTAAATAAAGACAAACTAATTTTACTGTTGCTACTGATCTATTCAGTTGTACAAGAAAGAACAAGACCAAAATACATAACACACAAAGTGTCATGAATCATTAAAACCTTACACAAAAAGAAAAATCAGTATTTGGAACTGATAACACAGTCATACCTCTCTTAACTCCAGTCTCTGAGCAACTGCCTCCAAACATTCTTGCCCGGTGCTTTCCACTGAAAGTGTAAATTCAACAAACTCTCCATTGAGCTGCTGAATCCGAGTGACAAGACAGCTCTTGCTTGAAACGATATACCTTCGAGTCCTTTTGAGTTTCAAGCCAAATGGCAATGGCATGTTTTACGCTTCACCAAGAGTGCCTTTTCACTTAATGTAGAGAGGGGATTCTACTTGCTGACTCCACAAAGAGAACCAGGGTATAAAAAGCAATGTGGACCATTGTAAACAGGCAAACCTGAGGGATGACAGCGAACAAATATGTCAGAGGCATTAAAGTACAATAGACAAATGACAGAGGATATAATATCATATAATATATGAGAGCAAAGGACATGAGTCAAGATAACTTCGATATGTAGCACGTAATTTAAGCCTCGATCAACACATCTAAAGTGACGTAATCCATTTCACTATTTTAAAATGACCTTTGTTTATCACCGGCTCCTTTTATGATGTCTTCTCATTCTCATCTGAAATAATGCATTCTAATGTTTTAATTTCAGTTTTTCTTGTCTAACTTATGTTTACATTTTAAGCCATGGTTTAGTCGTTTTTAAATAAAGCTGTTATAGTCACAAATAAATCAATAAAATATTGAGATCAACTGCTACGTTGATTAAATGAACTGTAAAAGGGAGCGTGGGTTAGAAAAATTGGATAAATAGCTTTCAAGCAAAGTTTTAACAGATTACTGATGACCACGGTTGAGAACGTAACTGTTTTGTTTTGGCTTCTGTTCCTGTGGTTTCAGCGACTCCCTTCCAGCAATTGGCTGAATCCAAATATTGACAACAGCGACCAGATTGAAATCGAACCATGAGGAGAGTCCATTGACCGAAGGATCGCGGCTGCCTCGCACCTCCACCGTATCAACTTACAGAACTTACCGTTAGCAATATTACCGTTTCGGCTAATGTTTACTTTGCTGCAGCTCAAACTAGGTTCACTCCCGACGCGTATCTCTATTAAGGGTAGCTTTCCAAGTTCGCTAGTTTGCTCACGATACCCTTGTCGTCAATAATTACCCACAACTAAATTAGCTTTTCGGCTAACCTGCTAACTAATCTTCCAGCAAATAGACGATGCCCTTGGGAAGCTGACGTCGCCGGTAAATATTTTGGGCAAAAACACTTGACGTTACCGTTAGTCGTCGGAAATCCGTTTAAAAGTTCCAAATAGGATTGCGCTCCGATGCTTCTGCCACCGAGGTGAACTAACGGCAGTCGTTTTCACACGGAGCTAAATTAACGGCGGTTTGTTATCCTTTGGTTTGTTTCTGGATCAAAAAGAATATAACCCTCCATGCCTCTTGGTCCTACAGTTCGCTCAGGTTCCAAGCGTGTTTCGCTTCCTGGGATTGGAAGAGCAACAAGTGTATTCCGTCTACATCCGCGGATCTATAAAGTCATAAATGCTGTCTTCAACTATAAATATAACTCCGGGATAACAAAGAAAAGCCAATTCACCTTTGCAAAGATACGAACCCGTGTAGTTGATTTTAATTCCTTTCGTGGAGAATTCCGAATGATCCTCGGTCCCCATGTCGCGGATGGATACTAGGAGGTATTAGGAGTCATGACATCAGACAGCTGGAATGCCGAGCGGGGAGAATGCCAGAAATGGGACAGCTGCCTGGAACTGCTGTCCGCTGACCCGTCTGTGTTTACCGTTTGCGCGGACTGATAATAGTTGGTGTTAACACCATAAAACCCGCTTCACAGTAAAATAATTGCACGCGGTATTCACGACACAAAAAAAGCAATATTCATTATACTTTGATGTGGTAATAATGGCGGTATTAATGCTGCCCAAGCCATAGTATTTAAAGTTGAATTGGGAATTTAATGGAATTTTAAAGACACTTCCTGGTGAGGCTCGCTCGTAGCTACATATCACAGGCAAACACAATAAATAATTAATCAAAATCAGAACTGCTTTCTAAAAGAAACAAAAAAAAAACTGTCAGTATTAAAACATGAAAGCTTACTGTCCCTGCAATCCACAAATTAATTTATTGGTTATTTATTTTACTGTGCAACTAAAATGGCTGGACTATGTTTGCAGAGTGAATATGGCCAGGGCATTACCTTAGAGATCAGCAACTCAAAAAAGTGAATTCTATATCCTGTGCACTTCATTTACTGATTGAATGTATTCTTAAGCCTGGCTCGCTTGTATGACATCCTTATGATTTTCTAAAAGAATAAAACATGACATCTGAAATACCATGTAGGTAGACTTGAACAAACAGAGTGTGAAATATTCTTCACATAAAAAAAAGACATGTATTAAAGGAGAAAACTCAAAACTCATCATCACTGACAGAAGCTATTGTGTTTGTATACTGATCATTGACCGTCTCAATATCGTCACAGCAAGTATTGCTGGAAATATGCAGAGTCTCTGACAAACGTCTTTCTAGGTCCTGGAACTCCTTGTGTTGCCCTTGTTCCTCAGCCTCTGTTTGGTCTTGATGGACTCCCTCATCCCTGGACGAAGTAGAACATTCTTGGTTGGGGTTGATGACTTTGCTTGTTCCTGTATTTTTAAAATCATGCTCAGTGTGTACAGCAGAGACAGAAATATGCCCCTGATGGTCACTTTCATGTGTTGAATGATCGGGTTTTACTTCCCAAGTAGTCATTTTAAGAGGGCACAGTGCTGTAGAAGTCAGTAATGGATCTGCAAAATCTAGTGAATCACAGTATTTACTATGTGAGGCATATGGGAGGGGATCGCTGTCAGCTTTGGTCTTTGCCTTGTTTGATGACACTGATTCCAGCTCTGGTAGAAGAGTATCAAACAGGTATGACTCCTTCTGTTCAACTGGTGCAGTTGAGAGGGATGTGGTGGCTGGTTCATTAAAATCTTTGCGTAGAACATCCAGAAGGTGGCGCATTTTATACTGAAAACAACCAATGCAATTGCATTCATGTAAAACTTGAAACTGTTCACTCAAATTGTGCCCCAAATTTTCACTCCATATATTTGGTATCTTTAGGAAAATTATTTACTTACTTCATTGAGTCGATGCCGGTTCATGTCAATATGCCGATTCATCACACGGTCAAGGACCCTGTCACAAGATAGACAAAGTTGAAACTTGTGCCATAGGGAGCTATTGTATCAGTTACTTTATAATGGTTTTTAAAGTGTCTCCTGACTGAAAATGCACAGTGACCTTATTTGGTGAGACTGTCAAAAACTTGGTGACAAGCACGTAAAAGAACAAACCTGTCAGAGATGGGTCCTTTGGACAAGATATCCTCTGTTACAGCAGAAATGAATTCCAGGTACTTTAATTCTTCTTCTCTGTTAGAGAACAGATGAGGACAATATTTCAAACGTTGTATGATGTCAGGTGGGTCAGACAGGGAAATGTTTACAGTAAAGAAAGGCTGACTATCCAAAGCTAATCTATAAACCCAAAGTTCTTGAGAACCACTTACTCTGCAGATATGCTGTTCATAATGGGAGATTTTCCACCTTCTGAAGAGACCCTAAAAGGTAAAAAATGTAATTCTACAAAAATCTCATTATACACAATATTAAACTATTTCTTTTTATTATTTTACCTGGATGCAGATTCAAACAAATCACTGTCTTTGTTTTGGTTTGCGTGACTTTGTTGTTTCACCGCTGGCAAATATGTGCCATTGAAGTCATCTTCTGACCACTCATGCTCTGGACTATATCCCTGAAAGATCATGACATCAAGAGGAATATTCATAATAATTTGATTTGTTCTGTAGTTCTCTGTAATGACTGAAATGCCTCACTTTCAAATTATGTCATTTTAAAAAATGTCAAAAAAAGAATTACTGACCTTTATTATATTCAATTTTCCTCATTGTTGATTTACCTTCTCTTATCAGATCAAGTTAATAAATTTACTCAAGAGTTGCAGAACACTAAACCTGTGAGAGCCATTTTCACACAAGGGATGTAAAACGATAAAAAAGCAAATACTCTTTCAACTTATTTTCTTAATCTCCAATTAAACGTGCTTTGAGTAGAGGCTGGGTGGCATTCCCATTATGTATTATGAAATGTGTTTGTTTGGTGATAATTCTTGAACCCAGTTCAGCACTAATGTGAAAATTAAATACATGACTTTGACACCAAGCAAGGGACACTC
Organism: Fistularia commersonii; assembly: GCF_037954325.1. Classification (NCBI taxonomy): domain Eukaryota; kingdom Metazoa; phylum Chordata; class Actinopteri; order Syngnathiformes; family Fistulariidae; genus Fistularia; species Fistularia commersonii. Next base: position 22,313,473 of record NC_141284.1, on the reverse strand, counting down.
CAAAGTATGTTGAATAATTCTAAGAAATTCTGAAAATTACCTGAGATGTGTCATAGCATTCCTGTGCATACTCCTTGGTTCTGATGCTGTGTAAAGGAGGACATGATATGGATGTCAAATGAAACAAAACAGTTTAAAAGATATCATACATGGCGTTGAGTAAGTACCTTGTATGATATGTTTCCTGCCTCTTCAGTCTAGAGCTGGTGCAATCCTGAGAAGGGTTTCTGTGTGGTGCTCTATAGTAGCGGTATTTTGAGAGGTATGAGCTTTTATCTGATTTCAAAGTTTTGGGGGTAAATGGTTGGTCCTGTGTAAAGTGCTGTGAATGTTTCTGAAGCAAGTCACCACTGTAAGTCTTCTTGATCGGATCCTTGAACGTCTTATAGCAACTTCCATCTCCTGTATTGCCCAGTGAACACAAGGACTGCTTTCTGTGAGATGTTGAACCAGGGCTCCGGTAGTTTAATTCTGAAGCAGAGCGACGATAACGGGGATGGCTTGCAGAACCAGCTTTACATGTGGGATACACTATCTCTTTTACATTAAAGGAGGTGCTGAATCTTGGGCTGGAGACTGTGGAACTTCTTGAGCAAAGGAAAGGGCCATCTTCATACTGCACAGATGATCTACTCTAAAAAAGAAACATATTTCAACAGATATTATATATGTACACAAATATATGCTGTTCAATCAATGGAAGCAATAAGGAATGAGAGACAATAGATGTTAATGGTTACAGTTACTCAACCACATTGATGCAGCTGTGGTAAAAGTTTACCAGAGAATTAGTAGTGAGAAATAGATTGCCTGTAAGAATGCCTATGCTAAATTTATTAGTCAGATTAACAATCTGTTTTGGGTGAGAAATAAATTTAATTCAAAACATTAATCATTGATCCTTCTATGGGACGATGAGATTGCTAACAGCTTTCCATCCAATCCTTCAAATTGAAAATAGCCAATATGGCCAGTCTCATCACTGAATGTCATCTTGTTTGCCAATACAATGATGATGGTCATTAGGGCTAACTTTGCTAACCCAGTTTAGCCATGAAGTGAATACTAGTGTATGCCTATTAGGAGGTTAAAAAAACTGTGCAGCGGAGTCATCTTACCAGAGCTAAGGGGGAGAGTGCTTGAGTGTTCCGCTCAGAGAGACAGTGAGCCGACTGTGGACGACCTTCTTTCCTCAATCGCTCTTGTCTGATCTGATCATTATCTGTTGACAGACATCAAATACAAAACAAAATATGAATAAAATCGACTTTCAAAAATGAACATGTTTGCAGTCTTTTTTGAAAAATATTATAAGCCTTTTACTGTACATACACTTATGGGCAATACATCCTATACATTATGCAATAATGCTTGGTCATCCTTCCTTGTTAGCAATTTTACACATTTGGCTTTTCATAGGGAGTTTAAATAGATTGGAAAGGATGAGCAACATTATGTTGTTGAATTAATGTTTAATTCAATAAGTATGTTTTTATTATCCAAGAGGAACTGAAGACGCCTCTTGGATGAGAGGTGGAATGTCTTCGAGTGAAGAAATTCAAGTCCAGTTCCCACAACAAGAAGATTTTGACAAGAAGTATATATTGTCTATTTACTGTCATTATTATTTGAGTGTGGGGATGTTTTCATCAATGAGACCAAGTTGTTACTAGGGATCATTATTTAACTATTTTAAAAGTTCATCTAATTCATTACTGTATTACTTACACTTCACACTATGTGTCAAACTTTTAGGTACTGATGTATCAATGGCAGCTGCAAAACAGGAATAAAATGCAGAGTAAATACAAGTTTTATGTAATAGGCAATTACCAATTGAACATGTATGCAAGAGACAAACGTGATTGATCAGATTAATCGTGCTGAATGCATCAAATTGAATTTCACATTCTTCACCTTTAGCTGAGTAAACCCTCTTGTAATGTGATACCATGTGGTTTTTAACAATGGACTGAGTCAACTTGCTGGAAGAGTGAGAACAAAAAGCTGAAAAGAAAGAAAAGGACAATTTTATAAGAGTCAGCAACACTGTTTTAGACTGGTCAAATAAAACAGATTTATACTTCGTACTCAAATAATGCAATATTAAAAACTCAGCTAGTTTTCGCAGGCTGCCCTCTGATATCCAGGCTGGAAGCTGGTACAGGCGATACAATGCCTTAAATGATAATTCGTGAAAATGTCCATTACTGGTCAGCACGAATGGAGTATAACTGAAATATGATTACGTAAGGATAACAATAGTTTGTTAAAACACCAAAATAATATTAAATTCATACACTGTGTTATGCATTCACGCGTAGTAGGTGAAATATTGTAAAATCATTGAACGAGGATTTTATGTCAAATTCATGAAGCCGGACGTTACGTGGAGTTACAGTGACTTGGCGTACGACACACTTGTGATCCTAGTAGTTTTCATTTACTGGATAGTGAAGATAGTCGCTAGGGGAAAAACAGAGAGTTAAGCTTAAGCCGCATTAGATCTAGATAAATAACAACTCATGCTAAGCGTTGACTTTTCGCGTTCATTAGCCGACTAGCTAATAAATGCTAACGCTAGATGCATCAACATACTTGTTCTCGAGTCCATGCTAGTGTAACACTCAGCGTATCCCATTTTCCAAGGAAATATTCATGGACATCGATGACAGACCCTCGAAACATTCAGAGAGTACTGGGGCGTTTCCTGCAAACATTTCTGACACGGCGCGGTGCCCGGTCGATGCAATAAAACTCCATATGCTAGCTAGTAAGAAGATGAGGCGCTGGGTAAAGCTTCACCGTCGCCATGCTGGTTGCTATGAATAACTACGTCATCACGCTCCTGCGTACAGGGGACTTGCAGACAGAGAAAACATGTACTGCGGTTTCGGAGTACGTTTAGATTAAAATGATAATAACAGATATTGTTATTTATGCGTTAAGCAAAAATTATTTTTTGATTAAAAAATATAAATGCCAATTGAAAATACTATGGTGAGAAATAGGATAAGATAAGATAAGATAAGATAAGATAAGATAAGATAAGATAAGATAAGATAAGATAAGATAAGATAAGATAAGATAAGATAAGATAAGATAAGATAAGATAAACTTTATTGGTTCTACTTGGGGAAATTCCTTTGTCACAGCAGTGTAACAGTTATAATGTCAAACAAATAAAAAAGTAAAATAAATATGAATTTAAATAGAGACAGAAGACACAAATACATAAGACAACAGCAACAACAACAACAGCAGCAACAACATCAGGAGTAATAATGGACAACACAAAGGAACAGTAAGAGTGAAAAATACGCAAGCAGAACAAAACAACAATATAAATAGAGTGGCAATAGCAGTGACAAGAATAAAAATAAATGAACAAAAACAGGCAGGATGTGTGCGGCCTGGGTGGACAAGAATAAGAAAGACAGCACTGATTGAAGATGGTCCAGGTTCAGTCCCACCACCGAGTGGGCTTTCCTCACTATCTTGTTGATTTCTCCCTTATATGTGTAGCATAGCACAAGCTGTAAAAATATTGAATGCATCATTTATTCCATGGAAATTTATGTTAAAATACAGAGAGATTATGAATGTGGACACACTGTATTTTTGGAACCACAATTTGTTCATGGGACAAAAAGACTGAGGCAGGTGGAGTCACAGTGAAGGCAATAAACAGCAACAAAGAAACAGTCCATTGTTACCAGTGGCAATAAAATGCAGTGGTGTGTACAAAGCCCTTTGCCTGCCTGTCAGTTAAAGGCTGTTTAGACAGATGAATTTAATTCCATGCAATCTGTCCACACTCTTATTAACTTCCAAATAACTAACTGCATTTGTCAAACTGCCCAATGTGTGTCTCTCAAATTGCCTCAACTATCTCGGGTCTAGGTCCCTTAATACCAGTGCATTCTCATCTCTGTGTGCAGGGTGTGAATGTGACATATTTCAACTCACTGTTTAGCTTTCTGTCTGACCTGTTTCCAAGCTGGTTTCATTAGTGATTGGCAGGTTGTCAGAGGACAATATTATCCATCCCATACATTTTGTAAATGTTTCAGAAATCTAGCATCAATTGTTGAATGTCTATTGTGTTTCTGCTGGTGTGTTCTGGTCATTTTAGGGGAGCATACCTGACCTGGGGTGCATGTACACAATGTATTTCTGAGGAGAGCATGATTTTAAAAACAAAACAGTAATTACTCCCTTTTTATTTATTAACAATTATTTGCTATTTTTTCATCAATGGTTCTTTACTTTTTCCTTGTCCATGTTTTAATGTGTCTCTTTATGGATTTGTTTCAGTTTACATTTACAAAAAACAATACATATAATATTGCTTACCCATATGAATGTGACTTGACTAGTAACCCCATTATTTGTTTGAGATGGCATTGCGATTCTTTCTGGAATTTAAAAATGTCTCTAATGTGTGACATGGACAAGGACCTGGTTGGCTCTGGCTCCCCTGAGTCATACAAGGATCTCAAAGGCCTGTGTCCATTATATGAAACAAAGGGTACATCAAGTTGCACGTGCACCAAGGCAGATTGTGACATATACATACCATAATTAAAACCAAAACAGTCATTTACAAAGATAACCAGGGTGAGAAACTGACCAATGTGGAAAAATACAGTGTGCAACAGTTGCGATTAAACTGTCATTCATGGGAAAACTCTGTCAGCATCATATTGTTAATGCTGACGTGTTCCTCACATTGTTTGATAGACTTTTGACCTCTTTCGTCATCTACGAGCATAGTATTGTAATTTTTTTTTTAGTCATTGTGTGGAACAAGCAACTTTTTGAACAACGGTTTGGCTCCTCCACATAGTTACTTTTGTTTCATTACTTCTCCACACCGTAATTTCATGGCAATTTTGTTTGTCAGTGTTAGTTTTGATTTCTAAAGACTCAAATTCATGCAAAGTTCTCTATGACCTCACTCAGACATGAGTGAACAATAACATCCAAGTTCAGCAGCGAGCCTCCGAAATCTACACCTCACATAGAATAGAACATATTAGTCCTGTACATAACCCTGTATATTATCCTGCGATGTACTGAAATATACTGATATTACTTTATTTTACTGTTTTAATTTAGACGGACATATAGAACAATTTCAATTATTACTTCATTAAAAATAAATGCTTATGGTTTATATCTCAAGGGGAGGTTCGTTCCAGCCAGCGCTTGCCCCCCCTTTTTGTGTTTCAAATTGCCATGCAGGAGTTTTGTGTTGTTGGTCAGCTCACCTGAAGACAATCAATGGTAGCCAGTCACTGTGTGCTGACTTATTTAAAGGCAGATACAACTATTCAACTGGGTGGCTGATGTACAATATGGCCAGGGTGGGAAAGAAACATGCTGGGGACCTACTGTGCGGGTGGCTAGGGTTGATACTGTTAAATGCTATGTCCTGTTTTGTGGGTTACCAAGGCTGGTACTGTGTGGTCTGTGAAATTCAAGGTGGCAGCTGATGTGCAGCACGCCAAGGGGAAACAGGGGGGACTTGTGAGGCCAACTACTGTGTGCTAAGGCCAATTCTGTGTGGATGTTGGGGTCACCGACTCCGATTTTTTTCCTCCTGCGGTCAACAAGGTAGCTGATTTGGTCTAATAAAAACTCCCTAGGTGTCTTCTTCATTTCGTTGTTTTGAGCAGCAGGCTGTCTCCCCCTTTTTCCTTATTATTGTAACTCTGCACCTGCTACTCCAGACTTTGGTGATACACAGCTTTACTAAATACATTACATCTGGTTTTATTTTGCCTCTCTGAGCCAGGGTGCAACATTTGGCAACGCATTCATCAAAAGCACCCAGGCTTTTAGGACTCATGATTTTTCTTGTATCCTGTGAACACTTGGAATCGATTGTAAATCATTTCCCATAATGGTCATCTGCATCTTCTGATGATATAGATAAAGCGCGACTTTTTCTACAGCTATATGGGAAGTTCATAAATAATGCAGCGGTCCATAGACACGAGAATGATGTAATGGCTTAAATCTACCTCTTGATTTGGCGTACATCTCTGACTTGCCGCCCTGCGCCATGTGCTCGGTGCCTGCTGCCAAAAGGATGCGATTCTAATCCTACTTTTGGAAGGAAAACAAACCTATGAGTGAGTATTTTGAGAGAGGGATGACAGGAACGCGGGGAAATGATTGAGATGGTGTGACTGTGCAGAAGATCCAGGGAAAAAATTGCAGAGGATGAGCAGGTAGCGCGCCGAGGGAGGAGAGAGCATCCCTCCCCGTTGTTCTCTCCGCCGGTCCAACGTGTGCGTAAAGTTGCATGTTTGGATATGTTCCGAGGGTTGTTTCTAGATCGGACCATTGAAAGTGTGCGTCGAAGAGTCGGTGGGATGTGGTTTGGTCCTGCGACAACCCCAGCGAAAGGACTGAAGTGGCAGAGCCTGCCAGACGGACACCACGCGTTCGAGCGAGGTGGAGAGAGAAAAAAGGAGGGGATTCAGACAATGCGGTTACGTGTGCGTTTATTTCTCCCTTATTTTCACATCCAAATACTTTTCTCCTGAAGATGCGGGAACCTGTTATTGCGTGATTTTTGCTCTTTTTTTGCCCTCCGAATTTAAAGAAAAAATCCATTGTTTTTGAATATTGTATTTGTATCGCGCCGCACACGTTTCTCTGCGTTTTGATTGAGTGAAAGAAAAAGATGAAATTTCCAATTGAAAACCCAAGAAAACAAGTTAACTGGGACCTCGAACAAGGTTGGTAAATTCAGCTTTCTGATTGCTGCATAACTTAATCTACGAAATTGAAAGGCTTTTGCCTGAACACACTTATGACTGCAACAATTTTACGGCTCGCTCTCCTGTGATTTTGCTGATGTTTCTTTGCCATTTCACTTTTGTGTGTTACTATAACGAGAAGAAAAAAGCGCCTCAAGACAAAGAGGTAGAGGGTATTTCTTTATTCTCCATCCTTGAGCTCAGCTGTGCAGGGCAGAGCCGCCAGAGCGTTTAACTGGCGATATCAAGCTAGCGGAAATAATCCACACCAAACCGGAAAAGAGGGCAAGTTAAGATTATACTGCAACAACAAAAACCAGAATGTGTGAAAAATATCTTCACACGTGCGTTATTTTGTTTTTGATTGGTCTCCTGAAACACTTTGAGGCAAGCAGTCCGGTCCGCTTAGACTCGACTCCAAGCAAGGGATTTTATTTTGGTATATATTTAACCGGAAGCCGTGCTGCTCGGCATGCTGCTGCTTAGGTTTGCTTGATGCCGTATGGTCAGGCTCAGCTGGTGAGTTAAACGCCTACAACCTGTCTTGTGCCATGGGAAATAACCGGGCCATGAGCCAGCTTGAGCAAACCCCTAATTTCTCTTCATGTTTACTAGTCCTACAGCAATTGTTTTTTTTTCTTTTAAATTCTCGATTTCTCTCTTTTGCCCATATTTCCAGTCAATACATGTCTGAACTGCTGACCAAATATTTCAATGTTACAATTCCCATAGAAAGAGATATGATGCCCTATATTGATTATCATAGTTATTTTGAGTCATTTTAAGTTGTACAGCAGTTTCTGGCAGAAATGAGGAGCATCCCCTTTTATGAATATGAGATCCTTATGAACCTTTCCTCCCCCAACATCCTCTGAGAGGACGGAGCAAAAATATCAGATAGTATCACATGAAAACGCTCTCCACTTGGGCCTGATTCAGTTAACAAAAATCAATATGAGCCAGCTTCAGTGCTTTGAATTTCAAATGAATACCAGTGCTATATGTCAAGAATCAGATATGGGAAACTCCATTAAGCTCATCAGTTTTATTTTTCATGTGGGAGTTAAAATGTTGAAACTTACACTGTTTTACTCAATCACTTTAATGGATACCATTCTGATAGAGCTTTGTGACCCACCCTTGCAGCCCCTGTCCCGCTGTATACTTATTCCATTTCCCTCAAAGCAATATCTGAATAAGAGATTGTCTGTGGAGGGTTTTGGTTTTGGTCGTCCGCATCATGGTGAATTATTGTTGAAATCTTCTGGTCTTGGCAACTGGACTCACATTTCTTCACTTGAAGACGTTTCACCCCACATCTGAGAGGCTTCCTCGGTTCTGAACTTCAGAACCGAAGAAGCCTCGGAAGAAGCCTGAAGAGGAAGACTCTTGCCAAAACCAGAAAATTTTGACAAGAATTCTGAATAAGACTCGTTATGATTGTTTTAATTTGCTACTTGTTGTGAATAGTTGTGCAGTGTTAACTATAACTGCACCCAAAACAACATAGGATTTTATGTTATTACCCTTTCACCTTTTCATAAAAAAAAACATGCCAACGCATCCCGTGTTCTAAAAATAGCCAGCCGCCGCCCTTCGAGGCACCCACTGCATATTGAAAGTGTGAGTTTTGCACCTTCTGACATCACTTTTCCATTATTGATCCACTCATGATACATGGAATTGCTAACAAGATTCATAGCAGCTAGAATAGTGAGTAAAGCACTTCCTGGATGCCCTTGACTCATAACGGCTGTGTGTGTGTGAACATACATTCAGTTTACATTATCTGCAAAATTATTCTATCCCATTAAACAAAAGAGCTTACTCCTGCCTCTGAGAGTCACATCAGGTATCCGACATCACCCTCAGCAATGAGGGTAGTACTTTTATCAGACTGGGAGGGCATTTGGTTTGAAGGCGGAAACTCTGAGGAGGTAATTCAATGTGTTTAAAACATTAAATGAGTCAAAATTTGGCACTTGATGACCGACTTCAAGCTTATAGATATCATAAAACTGATCAAAAATCCAATGATAGTCTATCAGAAAAATCGTCTTTCTTGTAAAGACCGTTAGGGAATTTGTACCGTAATGGGTGCGATGATCGTGGCCATGTTTTTTAGATGCTTGTCTTGCCGCATGCATATTTTCTTGTAATAAATTAAATGACTAAATCAGGTGTATTTCTGGCGCTGGGTTTATTCATTCATGTAATAACAAGTAATACATTTCTATGAGGTTTCCTGCATTAGTAATGAGGTGGCCGGTTTGAGCTCGAGGCTAGATTTCATATGAGTAATAGCTTTTATGGGCCGTGCCCAAAATGAATTCTTAGGATAGGAAGATGTTAGGGCTGCCTTCTGCACAGCTGCAAAGGCATTTCTATTGATAGCTTGTTTAGTGAAAAGCGTTTAATTGGCGAAATGAAAGAGGGATTAAAAAATAAATCATCTTTTAATGCCTTACACAGATAGGAACCATTTCATTGAAACCCTTCCTTACACACATTGTATCTTGTTTCTTTTAATTCTGCACTACATCACACATGATATAAAAATATGCAATCAAATAGTCGATCTTTGCACCGGTCATACAACAGGTCCACATCAATGTGTTCTACAGAAAAATTGTATTAAAGGATGGAAAAATTAGTTGAATAATAACGTATGAAAACTGATCATAATACAAAAAAAAAATTTTTTTGTATATTGAGATGCAAAAAAAGATGCATAGATTTCCGGGAATAAAAACAGTATATAAGCATGTAAGAGTCATACAAAAACAGAGATAAGATTTCTAAAGGATGGTCTTTGTCATTCATTTTGAGAGGTCGGACATAGTTTAACATGCTTTTTAATTTGGTCAAGGTATTTTAATAATGGAAGTTTCACTATATAATTGAGGTGGCAAATGTAACAAAAAACTTTTGCATGTGAGTTAATATTACATTTTGTTTTCTTATTTATGCAAATGATGCCGAGAGGCCATTATCAGTCATCAGTCATGCTTAAGAATATTTGTGTTCACTTGGGTCCCCTTGGTATTAGTTCACACTTGATTTAAGCCATGGAGTAAACTGAACCTGTCATGAAAGTAATTGGCGCATAAATTTCATGGGAAGCTGTTGCTCAAGTCGGATTAGAGCAAAAGGGATAAAAAAAGATGTGGATTTATAGACATACCCGCACCAGGAATTTATCCGGAATCTTTTGGAATCTACAGGTTTTATCTAATCCTTTTCAGACGGTCCGTGACGCATTTCAGGTTAATGTTGTCAACTAACAGGTCATCATTTGCAGATTTCCTCATATCTTTCCATTGAAAATAAACAATGCATATTATAATCCAGTCTTCTTGTCCACCTCCTTAGTGGCGGTCCAGACCAACTTGGTCCCACCTAAAAAGGTCCAGCCTGGCATGGTGAAGTCAAGCCTAGTCCAGGCCAGTGTGACAACCATGCAGAACCCAATGGGTTGTGACCCAAAAAGCAACGGTCACTGTCCACTGCCCCGACTGTCCATCTCTTCCCGTTCGGCCAGCGTGGTGGCCAGCATGGATGCCAGTTGTGACGGAACAGCTGCGGCACTTCACTCTGTGATGAAGTGGAAGACGGTGCTTGCAGTCTTCATTGTGGTTGTCCTCTATCTGGTGTGTGGAGGTCTGGCATTCAGGGCTCTGGAGCAGCCCTTCGAGAGCAACCAGAAGACCAGCATCACACTGGAGAAGGCTTCCTTCCTGGCGAGGCATCCCTGTGTCACCCCTAACGAACTGGAAGCTCTAATAAAGGTGGGTCAGACAGTTTTAGGCTTCTGAAGATAGTGTGGATGTTCAATAGTCATTGAAAGATTAATTAATTTTTCTCCGCTAAGCTCAAACATTCAAAAAAATGCATTGTTTTTCTATTACTAAGGTTGACTCCATTCATCAGCAGCATACAAGCCTATGAGGTGGATATGAAGATAAGACAAAACGGTGAATGATTATGATTGTCGTTTGTTTTGATAGCTTAATAAAAGGAAGATATTTGTAGGCTTAACCTTCATAGGAGTGGGTTTATTAATGACGGTTGATACCAGGGGTGATTGAAGGTTCAGGAGCTAATTAATTCTGGTTTCATTAGCAAATCACAACTTTCTTTGGATGCAACATCCTTTTCACCCAGCTAATGAAGTATAAAACAGAAGGCAAAGGTCTCTTAATTCTATCCAATAGTTTTTTGTTATGTCGTTAAACTTGTCCACTTTGTGGTATCACGTAGGGCCTTGGGGTAGGGGGTCGTTCACTCAAGTATTTATCTATTTCAGGACACAGAAAATATCAGAGAATTTCTGTGAAACATAGATCATTAAACACAGCATGAATAGAATTAAGCAAGTCCGTCCTGTCCTGTCCTTACCATTGCAGGGTTAAATATTCATTCTCCAGGTGTGTCCACGGTAGATTATAGTAAAAAAAAAAAGATGGCAAAACTTTCTGTTTTAAAGTAAAGTAGAAGGGCATGAACAGCACTCTGACTGGCACGATTCAATTATCCATTACGATCTACTCAGACAGGGTTGATAAGCAATGAGTTTGCCAAGTTGCCAACCGCATGACACTGATTTGATTGTCGCGATTGGAAAAAAAAAGTAAGATGAAGTCCATATACAGACTTGATCTGACTTCTATACTTGCATGTATGTATGTTGTGTGTGAACACATGAGTTACTAAATATCACTCAAAGCCTTACTACCTGACATAAATGTCCTATAAATGACTAAAGATGCACTTTTACCCAAGGTCGGTGGGCTGATGATGGCTAAGTGACTTAACCTGAAGCAGCTTCATCCTCTAACGGCAATAACATTCCCCACAGAGATACCCATTATGCCCATTGACAGCTAATATCTGTTTGCAACTAAATTTTACAGGAGGTATTTGTGTCGACCTGTATATTAAACATAGCTGAACACAAAACCTGGCAGGAGAAATGTCTGACTTTTTAGTCGCTTGCACCCGGACCTTCTTTTTGTATTCAGATGTGCACAGAAAAAGCCAGTGAGAATTGGATTTAAAGCTATGTGTTGATTTTGCTGCTTTCAGTAACGGAAAGTACATTAAGTCAAATAGTGTGTTGAAATTACATTTGATGCTACCTTGCTATTCCTTTCCCTTCAGCAGAGAGGCAACTATGCAACCCTTAGCTCCACTTCATGTATTTGACTATGACCTTTTTAGACAATGACCATGTAATGAAGCATCATGACATTATAAAAAGTATGTGATCTGGCCTTGTGTATCTTTAAAATGAAACTGAATCACATGACTGGCATTGATTTCATTCAAGGTAACAGACAGCTGGATATATCGGTGCATTCGTGCACTGTATGAATTGGATCTGCAAGCTTTTGTGGACCAGTGAACAAGGAGGAATAATAAATAAATCTGCGGTACCATCGTATTTCAACTGCACATTTTATCAGGCTTTTATTTTTTTTTTACGGAGTCAGCCACTTTATAACACAGAGTATGGCGATGTCTCAAGCTGTTCCGTGATACCAGGCCTGGAGGTATTCGGTCAAGATTTAAGGTCACTACATCAACTGGGAGCAGGATTGGAAAATGATTTGATGTGTGTCAGTGTGCAGCTAGCTGAGTGGAAAGCTTGATTTGTAAGGGAGTGAGATGATAGAAAATTGTGGGAATCAGATCAGTCAAACACTCTGGAAGATAGATTTCACAGGAGGAAGGAAAAAAAGACCATTTAGTGCCAGGGGGTGTTGTATTGAAAGAATAATGGTTTGTCCTATCAAAGGACCACATGGCACTGACTTAATTTACTTACAGCAGGGCATGGCAAGCAGCATTAAAAGATGCCGAAATACATGACCTCCTGTTTTAGAATGCTAAGTTTACATTGAGACAAATGTGGTGAAGTAGGCATGACAGCAGATGGAGTTTTTATTTTTGTTTGAGAAATGTGCTTTCAATTAGAGCTGTGTATTTGCAAAGACCTCTTGATCAGGGCAAGATCAGCACAATGTGGTGTCACATGAAAGATTAAACATTTCTATTCACTCTTGAGATATTGCCATTATCTTGCAAGAGGATTTAAATCCATGCAAAACTTAAAACCAATTTTTTGCTACTGGTCAGGTAACCCCTTCAAGGTTGCATGATATTATCTCAGGAAACACTCCACCTATGTTGTGAAAAGATATTCAGTACAATTTCGTCCAGTTGAACAGCAAAGTTTCTTATACGTGAAGGAATTAGACATTGATGTTAACACAACTGCCAGGTCCTCTGATTCTCTTCATTTTGAAATTTTAAACCAACTACTTGGCATTTGGTGTGCTCTACTTTTTCGCTACAATAGTACCATGTGATGTGAATGTCTTCAGCACTGCTCAAACAATGACTGGACTTGCCTCCCAGAATTTCTCTCCTCCACTCCACACCCACGTTCTTTCCTTTTACTCTATTTCAGAGAACCACTAGTTCTTTTTTTGCTCCAGCAATGTAAAACCTCTGAACCACAGAGGTGCTATCATGAAGTTGTAAAAATCAATGCCAGTTTTTCCCGCAGAGAAGTGTGGAAATAAAAAACCTTTGGCGTGGTGTGCCTGCTGTCCGGAGGGAATCTATTATTTATCACACAGGCCAGCAGTCACAGGCCTCCTGCCGTGGAAAGCAGCAGTCCTAGTTGCAGAAGCTGAATCACTGACAGGACCGGCTCCCGGACAAATGATAAGATTTAGACATATTATCTTGATCCCTTGGAAAAAAGAAGCTACAAAGCTCTTTCTCCCAGAACTGATTTGCAATATTAAATTTATCAGGTTAACCCACTGGTGCAGTTTAAACTTAAGGATAGTTTACATCATATTTATATAATAAATTTAACAAACGCTTCATTCACGTGGCGGTTTATGAGCATGACACGAGTGGCTGCATTTTCATATCCTAATTTATATGCTTTCATTGGCTTCCACAAAAGTATATTTGACAAAGTGTGAGGTGAAAAAGAAAATCAAACTAATGAAGGTAAGATTTCATTAGATAAAATTAAGTTGGCTAAAAAGCCCGAGATGCTATTTGTCCTATGACACCGCCTTGTATTAATTTTTCATTGATTTTAAGATTCAATAGACAACCTTGCCTTGGCCGAGAAGGAGAAAGTGTTTTGTGATGTGAAAATCAAACTCCCAGAGTTTGTGTACATGTTTTCTTAATAGGAATGTATTTATTTGATGCATAAAAACGAAGAAGACTTACCTGATACCCTACCGTTTGGATCCCCTTGTATTCCTTTATTAATATATTTAATGAAAGGCTGCCAGATAGTGATAGATATGCTCAAATGGCGGACATAAAACTCAGATTAGCTTTCTCCAGTCTCACTCTGGCTTGACTTGGTCATGGTTTGTTGGTGCTGGAAAGAGATGTTTTTTGTGGCATTGGAGCAGAAGTGACTCACTGTTGTCAAACTGTTTTGTGGAGGAATTGATGGGAAAAGGCCAACCTTGGGTGGTATAAATAAAGCATGCGTGCATGACAGGAGGAGAAATTTCAGAGTGAGCACTTGCAGCGGTTTTCTCTACAGCACGAGTTCATTTAGTGTATGTGAGTGTACATACAGACGTTCACATTTTTTCACCTCTTCATGTCTGCTTTTGTGTCTAAGCCGTCCACCTTCCCACTGAGTGCCCACAGTGACAGCAGACCTAATTGCTTTTCCCCGCACTGTAGAGATGACTCACACTGTGACACGATGTGAAGCCGCGCTGTTATTGACACCAGTCAGGTCTGTTTAACAATGAGTCAGTTTTGTACAAATATAGTTTTATACAACAAGAAGATACCCGCGTTGTAATCTGCAGAGAGCACTGCTGTGATTTGAAACAGCAGAGATCTAGATCCTGACGTTGTCTTGCACAATCTGATGAAAACACTATTGAAACTAGTCCTGCACAGTCATGAGTCATCAAATGTTCACATATAAACAATTGCGGCACAACAATCATGAGAATCTGATAAACATGTTGGTTAAAAGCAATACCAACATCAGACAATTGTAGGGAGTTAATTGAAATAAAGCTGAAAAAGGAAATTTTTACTTGACTTTTTCAACTTTCTCTTTGTCTCATTCATTCATTCATTCATTCGTTCATTCATTCATTCATTCATTCATTCATTCATGAGCTATACCACTTATCCTGCACTCACATGGCCACATATAGACATATAACCTTCCACTCATTCACATGAGGGCAAATAACCTTCATGTTTTTGTTATTACCAGTGATGATAAATAATACAACCATGTTAAAAAACTGGCGATGAATCGCTAAAAACAAGCATAAGTTACTTTGCCTTCTTGCAACAGCACTTTATTATTCAAGCATTGATTGACTGACATTTAACATGAAGCATATCTGAGACACCAGGACAGGAACTAACAGAGAAAACAGGGCTGACGGTGCCCCTGAAAAATGCCAGAGCCTCATTTAGTATATATTTATAGAGCAAAGTGTTTTTATTTTCATAGCTCATAATGCAAATAAAACATGACACTTTTATGCCAGTATTCTGCCTCGAAGCATAAAACATATTATATTTCATGAATTCCCAAGAGCAATATTATCAAGGGTCTTCTAACAGCAGCAGGTTTTAACAGTTAATGTTACAACAGATTTCCTAAAGAACTGAAATCATAAAAATGAGGGCATACCTTTTTAAATACAAACATTTATTATTGATGAGTAATAAAAAAGATTGGCGATTATATGTGTCGTGTTCTACATGAAACTGTATAAAAAATCAATTTTAATAGTTTGATTCCCTATAATGGTTAATTGAAGAATCAGATATGGCCTATAAAATGTAAAGATACTTCAGAATTACATAATAAAAACAATTAGTAGCATTCGTATTCCACAGTTGAAATTATTATGTATATTTGTTCATTAATTCAAACTTTTGGTGCCATATTTCATACACAGCCAGATTATCCCATTGATTTAAAAATTCAATCTTGCCTCTTTACGCTTGTGTCTTTCAAGCTTCAAGTTTTGTTTGAGAGAAATGTATAGATATAATGCAGTGGCGAAAGCGCTGCCAGAGGGTATATTTGGCTGTGTATCATCTGCGAAGGAGGAGGAAGGATAGAGTCCAGCAAGCAGTGCACTTGCTGGACCCCTGCTGTCGCCTGCTGTGGGCTAAAAAGAAAGTGAGTTGACTTGCTCTCTAAGGATCCCTTATAGGAGAGGATGAAAAGCACTGATTAGCTAACAGCCTGTCATGATCACTTGTTGGTGACTGCGTGCCTGCAAGAATGTAAATGTGCTGATTCGCTAATGCGAACCTCTTGGTGCAGAGCAAGTGTGAAACTATAACGCTTTGTACTTGTTAACATGCAGCAACACACCCAAAGTCATCGTCCTCATGTCTCCATGCGCACGTGGGAGAGGAGGATTTTCCACATCTCCAATGCAGCAGGAAACTTGGCAAGGAAAAGGACGAGGGACAAAAATAGACCATCTCATAAAGTATTCAGATACATTGCTGGGCTATTTATAACTCTCCCTTGACTCTAGAATTAGGTTATTTAGGGTTTATCATATAATTACAGCTTTGATATTGCCCCCATAAAGTAGCTGTGTCTGCCAAAACCTACGAAATAGCATTACTGTAATTGGCTAATATTAGATCCAACAATTGGTCTCATTAGGGGGCTGCACTGATTGAGCTTAGGAAATCACATGCAAGATTATGAGTAGGCATGTGCAGCGATGTGTGCATCGAAGTGGTCCTACATTCTCTCTGCTTTGAGATGTGTGTCACAAGAGTAGATACATATTTTATCAAATAGGGGCTTCCAAACGGCTCGCTCTGCTGGATGCTATGAATGGAGATATGGAAGCATGATGACATCAAAATATGACAGGAAAATCCACAAATGTTTCTGATGTTGAATCTTGATTTTCCACAATTTTAATAAAATCCAAGAATACACACGTGTACATAATGAAATTGCAAAGTGGTTAATTCCCAGTTCTGCATGACTGCCTGGAATCTCAAAATGTTGTTATGGAATTTAGATTTTCATTCATTGGGGGGGTTGCTGGAGAAAATCCCAGTTGGACCAATCGCCAGTCCATCGCAGGGCGACATTCAACCATGACTCTCTCATTCCCACGCAGTTCTCCAATGATCACTCGCCATGTATTTGGACTACGAGAGGAAACCGGAGAACCCGAGGGGAAACCCATGCAAACACAGACAGAAAATATATTGGAATCGAAGCGTATTTACATGCAAATGGGTCTCAAACCTCTCCGTTTATCTTTGTTTTTTCGAGAATTCCTTCCACAAAAGTATGAAGGTCGTAGACCAAAATCGACAATAACAATGTTGGCCTAATGTTTGTCAAAGAGCAGGAGTACACACATCATTCTTCTTGACACTTTTCAGCTCTTGGGAAACTCTCCTTTCTCTGTGACTGGTAATTTTACACGTCAGCCTCTCACACGCTCACAAAAGAGTTCATTTTGATGCTGACAGAGCTGTAACACGGTGACACGAAGCTCCGACGGCTGCCGTGACTTGATGGGCCTTGAGAAGAGCACAGTTTCACAGTTCCAAAAAATATGCAGATGTGACCAAATATTCTGTGAATTGTGTTGTCACAGGTAAAATTTGATGTAATTTGTCAACTTTCTTTGTGATCAATGAAGGAAAAAGTAGATAAAACTGGATGACTACTGCTGGGGCCTTAAAAACGTAGCAATGTAACCATGACATTTTACAAGAGGCTGTCAATAACATGGATGTATGACTGACAAATTTGGGGTTTCACTTTGAAATGGTCAAGTGCACAGGTGTTTTCAAATGAGGATAATACAGCACAGATTATGCAGGGATTTGCATCATGCTAAAAGGTTTAAAAACATTTTAAAAAGCTTGAGGAAAAGTCTGGGCTTGCACAAGTTATTGAAAAACAATTGATAGTGAATAGTCGTATGTATACGACAAGTACGAATAGTAGTATGTCTCTATACGTGGCCCCCGATTGACTGGCGACTGATCCAGGGTAACCCTCGCCTCTCACCTGATGACAGCTAGGTTAGAGTCCATCCCCTAATGTCCCAGGCTGCAGGCTGCAGGCTGCAACCTTTATAGATGATGATGAATGAAAGTAAAAAAATTTGGATGTGCTTTTCTATGGTTCCGTTTACTGTCTGTTCCAGATATGGCCTAATTATCAACGGATTAAGATGGAAATGTAAGCAAAATCTTAAAAAGCTAAATTGCATGTCCATGGGATTTTTTTCTGTTCTTCTTTTCAGGAGCCCCTTGCATCTTATCTATAACAGGAAACCACAATACATTACAACAATGACACATGATGGTGACCATATGGCATCATGGTTACCCTGGGAAGCATATAAGAAATATTGTCATGTGCGGCTTACCTAATTCTCTGCCCAATTTACCTTCTCCTATCCCTTTTTTTATGACTGCACGCTTTCACACACATTCAACCCCCTTTCTCATTCTCTTTTACTGAGTAGTGACCTTCCAGGGTTGATGTGGAGAGTCACACTCAATATATTTCTCATGAGTATTACACAATCAACAGCATGGGAAGCCCGTACACACAAAAACACACAACAGACACCTGTATAGATAGACAGACAGATACACTCACACAGGCGCACAAACCATACATAAACATCGACTGAGGGGGATAAATGTGCTGATGCTCTCCATGCCGTGACTCTGTGGAGTGAGAGAAGCAGAGGATGCTCATGAGAATTTCTTTTTATTTTTGTTTACCTCAGCCAAAGTTGCATGCAGTCATTGCAGGGAATCTTTATGAGAATTCAAGAGTTAAAATCTGAATCAGGTGTCCAAATCTGGCTTTTTTCCTGTGAAGAGAGCATCTCCGTATTTCCACATATTCTGTCTAAGTAACATTCTGCTCTTGTCCGTTTCCTTTTTGCAGCACTCAATAGACGCTGTCAGTGCAGGGGTGAGTCCCATTGGAGACACGTCCTACAACTCCAGTTACTGGGACCTGGGCAGTGCATTTTTCTTCGCTGGAACTGTCATCACAACCATAGGTATCACTAAATTTACTTTTCCCAATTGTATGGTGCGGTTTTAAGGTTTACATGTTGTGCAATTTTGTGTATGTTTTGAATAAACAACATGCTCTACCGTGCTTAATATGGAAATAATGGGCAATTATTTCTTTAGAGCTGTGGCACAATAAATAGGTTTGGTCCTCGTTAATTCTGTTGTCTCATTGCATTTTCCCCATGTCGGCGTCCTCGAGTGAGTTTTACAAATTGCAGGGCCTCGTGAGGATGTGGGACGCGGTGCCATGCCAAAGCACTGTGGGACTTTACAAGCTGCAAAGATCAACATCATCAAGGCAAACAGTATTGGCACAGATAACAGGGTTATTTTAAAGGTGCAGCTTTAAAGATCGACACAAATTTCTGTTTCTTTTGTAAACACCATGCTGACATTTTGTATGGAGTCACAAAACCAAAAATGGTGATAAGCGCTGGAAATTGTTTTTCTGGGTAATTGCATTTCATTGAGTCACAATTTGCACTATGGTTTATCTGAATTATATCACTTGACAGCAAGAATGATTGATTAAGTGTTATTATGTTAGGAACATGCTAATAAACACTTTAATAATATATTAATTAGCAGTGTACGCCAACAACTTTATTTATTCTGTGATATATCATTTGACCATACCTTGGCTCTTAGTTGATGGTTATTTCGGCATTAACCAAAGTGGTAGCGTGTTAAAGCTGTGCTTTGATTCACACAGATCGAGAGATATCTCAGTGTCCCTTATGTTTTGGTTTATTTGGCAGTTGACAGATTCCCTCATTTTCACCCACATCGATATGAAACCAAGATCCATTTCACCTTCATCTACACCGTCATCTAAGTATTTTGCAATGGTTCTGTTAAAGGGTACTATATGTGATAAATGTAGGTGTGGCCTCCATATGTTAGTATAGGGTCACGATGCTGACAATTTCATCCAAGGGAAAGTCAATTATATCTGGGACCCTTTTGACCCCAGACTTGTGTTCCAGGAACTATAACATAAGGGTTGCCATTGATCATGTTGCATAAGATCCGACTGTCCCCAGCATCTCCCCTTATCCTTAATGCCCTGTTTGATCTGCCTCCCCCCCTTAAAAGATGTGGCTCTTCTTCTGTCATCACATCTCCTCATAGTTTCTAAATGGATATTGTGTATTTGTTGCCATCTGTTTCTACCTAAGTTTGTTTGTGAGCAGAATTCCACAAAATGACAATGCCATTTTTCCCCCATAAAAAAGTATTGGAATATGATCTTTGACCAAAAGCCACTTGTTTATCTTTTTTATTTGTCACAGTTATGTTGTTTGGATTTAGAAAATCACATATCAAATGCTCGACACAAGCAAATACGTTAGGTGCTTCCCCAGCTTACTGGGGAGCTGTATTCTCCTTTTAGTTATTTATTTGGAACTATTGTGGATTTAATTATCTGCTGATCTGACAATGAAATAATTGTACTGACAGTGACTGCAAAGAAAAGTTGATTAAATCAAATTAATTAGAAAAAAATGTAAAAAAACATACATTTACCTTTGTTCTATGGAGATAAAGTATTAAATGAAAATTGAATGGCTAATTTAAAAAGTGTGATGATGTATGAAGTATGCTTTTGGAAACATTAGATATCAATGAGAGAGGATACAAAGGTATTTGGTGTGAGAGAGGAGGATACAGAGAATAGGGTAAGACGGACAAGGTCGATTCGCTGTGGCGACCCCTGAAAGGAAAAGCCGAAAGAAGAAGAAGAAAACATAGATTTTGATACATCGCCTAGCCATTCATGATGTGTTCAGTTTTTCTCAGGAAATACAAGAAACAGTGTTGCACTATCAAGCGTTTTCATTTTTTTTTCCTTTTCTGTCTTCCTTTTGCTTTCCATGTTTTTTTTTAACAGGTTATGGGAACATAGCTCCGAGCACCAAAGGCGGGAAAATCTTCTGCATTCTTTATGCTATATTTGGCATTCCCCTCTTCGGGTTCTTGTTAGCGGGCATTGGAGATCAGCTGGGGACTATCTTTGTGAAAAGCATCCTGAGAGTTGAGAGGATATTCCGGGTAGGTGTCTTTTTACTTCATCATGGTGCGTAGTACTTTTCTGGTTTTCCTAATGAGCATAAAAAACATGCAAAATCAACAAAGTCTGGGTTGTTATTTATTCAATCTACCGGGTCGCATGAATGTGCCTTCATGTTGTTTCTCAGCAAAAGCACAAACAGATCAGCCAGACAAAGATCAGGGTGACATCCACCATCCTCTTCATCCTGGCCGGCTGCATCGTCTTTGTCACCATCCCAGCTGTCATCTTTAAAGAGATCGAGGGCTGGACCACGCTGGAGGCCATCTACTTTGTTGTGATCACACTCACCACTGTGGGAATCGGGGACTATGTGGCAGGCATGTACTTTTAATCATGCGCTTTGCTCCTTTATTTTTCCCAACAGCGCTCACATTTTTCCTCCCTGTCAAGGTGGGGACCGCAGAATCGACTACAAGAAGTGGTACAAGCCGCTGGTGTGGTTCTGGATCCTGGTGGGTTTGGCTTATTTTGCGGCCGTGCTCAGCATGATCGGAGACTGGCTCCGAGTGCTGTCTAAAAAGACCAAAGAGGAGGTGGGTATAATTTAATAACGCCGCCTATTATTACATCAGAGCAGTAAAAAATAAAAGGTCAGTCGGCTGCCGCTTTCCATCTCTGCTCATATTAATTGTCGCTTGGATCCAGTCAGACAGCTCTGGAACCAGCTGCCATTGTTTCGGCGCTCAGACGAAATCCTTTGAGTTCGAAACGGATGAGACAATAAGACAAGATGAGCGAGGGAATTTAAAGGGGTTTTGGCGTGGGCTTTAGCAACAAGAAAAGGAAAGTGGGAGAATCTTTTTTTTTTGATTGAATCCATCATCCGCCCCTCTTTAAAAGAGTGTTAGTTATTTTAAGATAAGTTTACAAAAATAGCCAGATGACATTCTTCCCATCCTGTTTGAAACATTGAGCAGCATGGACCAGACAATAAATGCACATCAGCTGTCTCAGATTTTCTTATTTGAGACCAAACAGGAAAAAAGGAACATGCAGGTTTTATGCGTTATCAAAATAAGGAAAAAAAATGAAACAATATATATCTATATGTGTGTGTTCAAATGGATAATGATACAAATTAAAAAAAACTATCAAGGTACATAAAACAGGACTAGGTAAAAAACAACCGGTATCAAGTAGTTTAATTGACAGGTGTAATATGATGGTATATCAGCCATAAAAATGTCAATCATTTAAGTAAAGGGGATTGAATGATCGGATTAAATAATAACAATCACACATGAAAACATAAAGTTGTAGCAAACACATCATGGAAGAAATGAACGAGTGGTTCTTATTTCATTCGCTTGGTACTCTTGTCATTTGTACAGTTCTTTGAGGGAACATACTCCATAAATATATTTATTAGAAATATCATTAGTATTGTTTGACCCTCAAAAACAAACCAGAAAAAGTAGGGACTGCCAAAACACAATTATGATAGGTTCCTTCTTCCTCACATTTTCCTATAATACATAAATCTCTCTCTCCACAGGTTGGGGAGTTTAAAGCTCATGCAGCCGAATGGAAAGCGAATGTCCGAGCGGAATTCCGTGAAACGCGGCGGCGCCTGAGTGTTGAGATCCACGACAAGCTGCAGCGGGCCGCTACCATCCGCAGCATGGAACGCCGCCAGCTGGGCCTGGAGCAGCGAGCCCACTCCTTGGACATGCTGTCCCCAGAGAAGAGGGCTGTGTTTGCCAGCCTGGACGCTGGTCGTTTTAGGACCTCCTCCCAGGAGAGCATCGAAACAAAGCTGAACAACCTGAGGCTGAAGGGGGCCTGTGAGCCATATGACCACCAGGGTAGTGATCAAACATCGCACACGGCCTCGTCGTCTGAGGAGAACCTCTTTAACCTGCGCTTTGGATCCCTCACAAAGCTGGCCAGGCGCCACAAAAACCGCGAGCTCCGCAGGAACATCCCTGAAGATGCTCGACGGGCAAGCGTCGGTGTAAACAACGGCGCTGCCGTGATGGGTGAAGAGCGGACAGAAGAAGGCGACGAAAATGGCGAGCTAGATGAGGAAATCAACGAAAGGAAAGAAGGGAACACCAGTTTAACAAACCTGTCTCAGTACACGATGGAGCGCGGCAAGTTGAACGGCTTCATCTCGGCCAAAGACCGGGACATCGACGATACTTTGAGAGGAGAAACACATCAGCCGAGCTTCGCGAGAATAAGAGATATTTAGACGGCGTCAGAACATGAGGCTTCAGATGTGTCAAGCAACGTGCCTTTCTGTTCCCTCAGTTAGCTTGGAAGCGCTCCCAGGAAACTCAAGACATTGTGCCATAGCCATGGGAAGAAAATCTGTTGCCAAAAATGAACCAAACTGTAGAGACAAACTGTAGAGGCTATAGTTCAAATACCTCACTTTGGATGTCGTATGCGGGCTGCTTAACTTTATGGACGGCTCCCGTTGTCTTTGAGCTCTCAGTATATTCACTGAGTGAAAAACTTTGGCAACCCCTGTCTGATCATGTTGAATCTTATTTTTTCACACAGCGGGCAGGACGTCCAGAGAGCAGGATTCATGTCATCCATCATCAGAAACGTTATCGATCACAGCTTCGCCATCTCACGCCACGGTGTCTATTTTTTGCAAGAAGCCAAGTCCTTCAATGTTGAAAGAACAAAGAGTGGGAGGATATTTTTTTCTGCAGGTTTTAGTGGAGAGCAGCAGCATTTATCTAACTGACTTGTATAACTATTCCCATGCAGGATGTAAAAATTGTAGCCGTAGGATATAAACTATGACCTTGTAAGCGCTCACATGGATTGCGCATGGATTTAATTTACAGCTGCGGCAATTTAGGGAAAGCTACTTGAGAGCTTAGAGTCGACGCTGTTTTCACATTTTGAGCGAAATCCACACATCTCATTTTGAGAAAAAAGATCATGTATGGCTATAATTGCCACCATATTCCTGCTAAAGCAGCCGGTATCCACTTGACAGTGCACGTTCGGCCCTGAGATTGTCATCGTGATTATAAAGAAAAAAAAAGAGATACTTTTTCTATTTCTGTGACGAACCTCACTTCTTCACTGATGTCTGTTGTTGAGCGAAAACCTAATTCATGAATGTGGCGCTCCTGATTTTCTACTCGCCGAGCATGTGTTTACACCTTTTTATATCAGCGGAGCACTTGAGTTGTATTTTCCATTCAACTGTAAGATAAACACTAAAAATGTTCAAAGGGTCTTTTTTTTTTCTGTATTTCTTTCCTGACCGTGGTCCAAGACGGAGCTAACAATCATCTCTGGACTTTACACGCTGAAATATTTGATACTATTGCGTTTTTAACAACATGTACTGTTACTACTGCCCGTCATTTCAGCTTCAAATGAGCTTAACCTGCAGCTGCAGTACTGGTGTGTGTTGCATACATTTCTTACAAATGATAAAAACAACCTAGTTGTATTTGTTACCTGTTTATATGATAGTAATAGCAGTAGCCTACTCATGACCATTGACCTGTGATGACTTTTTTTTCTGTGTGCATTTTCTTAAAAAGATCACATTAATTGTAGTGAGTGCCTTTTTCCAGATAATAAATATGACAAATGAAATGTAAATATTAATATTCACTGTATGCCTGTATTGTTCTGTTTAATAGAGGACGGACAACGCATGTTACATTTATTATAGGATGCACAGGATACACGGGTTCAAGGGTGATGAGGAGAAGAAGAAACAAGAGAATGTACCTAAAGAAACACCCTGAAAGCATGCAGAGAGTACTATATTTCATCCGAGGAGTACATTTCTTTGTTTAACTCAGTTTGGGGTTATTGCATGATCGAACTGGTATTGCCTCCCTATTCATTTGTGACAAGAGTATATTTGCAAAGCGCACTATCATGAATCTGAAATGTCGTCTATGGGGACACTAAAGTAGAATCATAACCTCAAACCTTTGAAGATACAGGGAGCAAATTGGGGATTTGCTACCCAGTAGAAATTTCTCCTTAAAGAAGACATTAAACCTAAATGGGATGAAATATTAACAGAGTAAATGAATCAAGGAGAACACGGAGCCTCCACACAAAAGGGCCACCCGTCGGACTCGAACCCGGGACCCTCTCGCTGTGAGTAGGCGCCACAGTGTCACTCAGGTATAAGTTATTCAGGTAAATACCAAAAAAAATCAGTTTATTTCAAGAATATATGATATGAAATTTAAAAGCGATTGCCGGAAACAGTCTTTAAAAGTGTTATAGGCACTTACAAGTCTCTCTAACCATCCCCTTTCTATCTTAAATCCAAACAAAACGTTCATATAGCCTGATAACAAACATAAACAAACATGAGCCTGAAAAAGCCACTTTTTAAGTATTTTCACTTTGCTACAGTGTTAGAGTAAAATAAATTGAGACGTGTTGGATCAGCCGATGTGCGTGCACTCCATGAATTCAGATCTATCACTCTTGTTATATAACAAATGCATTTGAGGTCACGTACAGTCGGAGTGTCCTCTGATGAACACATGTATCTTTTAACTGAAACAAATGGAGCATTACTTCTACTAAGTGGCGATGGAGAATTATGAAGCATGTGATGCCAGTGAAATTGAAATTTGACCTTGAGACACAAAGTGGTTGGAATAGTCCCTGCCTGCCGTGTGGTAATTCTATTATTCAAATGTTCGAGCCTATAGGAAGTAAGCCTTAATACACATAAACTGGCATTCAAAAAGGAAGGAATTAAGACAAGAAATAGCCAACGAGTCACATATGGACACGCCCATTTAGTATAATCAATCAAAATGCAGAATGTCAACAAAGCGTTGTCTCACGTGGATTATGTTGGTGTTTTTGCTCCTCATAATATTTTTCTTCACACATACATTGCAATTATTTGTCCTAATATAGCCATTGGGTAATTAACTCACGCAATTTCTCATTATGTAACTGACTTCTGGCGTGTTGTAGGATGTCAGCGCCCAGGGTTTCCAGCCATGCATGCGTAGCTTTGAGCCACTGTCACGTGTGTCAAAATGTGTATGGCGCCCTTTAACGGCGCCAGCTGACAGCGCCACGAAAGAAATTAATCAGGTTGGGCGGTCAGTAAAGACCCGGCTATAAATTGCATGCAGTAGAAAGGGTGCATTTACTGCATCTTCCTTCAAGGTGGAAGTGACCTCAACGTGCTCCAGCCCCCCACCCTCCCCTATTTCATCCATTCCTCGATCCTCCCGCCATCTAAACATCAACTGCAATGCATCAACCGGTGTTTAATTAAATGCACGCGTTGATTTGTCTGTTTACTCGTCTCCAAAGACTGTCAATCATTATACTGTAGTGGAGGTGGGAGCGTGTGTCCCTGAGTATCTCAGGACAAACATCAATCTCTCCCCAAACAGATGGTAAGGAAACCACTGGTATGTCAATAACACAAACTGCTCTCTTTATTATGAACATTTTTTACATGAACAGCTTTGCAGTATTATCCTAAAAAGTAATCGTACATGCATGTAATGACGATATGTTTTTGTGTCGAAAACAAATTTATCCTGCTGTCCAAAAAGATCTTCAAAATGATGGATTAAAAGTTGGTATTTCAAGCCCAATCATCAGCGATGACAGTGTTGCAAATACAATACTATTTTTTTGCAGGGTGTGTCATGACTGTAGCCGGTGTGTCATGACTGTAGACGGAATAAATTCCGTCGCATGTATCATAAGATCTGTCTCAATGTGGGAAACTTGTGTCCAAGTTGCAGGGAGAGGTTGAAAACCCCCCGAAAAATATTTGCGTTGTGCTTAAAAGTTGGTTTGTGTCTCGCCCCGGGAAACTTCAGCATGCAGGCGGGAGGATCCAGGAATCAAACCGCCAACCATCAGATTGGAGAGAGCTGCCCTTTGTCACACAAGCACAAGTGGAAAAACTGGGTGGTTCCAAGGGCGAGGCAGGAGGGCCACGTGAATCTGATCGGTTCCTGAAATGGCCTCGGCATAAATCCCTTGATAGGTAAGTATCAAGTATCACAGCATCGCCCAATCGGCGTTTGCGGTATCAGAAATCGCTGGACGTTGCATCGTGAATATGAACGGCCGCAAGACAACTCAAGCTCACTGCCAGCTTCCATTAGAAAAACGATCATGTCTGGTTCTCTGCCAGGAGCTGCTCTTAGACAGGACAGACACCATGATAATGATAATGATGATGGTGATGATGCTTGCATGGACAATGTGAGTAAAGACGGAGGGCGTGAGATATTTTCTGTCAGCCGCAATGTTTTTATTCCTAAATTACCGGCTTGAATAGAAACGGTCAGCTGCGAGATGAATATCTGTAGTCAGTCAAATTCATCATCTGTGAAGCTGACTATCTGGTCATTTTCAGAAACAGTGATGGTTTGTGTGCTGCTGGTTATTGTAACAAGCAGACAACAATCCGTGCGTAACTGTTTGTCATGCTTCGGTCGTTCATGTGTCTTGATTTTGTTTGCGTGAATGTCCGGGTGTTGAATGTCAACAATTTACAAGCTGCTTTCTTAGTTTTGCTTTGTCTGAATGAACGTAAGAATACTAATTGGCCTCATTGAAGCCCTGGATAAATCGAGTTATTAGAATCACTTTTAGGAATAGGAGTAGAAATACATATTTTGTTGAGAGCCTGTTGATTTAGTTTTTTCTTATAGAATTCCCATTTCCAATAGAACTTTCAGTTTGAAATTGTTCTTATTTTTAAATTATAATAATTTATGATGAAATTATGAAATATACAGTGAGGAGAACAAGTATTTGTTACACTGCTGATTTTTCAGCTTTTTACACTTGCAAAGCATGTAGAGGTCTGTGATATTTAACATATATATTCTTCAACTGGGGGTGACATAACTAAAAGTAAAAATCCAGAAAAAGACATTGTATGATTTTTAAGTCATTCATTTGCATTTTATGGCATGACATAAGTATTTGACCACCTACCAACCGGTAAGAATTTATGGCTCTCACAGACCCTTTTAGTTCTTCTTTAAGAAGTCCTCCTGCTCTCCACTCATTACCTGTTTTAACTGCACCAGTTTGAACTCCTTACCTGTATAAAAAAACACCTGTCCACACTCTCAATCAAACAAACCCCAACCTCTCCACAATGGCCAAGACCAGAGAGCTGTGTAAGGACCTCAGGGATAAAATGGTAGACCTGCACAAGGCTGGGATGGACTACAGGACAATTGGCAAGCAGCTTGGTGAGAAGGCGACAACTGTTGGCACAATTATTAGAAAATGGAGGAAGTTCAAGGTGGCAGTCAATCTCCCACGGTCTGGGGCTCCATGCAAGATCTCACCTTGCGAGGCATCAGTGATCATGAGGCAGGTGAGGGATCAGCCCAGAAGTACAGGACTGGACCTGGTCAATGACCTGAAGTGAACTGGGACCACAATCTCGAAGAAAACCATTGGTAATATACAACGCCATCATGGATTAAAATCCTGCAGCGTATGCAAGGTCCCCCTGCTCAAGCCAGCACATGTCCAGGCACGTCTGAAGTTTGCCAATGTCCATCTGAATGATCCAGAGGAGGAATAGAAGAAAGTCACGTGGTCTGATGAGACCAAAAAAGAGCTTTTTCGTCTCGACTCCACTCGTTGTGTTTGGAGGAAGAAGAAGAATGGGGACAACCCCAAGAACACCATCCCAACCGTGAAACATAGCGGTGGAAACATCATCGTTTGAGGAAGCTTTTCTGCTAAGGGGACAGGATGACTGCACCGTATTGAAGAGAGGATGGATGGGGCTATGTATCGCAAGATCTTGGCCAACAAACGCCTTCCCTCAGTAAGAGCCTTGAGGATGCGTTGTGGCTGGGTCTTCCAGCATGACAACGACCCAAAACAAACAGCCAGGGCAACTTAGGAGTGGCTCCGTAAGAAGCATATCAAGGTCCTGGAGTGGCTTAGCCAGTCTCCAGACCTGAACCTATTGAAAATAAAAAAAGTACATCACTACATGCTTTGCAAGTGGCAAAAGCAGAGTATCAAATACCTGTTCTCCCCGCTGTATATATGAAAATGAAATTATACATAGATTAAGATCACATGAATATTTCAATATTTTAGGTGCATAAATCAAAACTCAAGTGTAACAGATATAATAGTCATTAAAATGAAAAAGTATTATGTGACATAAAAAATCATGTGCGACAAATTTATCAGGAAATTGTTTAGTGGCTACCATGGTTTACAAGTGCAGCTGATTTCTAGTTGACTCATGCAGGCAGTCTAAAATACAGAGATAGTCTAAGGTGGTTTTGCATATAGTTTAGATTGATATATCAAATAAAACAAACAAAAGAAACTCTAGGATAGGATGTTTTCATACTGTGAAGCTGCGAGCTGCTGATCCCCTTTAACTCTGACGGAAACGTGGATATTCGTGAGGGAGATGTGTGAACGCACTGATGGTGACAAGATGGATGATGTGGGGAAGTGTCGGAGGGTGCATCAGACAGTGGCCTCGAGCAGCACGGCATGATCAACATCAAACTCACCAGGAGGGAGGGGTAAAATTCGCCTGAGCTTTGTTTTCAACTTCGGGCAAATTTCAGACGATAGGGGTTGACAGCCCAGACAGTCCACGCCAAACAACCACCAAGAGTTGCATTTGTTATCGATCGATTACGCTAAAGGCATCACTTCATTAGACACTTGCTATAAAGATGTCAATAAGCTTGGTAATAAGCACAATGGTAAACAATTATATATAACGTTGTCCATGTTAACCTACTGAGGTACAAGCTGAAGAGTGCAGAATTCTTGTGAAGGAGTGACTGTAAATCAAGCTGATTTTAAGAAATGCCAGTCAAGAGCACTGATCATACCAGGAGGTGGTGAGCGTTGGGTTCTAGAAGAGCCGTGAAGAACTTAAATTGACTAACATAATTAAAACTAGCCTGTTTGAAGAGAGAAGTAGTAACTCATACAATTGAATTAAATGTAATCCAATTGAATGAGAAATAGCCCCCAATTTAAAAAAATAATTTCTAAAACAACAAACAGTTAAAGTGTGCTGATTCTATTATTAGATTGCGTGCTCAAATAGCTTATGTAATGTTGTTTCCGCATGACTCCCAACTGCTATATTTGTCCATCTGCTTCCTTTTTTAGCCCCGTGTTTGTGTTTGGCCCACAGTTTCACTGGCTGCACGTGTGTGTGTGTGTATGTGTGTGCGTGTGTGTATGTGTGTGTGTGTGTGTGTGTGTGTGTGTTCATGCACTACCTTGAGTATTCCTACAGTCTATGAGCACCTTGAACAAGTCATTGCTGTTGGGCTGGGACTGAGGCTGTTCCTTTTTATCCAAAACCCTATGTAGATTACGCTCAACCTCCAAAGATAGGGGGTTGTTTTTCAAACTGTTTGTGAAGTTAGTTGGTCCATTCAATGACGGGGGTACAAGAAAAAAAATCACCTCAGAAGCGGCCGCTGCACCATTCCTGTTTTTTTCTACCAAGGACTATGTTTCCATGTTGTGTTCTGAAGCAGCCGCATCATGAGTGTAGATAAAAGTGTTTTTCCTTGGTCATTTCCCCACGGAAGAAAGTCCTCTGCTCAAAAGATTCAGGTAGAAGCAGGAAATTTACTGACAAAACCTCAGTTATCGCCATCTGCACTTATAGATGATGTGCTCTGTTGAATAGCCAAGGACGTGGAAAGGTCAAAACGTGTGTATTCAGACGGGCCCCAGCCCCAAGGTTCTGCTGATGCAGGTTATTCAATGTGATTCAGGTGAAGTTCATTATCTGGCGTGGACGAAGGAGTAAGGCAGGGCTTACAAAGACTCACATGGTACAGCACATGTCCTCACCTACCTTGCTGTTATGAGGTGTCACGCAGAGTGCTTGCAAGTTTGTTTACACCTGAGGTTGTTACAGTGCCCTGTCCGTTTTCACAGTCTCATCACGGGTCCCCTTTGGAGAGGCATAAAAACGTACCTACAAGGTTATCTTTATGATGGTCTGCGCTCACGTGAGCACCAGCAGGTATAAATATGCATGTGCCTGCCATATTATGCAAATATTGCCATTATAAAAAAAGATTATCCCAAGTACTGCATATATTTCTCTATACAACAGCTGCAATAAAACACTGGTTATAGGTTAAAATTGTTTCAAAAAAGCAAGGTACCTGCACAAACATAAGTGCACGCATGCACACACACACACACACACACACACACACACACACACACACACACACACACACACACACACACACACACACACACTTGTTGTATTTCCCCAAATGTCCACTAGAGGACTACAAATTTCCAATCACAACTCGTGTAGTTGAGTACTTTATTTCACTGCAAGTAACAAAAGCAAACATGTAGTATCTAATGATTTATTTGACATAACATATTTTTCCATGATTGGATTGGCATGAATTCATTTGTTTTCTTGTTTTTTTTTTTATTTCACAGATTCTTATATTTTTAATCTGGTTTTACTCCCATCACAGAAGTTACATGAGCAGTTTTCATCTACATTAAAAATATACGTTAAGTTAAATTGTAAACACACATTGGAGAGACATTTTTCCTACATAAATTGACACTGGATTTATTGACTCAGAAGTCATTTTTGTGTGTGCTTAAATTCTTACATATTCCGCTATCTAGCAAACAGTCGTGGTCAGAATCTCACCAAAAATACAAATGACATGGCAGAAAAAAGAATGTTGAAGTGAAACACAAATCATGTGATCGAGAGAAAAAAAATCCCCTAAATTGTCTTGTTTCACTGTGCCTCATTTAAATCTAATATATGACCTGCTATCATTATTACCCTTATTATCTGGGAACCTGTTTGATTTGTCATGGTAGAACAAGCGGGATGTTTGTGCTCCGAACAGCTGTTCACCAAGACTAAATGCTGATAAAGAGTATATGCTAATGTTTGTAAAATAGGCCGACAAACATGTGTACATACATGTGTATGTATGTATGTATATATATATACA
The DNA here is from genome assembly GCF_037954325.1 of Fistularia commersonii. Taxonomy (NCBI): domain Eukaryota; kingdom Metazoa; phylum Chordata; class Actinopteri; order Syngnathiformes; family Fistulariidae; genus Fistularia; species Fistularia commersonii. The sequence goes on along the minus strand of NC_141284.1, from coordinate 22,281,530 downwards.
TAAATGTATATACAGGGGGAAGTACATGGCAACTCAGCATCAAACAGATGTAAACATTAGCAAGCAATTTAATTTGTGACTGAATCTCACCGGCAAAAAATGATAGGACCAGGATGGGAGTGCAGTTATTAAAGTGAAAGATCATCTATTCACTCAAACCTCTTTGGTTATCCAAGCCACATATTGTTACCGATAATTAAAACTTTAGCCTCATCACTTGAAATGCCCAGATTTGAATCATACAGGAAGTTTTGCCACCCACAGTCAAACAGGTAGTTTTCTTCACCTCTAGTTTAACAGGTAGTTATGTTGTTTTTTAAATGAGCCAAGTCATTTTGATGCTTAATCTTAACCAGGCTAAACAGAACATGAATAAATAAAGTGTAACTCAGAATGTACGGACTAAACCATAGTCAGTTTACTTCCGGACACTGGAATGATTTCCCAGATATCCTGCAGAAGAAAAGACACCTTGCAGAATTTCAAGGAGGCACTTTCCAGTGAAAGATGTAGGATATAACATGTAACATAATAATAATAACAACCATATTTATAATAATTTTAATATTAATATTATCAATAATAATAATACTAATAAAACAATTTTTTCAAAAATGAATGGATACATTTTCAGCCCCTTTATTTAACAGATGGAGAGGTTGGACTTAAGAGAAGGATCTCAAGTGTGGTTGCTTTTGATCTTTTCCCTCAGAGTTTTTACTAAACTACGCCTTCGTCGTTTGCTCTCTTCTTTCCCTGGAAAAAGAGAACAACCTGGCTGATACTTGCTTTCCCAGTTCTAGTTACGACGCAGTAAAGAAGTGGGTCGGCAAGGCAGTTGAAGCTGGAGATGGCTATGCTGATCTTGTACGGATAAAAAAGCCACGGCAGTTTCCCACAGTCATTCATCAGTGTGCGGAGAAGCATCATGACGTGCACAGGACCAAAGCAGAACAAAAGACTGAGCAGAACCAACGTCAGCAACTTTAAAATCTGTTTGCGTTCCTGTTCCTCTATGGTCTGGTTGGCTTTCACGGCCTCCCAGGTCCCCCAAGTGCAAATCATCACCAGGAGGACTGGAACGATAAAGCCCATGAAGAAACGCATCACATTAGCTCGGATTAAAGTCTTTGAAAGCGGATGGAAAATGTCAAAGCACAGGGAGAAGAAGTTGGTTTCGTGATAAGAGTCCTCCCAAGTGATTGTGGTCGCATTGAAAGATACCACACTCACCCAAATGGCAGCACAAATCCCTGCGGCGGCGTTAACGTTCCGCAATGACGTGTACTTTAACGGATGCACCACCGCGAGATAGCGGTCGACAGCGATGCAGCAGAGGAGTGCGTCGCTGGTGTAAAAATTTGTGAAGAGCAAATAAACAGATACCATACAAACATAGCCTCCGTGAGCCCAAAATCCTCGCCACAGGAAATCCAGCCACAGACCAATTCCAATAGTGAAGGTCAGGTCACACAGAGCCAGGTTGAACAGATACACACCCAGCTCGTTCTTTCGTCTAATGTGCTGCCAGGATACATAGAGGGAGAAGGAGTTAGAAGGGATAGCGGCGATGATGATGGCCAGGTAGAAAAACAGAAAGGGCATCCGCCTGGACGTACTATCTACGGGGTAACATTCTGATGGATTGGCTGCAAGGGTCACGTTTTCCATTTCAGTTGTGATGTCCATACGCACGCACCTTGCAAGGAAACAAGTACGGTTTTGTACATGTATTCAATGTGTACAATTTAAGCAGTTTTAATCGATTCCATTATGAGTAACAAGTCAATAATGGGTCCTTCTTCAGGCATTTTAACGCAAGAGTAACTGGAAACTATGTAAAACATACACAACTTAGTTTGAATATGGATATGAAATATGCATAACAGGGCCTATTAGTAAAACAAATAGCAAACTAATGTCTTTATCATTTATGAAGTTGACCTGAGGAGGGTGCCAGCACACTGTGGACGTGATGTCTTCCTCACCCGCTGCTAAATTTACACTACAGTCTGGCCCAATGTTCATTTTGATGGACACAATATTCAATGAATAACGCAAAAATAAAATCCTCAAGTGTTTCTGAAGAGAAAAAGTTTACTATAGGTCCAATAAAATACATTAAGTCACATTTGGGAGAAAGGCAGTAAGGGTTGCTTACTTTGTATTTAGCTGCACGTCTGCTCCGGCGCCTGTCCTCAAAGATGTGGATTCACGCAGTTGCCAGATCAACCTGCCTGCAGAAAGAGGAAGTCTGAAGCTGTCTGCTTGTTGTCCCTGACTACCGTGTGTAATTCACTGGGTGATAGGCCGCGACAGAACAAATTACCGGTGATAGCAGAAAACATAGCAGATTCAATTTGGAGCCATGAGCCTGCCTGTCTTTATGTTTGGTAAGTCAATACAGACATGTACTTCACTTAAGTTGATGGAGATTATTACCTCCACTAAGGAGGTAATCATTTTGACGCAGCTTGTTTGTGTGTCCATTTTTCTATTCTAGCGTTGCTTGTGACTAGGAACACAAAAGAAATATGTCGATAGGATCGACAATTCTATAAATTTAATGAAGTCATTGCATCGATATCCGGCTTGGTTCCATGTCTCATTTATGTCTCAGGCTCTAAAAGCCTTCCTGTTCTTGACTCTACTGCCTCTCTAATCTATATCAGGTAGCTGTGGACAGCAGTTCTAGGGTCGTGGTCAAAGAACTTGTGCTTTGTGCAGTTATAAGATCACTGCAGTTACTTTGTGCTCTTTAGGCAAGAACTTACTGGGTAGGTTTAGAAAATCATTTACATTGGTTTAAAATATATCCTTAAATAAATGAAAATGTAAGGGAACGCACCTGGAGGAGTAATGCACAAGTAAAGCACTCAAAGGTGGCCAGTTCAGCCACCTCTTATGTTTTCTTTCTATTCCTATACCTTTCACTTGTAATGACTCCATCCATTATTTTAATAGTGAAAATGTAGCAGTGTGAGTTATTATCACAAACACTCTTTCCCCCTTTATAACCACTTTCAATAAAAACACGACCCTTTGGCAGAAGTTGTAAAAGTAGACATGCTGAGTTCCCACCAAACTAATATCAACCCATCTCCTGGCTTTGCTTTTTAGTTTCAGTTATTCTACATTTAAACAATTAAAAATCAAATGATTAATTCAATTCATTTAATGTTGCCATTATAATTATAGTCATGCCCTCATGTAGTCCTTGCATAAGGTTTGAATTCACAAGCTAACTTACATTTGATTTCATGAAAAATTAATCATACGATTAATGATGGAGTGTTTGGGAAAGGGAATGAGCTCTCTTAAAGGTCATTCAACATTTTTCCCATTAAAAGTTCCCTACTTTTCAGTCTATTTTTAGATCCAATGTGTTTCACATGGCGATAATTGCTATTGTAACCAGAAAAAGATCTCTAAGCCCCTTGCAGGCTCAAGGGTAGCGTTGCAATGCAGAGGGGTGTGATGGTTTCCATGTATGCTTCAGGAACCATTGTATTTATGCTTTCCTTACTGCATGCATTTAAGGGAAGAAAATACAGTTACAATCATGGAATCAAGAAACCAAAATATTGGCTATGCAACAACTTGGTTTCAAATCACTTCTGTCAAAGGTATTTGCATTCAGCCCAAGCAACTGAGGGAGAAATCTTGCAGCGCCTCCGTGTGGTTTACTACGATAATATCCATTGCACTCTCCAAAGTTCACATAGCAGCACAACACAGGGATTTGCAGCATAATACAGGGATCTGCAGCTCTCGGACCTCGGGTTAGAGCCGCCGACCAGATCGAAGTCAACTCACAGACAGCAGAGGTGGTTTAACCCATGTAGACAAAAGGGATATAATATGAATTTTCCAAATGGCTCATTAGTATTGAGGCTACATTCAAAAAGACGCAGGTCTAGACTGATATCAAGTTATGCAACATGACAACAATCCTACTCTTAAAGCAGAGTATTGACACAGTGAAATTCAGTAGCGTAGTAGAAACATTTTCATGCCTCATACTGAAGTGAATAGGGGAAAAAAAATAAAACATGTGCAAAAACAAACAAACGAAAAAAGAACAGCACTGTGTCTGAAATAATGATATGTCCCTGTGATGTCCCTGTAGACATCACAACAGGATATGCTGACACAATGACCGATCCAGCATTTGATGCAGATTATTTTAGTGATGATTCGGGACAACCAGCGCATTATATCCTCCACTGCATTTGCAAACGGAATACATTTAATACTTTAAGGGCTTTTTTATCGATGTATCCCAATTCTAATGGACATAGTGAAAGAATGTACGGGCAAAAAAATGTATATAAACCAATAATTGCATGTGCAGTAAAACATGTATTTTGTTCTTTTTTTGTTTGTTTGCTTTGGCCTATCCCTTCAGATGTTACAGTAGAGCATCACTTAATTTGACATCCCATTGATGCTCCTTTGCCAATAGAATTGTTTTCCCTGGCATTTGTTCAAGAAAAACAACTAAATAAATGACGTATGTATTCAAAATCTTAAACTAACAGTACAATGATTTCATGCATTCATAGAGTTAGCACCAGATCATCTGTCACCTACATTTTGAGGTCAATAGTATTACAGTCTGTGAATGCAAATGTGCCGAAGGTTATTTTAGGAACATGACTCCTGTGAAATTCTGAGCCTGGATAAAAAAAAAAAAACAACTTTGACTTGTAGTCTATTTAGAATATTCTGGTTTGTCTAATGTCAACTTTGAATGCCACGAAACGCCTCATTGAAGTCCAACTGTCCAGAATATTCCATGGTACAATACACTCTGGTGACGGGGCACACAGGATTTATATTCTAATCCAAATATAGAATATCAGAACCTACCCTTTTTCACAGACCAGCATTTTAATGCATATCATGCTTGTTATTATGCAGAATAATGAGAGCCGTCTCAACAAGACCAATGTTACTTGTGATGGGAGGGCTGTGGTTTTAACTGTTAGCGTCATGTTCAATGTCAAGTACATCTGACCTTGATGTGGAACTTTGTATTCAATTCCACATCCTTCCTGATATATATAAAAAAAAAACCATCATGAAGAGTGTACTCAGAGGACAACAGCTTCTTCATGTGACCCCACCCCTCCAGTTTTTTTCAAGTGAATCCAGAGATTTCTTAGCAGCCTCCTGACCTGCTATCTGAATATCATATACACACATTCAGCCATTCACTCTTACTCACACACCTGGGCAATTCAGGGTCTCCCATGAAACTCATGCAGACACATGGAAAAACATGCTGACCAAACAAAGAAAGACCCCTGTCGGAAGCGCTAACCGCTGTGTCACGGTGCTGCCCGATCCAATAAATGCTCCAAAGTAGCTAATAATCCTTACAAATAAACAAACAAAGACTTGTCGAGCTTTATATCTGATGGCCGATACTGTCAAATCTGATCATGGCAACTATACAAAGTCCAGTTACCACAGTAGGATTTGACAATGAGCCATATACTATTGCACTTGCTTTTATGTCGTATTATTCACAAGCGTCCTTTTTTTTTTAGCCAATTCAGCTGTGGTCTTTTTCACAGCCATATGTCCATAGGATCTATTCCCATCTATAGTGTAAGAATATAGTGTCATATGGCTGTTAATGCCCTGAAACCAGGGAGCAGAACAAATTCTCACACACTCAATTCATGTTCCTGCCAGCACCTACCCCCCTTTCTGTGTGTTTCAAATGGTCATGCAAGTGTTCTGTGTTGTCAATACACCTGAAGACACCTGAGTTAAATCAACTGGCGGCCAATCATTGCATGCTGTCTTCTTTCAAGGCAGACACAACAAGTCGGCGGGGTGGCAGATGTGCAGCATCCCAAATAGGAAATGCTGATGACTATTTGTGTGGTCGCATGTTTTATGCCTCTCATTGCCCCTTTTACTTTATAAATGTAACTGTATCTTCTTTTCCAGAACTTCCATCAAATAGTTTTTGTTAACGACCGATTACATCTGGTTCTATGTTGCCTCTCTGAGCTGAGACATAACAGTTTATTTGAAGATAAAGACCAGGATAAATTTTAAAGACATAACAGACTTATTTAAAGTCTTTTCTTTGACTTTCTTTTTGAGAAACGACCATTTCCTGATTAAGAGGAAGGAATACATACTTGTGCAACTTTAAGTTGTTCAAAGGTTTGTGGACAAGAAAGGCTTTGGCTACAAGTCAAAGTCAACTTTATTGTCAGTACTGCCATATGTTCACGCATACAGAGCATTGAAATAGCATTACTCTAAGTGGTAGAAAGGTACAAAAGTACAAAAAAAAAGCTATTATTTCTCACAGAGAATGAGTTATGCTGAAGAAGCGTATGAAAAAAATCTATGTTGATTTTAACAAATAGCGAATATTGACATTTTGTAATATGCCCAGACAAAGAGATTCACCAGCGGCTAAAGCATACATCCTTAGAGACAAGGAGGAAACCAAGATTCAGACTGAATTTAAGTTATGGCTCATCTCGCTCTGTTTCCCACAGAGTCTGCAGTCTCTGCCAAACCGCCTTGTCAAATGTCTATGGGTGTGCAGAATGATCTATAAATGCATTTTATATTTTCATCAAGAAATTACCACCGGTTTAATTTGTTCCGATCTGTTGACATAAGTGGAGACAACAGTGCGTTGATAGGTGGTCATATCAGATCCTCTGTGGTGATGTCTGGTCCTCCTGTAGATGGCACTAACTTTCCTCCTGAAGTACTGACCAGACAAAACATAAAGTAGAGGGTTCACGGTGCTGTTGAGGAAGGCCAGATATACTGCAAACTGGTGTCCAATGTCCAGTGTGTCGTTACATAGTGTGTCCTCCAACAGTGGGATGTCACAGAGCGTATCGATACAGGTGAGGACCTGGAATGGACCCCAACAAATCAAGAATGCCAGTGTGACAGCGTACAGTAGGGCTGAGGCCTTTGTGTTCGTCGCATGTGGCAAACCCACACGTTGCTTCCTCTGAGCTAAAACCCTGATTATACTAACAGCGCTGAAAACAATCACCAAGCTGGGAAGGAGAAACCCGAAAGAGTTCATCATGATCTGATGGGCCCATTTCCAAGGGCTGCCATGGCTGTAATCCAACATACACACTGTGAGATTTGAGTACTCATATAACTTTACCTTTCTGTTAACAATGGCAGGTGTGCTCAGGAGAATTCCCAGAATCCACAAGATGAAACAGATAACCCTGGCAGGCACCGTTCGTCTCAGCCACCGGGCTTTCATGGGTTGCACGATGGCCAGATAGCGGTCGACACTGATTGTGACCAGGGTGTAAACACTGGTATAGTAATTGACAAGTATGATGGAGTTGATTATTTTGCACAGGGCGTCACCGTAGCGCCAGTGGAAGTGGTTGAGGATGTTCATCGCCCAGAAAGGGAGGCAGCACAGAAGGGTGAAGTCTGCCAGCGCCAAGTTACTCAGATAGATCTCCGCTGCCGTCATCCGATCCTTTTGGGAGAGGAAAACTCCCAGGACAAAGATGTTTAAGAGGAGACCCAGCAGGGAGATGGTGAAGATGTACGGCGGAATGATGGCGTGGACGAGATCCCATTGAGTTGAGGCCAGGGGCTCGGACGAACTCGATGCACTGCAGTTTTCGGTCAGCGGTAATGCCGCACATGCATCCGTGGGCTCCATTGGCTACACGACAAAGGAATTAGTAACTCATCTAACTGTGTTTGAAATTGTTTCATCAAGTTCAGCATGTGAAGGTGCTTCTGTATTTGCACTTTAGAAAGACAAGAACAAGAACATGTCAACAATTATTGGATGATAAAATTCACAACATTATGAAAATTGGTATTTCATTATGGGGTCAAAGACCTGGAATTAGCAGTAACTGTTATTCATTTCTTTTTGTCAACTTTTACATTTGCACTAGCAAAATGCTTACATATGGTTTGAATTCACAAGCTAACTTACAGACCAGGGAAAGGACACTCGTCCACAATGTTGTGGCCGAGTACCTCAATATGCCAGCTTTAACCAAATTAGATGTAAGACTAATGATCTTGAATAGTTAAATTAAAAGCTAAAGCTTCTGTCAATTTCAATTTTAACTTTTGCCTAAAAGGATCAAGAAATTTAAACGTTTTGGTATCTTCTGCCTTGGCAATTGAAAACCTCTTAATGTCCAGTTTACATAACATAGGTTAGCCTACACAGATTTACAAGCTTACACAAAGAATATGAACAAATTAAGAAAATGTAACTGTTTGACAAACGTTACTTCTTCAGATAGAGGAGGGACTGATGATAAATGGGGAGGATAATCTGTGCGCAGCGCTCACCCTCACCCTAATCCCATTTTATAGAGGTCTGCATTTCTGTTTCGCCAAAGTCTGAATCTGTGTGTCAGAGGGAAAACCTGCTTTTTGCTTTTTGTATGTATTCCCACACATATTTCCCAGAATCTAACACATTCAGTTTTAAAGATTTTTAGATTTAAAGTTACCTGATGAAGGGAATATGTTATATTTTAATTCCAGTTCACATTTCAACTCTGTCAGCTAACAACACCAACTGAGAAATAGATGAAATGCTCCTTTAGGACTTTCTAGTTTATTAATTCTTGTACTTGTTTATGTACTGAACATTTATAGTCACAACCTTATCACCCAGTCCATTATACACAGAAAAAAGTATAAAATGTGCAAGATCCTTACCGTATGCGTGGTATAGAAATATCCCTCAAAAGATCAGACTGCTATGGATGAGACATATCACTGTACACTGAGCTCCTCGCAAACATACACAGTATGGAGAGAAGTGAGTTTTGTATATAGAACCGCATTCCTTCGCACACCCTCAGCGAAAGGAATTCAGTGTCTCCCCTTGTATATGAAAGGGCCAAGTTTGGTATATAAATCACCACTCCTCCATAAATGGATTGGAGAAAAGCTTTTATTTTTTAGAGTTGACGAAAAGTGCTGACGATTTCCTAAGGCGTGTGAAGTTGCTAGAGTTCAATGACATATGTTCAGAATTTACTGATATCCGGTCGACTCGACACGCACCACTTGTACCTGTAAGTGCCTTCAGGAGCCACTGATGTTTTCATCTTCCAAAAAGTCTGATACTCCTCTCGATGCACTGATCCATGCCTCTCCACCTCAAAAGACTCAACAGTGCTTTATTTGGGGCAGTTGAAGCTCAGTAGGTACAGCTGGCATCCCTCCTATTAGAAGGCTGGTTGTTCAGTTCCTGGCTCTTCCTTTGCATGTTGAGAGGTCCAAGGGCAAGACGCTGAGCCCCAAGTTACTCCCTTGCATGACAGCTCTGCCGCCTCTTGCGTGTGTGCGTGTGCATGTGCGTGTGTGTGTGTGTGTGTGTGTCTGTGTGTGTGTGTGAGTGTGTGTGTGTGTGTGTGTGTGTAATTTAGTGTAAAGTGCTTAGAAACTGCAAGGTGTGAAAGCAATATATGAGTAGAGACCACTTACCATTTTTTGTGATTTGGCAAAATGCGTGACTTAATGTTCCGATACTTATAGCGAAAGCTTTCGTTCTAATGTCAAAGTTATAACAGAATCCTTATTATTTGTCCGGTTAAGATATTTACGCAACTCCTGCAAAAATAACCATTGTCAGACAGCATTTATAACTGATAATGTTTTTTATGGTATTAGTCTTCTTCAGTCAGAATGTTTACATGAGCATGATGGCAAATTTCTTCAATTCACATCATTGAATTTTTGGTTCATAATATGTTGTACTATGTCATATCAGTGGAGAAATGTCAGCTTTGTCAGCAGATCCCTCAGTTTTAACGATAAACAGACAGGAATATAAAGAGGCACAGTAACACATAACCAAAGGACAGTATGTGTGTGTGTGTGTGTGTGTGTGTGTGTGTGTGTGTGTGTGTGTGTGTGTGTGTGTGTGTGTGTGCGTGCATGCAAAAGTGCCCACACACAGATATGAATATGACACATTTCTATTGGTGAAAAGTGTGACAAAAAGTTCCAATCACACAGTTTCACATAACTGTCACCTTTAATTGTTAGCTTTGTTTTTTTTTTAGGTTGCTTGCTAATCATGTGAACTGAAGATACACATGAATGTTGATCGACTATAAGACATGACGCTTAACTTGTGGCGGTCTGTGAGAAATAATCATTAGGTGAAGGTTAAACTTTTGTACTCCCGGTTTGCTTTGTCGAGTTGACATGAGCGGCGGAGGATCTGGACTTTCCCCACTGTTTATTCTTCCTGCACAGCACAATTCTGATAACCTCCCCTGCTCTCTGCCTGAAACGTTTTCCTGCAATCACATAGAGGAAAGGATTCAGCGAACTGTTGCTAAAGCCGAGGTACGTAGCTAACTGGTTTCCAATGTCCAGCACGTATCCCCATGTACATCCAGAGATAAATTCGTAATAATCCAAAGTGTCCAAGAAGACCAGTATCTGGTAGGGCAGCCAGCAGGAAATAAAGACAGCCAGTACACAGAGCACAAGGAAAGATGCCCTCCTTTCAACGATCCCCCTGCTGCTTTTCCTTATTTTCCTGCTGCTTCGAAGGACTTTTGTGATGCGGTAACAGCAGAAGGATATGATGGGGACAGGGATGAGGAAGCAAACAATGCTCACGGTCATGTTGTAGCGCACTCTCCAGCCTTCGTGAGGATACGCGAGGTAACACGCATGAATGCCCAGATTGGGGAAGAACTTTACCGAGCGAAAGAGGACGGCAGGAAGGCTTAGCAAGATTCCGACAATCCAGATACAGAAGCAAATACCGTGGGCCCAAACCACTTGTCTCTTCCGTCCTTGGGACAAAGGTCTGGTGAGAGCGAGGTATCTGTCCAGGCTAACAAGTGTAAGGAACAGCACGCTACAATAATAATTCATACCGATCACAATGTTTACAAGTTGGCACATAGCCTCTCCGAACGTCCAGTGGAACTCCTTCGTAACAGTTGCAACCCAGAATGGCAAGCAGGAAACCATGAGTAGGTCAGCTGCTGCCAGGTTACCGAGGTAGATGTCGGCCACAGAGCTGCGTCGCCTCTCGAGACAGAACACGCAAAGTACGAAGGAGTTTCCGATTAATCCGAGAACGCAGATGGTGGTCATGAAAGCGGGCTGCATGGCGTAGACCCAGCTCCACACGTCGGTGTTGTTACAGTCCAGCTCTGCGCTCGCTGTGCTCTCCATGAGTGCCCGAGTTGGAGATGGCCGTTCACCACATACACCGAATTTGAAAGGAGGACAAGAGCGTTCTTACAAAGGGGCGGCGGACACATATCAGTTGACCCTTTTAACTGTGTACACATGTTTTTTTTAATGTATTTGTCATAACCTTTCACATCTGATTTGCATTGTATGTGTCAAAGAACTGATCCAACAGAGGGTGTATAATGGAGCTACAATACACACATACCACCGTCAAGACAGGACATCATAGCAACACCGGGGGGACGCATGCGAATGGCAGTTTAAATGCGCACACAGTTGACAGATAAGTGGATACTGAGGCAGAAAAAAATAAAAGTAAATAGAATAACTGGAAATCCCTGCTGAGAAACAATGAAGAAACTTGCATTTAGAGGATTTAAAGTTACTCATTGAGGTAATTCGATCTGCATGAAAGTCATTTGTTTCTGACTCTGAACAGAAATTTCCCGTTTGGCACTGCGTGCCTTCATTTTGATGACGACCTGCAGTGCGCCTCCGACCACAGCCTACTGAGTTGACATCGGCCAATTTAATTGTGGTGCAAGGAAAAATATAGAACCAGACAAGCAACGGCTACACGGCCAAGAAAAGCGAGTATGTTTGTGTGTCACCACTGGAAACTTTTTGTAAGAGGGACTTTTTTTGTAACACAGACAATGAGTCAGAAATACCAAAAAACACCAAGCAAGCACTTGTTGGGGCTCTATTGCTCAACTAAACATGTGCTATATGATAGAATAGAACAGGACAGAGATGCGACAGACCATCGAACTCCTATTTACATAAATCCGTTCGCGGTGATTGTCAACATGGACGTTTCACTTACTGACATTTGCCATTGTTCCATTCCGGAGGTGGGCAAATTAAGGCCCACAGGACGCATTTTGCCGGTGGCATTGTTTTACCCAGCCCGGCAGGCATTTACATCAGTGACAATCCCATCATATATTTATCAATGTAGCGCTCGTTGCAGTTTTCCCTGCAGTATGAAACTGATACCACCAGATGGCACTACATCGGGCATTTTTCCGACATCAAGTCTCTTTCCTTCTCTTGATCCGATCTCCACGTGCGCATAGGTGATATTGCAGGTTGGCCAGCAAAGATGTTTGCCCAGCACGGTTCACAGCATCTGATTGAAAATCCCACAAAACACTAAAAACTTGCTTTGCGGTTTGATAAGGCATTTTTTCTGTCCCGCTACATTGCAAATATGTCCTTTGCAAAAGGTGAATAGGCAGATAAATCATTTACACACTTTCCAGGCAAAAAGTGCCTTTTATGACCTTCAAGCTGTGGTCTTCAGTGTGGAGGAACTGTTTGAGCGTGGCGAATCAGGAGTCACAATTCTAATGAGGCCGCAATCCTTTAATACTTCCCAAACTTTTTTCCGGAAGTTCCTCCCTACAATGACATACAGGATGGGATTGAGAACGCTGTTGAAGAAGGCCAAGTAGGTGAAGATTTGGTTGCAGATTTCCAGGGCTGTATTGAGCTGACACCCGCCCAAGACCTCAGCTCTCAGGAGCACATCCAGGATAGTGACAAAGTGAAAGGGAACCCAGCAGATCAGAAAGGCCAGGAGCACTACCATCATAAGAGTGGTGGCCTTATGCTCGGTTTTCTCTGCGTTGAGCCTCTCTATCGACTGCTTCGTCAAGGCTTGAAGGATCTTGACGGTGCAGAATGTGATAATTGAAATCGGGATGGCGAAACTAAAAACAATCAAAATCCCATCGCAGAAAAGCTCCAGAGGCTGATTGTAGTAGTCCAAAAAGCATGCATTGATATCATACTCGGGGAAGTATTTCACTTTCCTAAAGATGAGCGTGGGTATACACATGCACAAGCCCAAGCCCCACATCAGCAGGCAACCCATTTTGGCGTACTTTGGTCTCCGCATCCTGCCATGAGACATGGTGTGCACCAGAGCCACATACCGATCGATGCTAATCAGAACAAGGAAATAAATGCTGCAATAAGCGTTCATCTTGATGCCCAGGTTTACAGCTGTGCACAAAAACTGACCAAAGGGCCAGTTGAATTCATTGGCGATGTTGACAGCCCAGAAGGGTAAACAAGACACCAGGATGAGGTCAGCCGCAGCCAGGTTGCTCAAATAGATCTCGGCCACAGTGCAGCCCTTCTTGTGGAGGCAGAAAACCAACAGGACAAACACATTGAAGAGAATTCCCAACACAGTTATGATGAGGATATACACAGGCTGACTGCTGTGAAGCCAATCCCAAGCATCTGTATCGATGCAGTCACTGCCATTGGTGTAATTTTGGTCTCCATTTATAGCTGTGGGGCTCAAGTCGGGAAGTCTGCGGAAAGACACACAGAATATTAAACAATTCTTCAACTTTGAGTTTAAAAAAAGTAGTCGAGACTGCACGCTGAAAGGTAAATATTCGCATTTTGGCTTGGGACAATCAGATACAGACATTTGTAGAATTAGCAGATTATAAAACGGGACGCAGGACGAAGAGAGACTGATCCCTAAAAGGCCTCATCTTGACTGGTCAAACACCCACCAAAGGGTCTTCTCACACCATGACGCTTCTTGCGCACACAAAAATTCCACCCTACATGTTTTCAATCTTATATGAAGCACAAGATGTTTCAACGAGTCAAGAATAAGTCCTGACTCGGCCAGTCATACTCAACACTGTAAAAGGCAACTCGATCATTCGACAAGCACAAACTTCTGGCGGTAGATGCTTTTACCTGATTTTTACTTGTTTTGATGTCACTAAGGATGCATCGGTTGAGGACTTGAGACTTTTATCTCTTTTCCTGTCTACTAATTCCACACGTGTGATGTTGTTTTGACGTTGTTGTTGCTAATGTTGTCACCTTTTGGCTTTTGCTGCCTCCTGCCTTGGCAAGGACACTCTCATGGAAGCATGTCATTGGGCATGACGTTCCACACTCTGCTAAAGCTGCAGGAGAAGTCACTATGAGCATCCCGTTATACTGTGGGTGAGCTCAGTGCTTCTCTGACTCCTGAAAGTGAGTTGCCATCAGACATGAGTGGACTTAAACTCCTGCTATCCGCCCCGCTAAACCTTCACTGTGCCACATCGCCTACTTGCAAAGCAAGGGCAAGCCAAGTTGTAACATGATTTGCTTTTGGTTATGTTTGGGTGTGCCTCCACCCACTTGGGAATTTCTTTTTTTTCTTAATCACAGACTCTACCCCTGGCTGTGCCTCCATGTTTCCCAAGGGAGCAAAAGAATCAGAATTTGAGAAGCTCATTACTGCCATTCACTGAATTACTAATCACAACCTACAAGCCTGTGCACTTGTTGCCAAGATCCTGTTTCCTATCTGGTACATGTACATGTGGTCAGATGCTGCTTTGCTTCATTGATGCTTCCTTTGATTCCAGAAAAATGCAGTAGTTATACATTTTGAAACTGCTGAAATGGACATATATGTTAAATTATAATATAATATAATATAATATAATATAATATAATATAATATAATATAATATAATATAATATAATATAATATAATATAATATAATATAATAAATACTTGTCTAAGAGCTTTTCAGCAGTATATTCATTTCCTTTCATATATTAGAAACATGCCTAGATCTGCTCTCTCAAGAGTTTGCTCTGCATCAATTATACGTCCTTATTACTTATCCAACAATCCATGTTGCGCCCGACAGATATAGCACATTATATAAATGAGTATTACAACTCTTTCTTCATATGTAAAAAAAGGGAATTGTTCAAATAGTTAAAAATCATCCGCCAATGTCAAGCCAGATACAAATGTCAACATAAATATGCACTTTGGAGATTCTCACATTTTTAAGCAACAGTTATCAGGCAAAGGGCAAATCAACAGTAGTTGCAACCAAGTCCACTTTCCTTTGACTCCACTTATACTGAAAAGAAAGGACTGCTGAATGTATCTTCCCTTGTTGTGAGAAGATGCCAATTCTGTATCATCGCCCAAACTGAGTGCTGCTGTCCAAAAATATAACTTAAATGTCTGCCGGTGCTGCCAGCTGGCACTCTATACTAATGATGTTTCCAAGTCCCAGGGTATATAGCTTTAAAAATAAAACAAAAGTTTGGAAAATATATAAAATACAATAACAGCAGCAGCTTTTGACACACATATCTTTACATTGTGGTAAAGCACCTACACAATCATAAGGACTTTAAAGCTCAGAACTATAACTATACTGCTCACTGAAAATTCCATTAATGAAATGAATTATTAACCTGGTAGATGGGAGAGCCATTCCTGCTGAGTAAGTCACCACGTAAAATGTCCAACTTGTACTCTTGAAAGTATCCTCTCCCCTTACGTCGACTTGCTCTCTTAGAGGAAACCGTCAGCTCTGTGTCGGCGTCAGTCTCCCTCTCTCTTTCTCTCTCTCTTTCTCTCTCTTGTTCTCTTATTCGTTCTCTCTCCCTCCCTCTCTGTCTGTCCTCCAGTACATTGTACTTTTCTGCACCGTTAAAATTCCTGCACCGCAATATTTTGTGTTGGACATTTGTGGGTAACTGGTGTAGATATTATATTGTAGAGTCACCAGTCACTTCCCAAGTCCAGCTTTTGAGCAGAGACATGAGTTCCTTTCAGTATACACTAAATTGTGTTTGGTATTTTCAGAACGCCACAAGCATTTGAAATGGATTGTTTCTGTTGCTACAATTCAAACCACAAATCACCAGTCACCTATCGAGTGTGAAAACAATATCAATAATTTGGGCTTTGTGGCGTCTGAATGAGTAGGTAGCATCTATAGGTGGTAAATCACTGACTATATCATGAAAAACATTAATATATATATATATATGCCAAAGAAGAAAATTATGGGTGCTCACATTTATATGCAGCATTTTCTCAAAAAACATTTGTTTACTCACCTAAAAAAAAACTACTTTGAGACACTGCTGGGGCCAACATGAAATGTTGTTCTTAATGCTGGCAGACTCACAACTGTTTGAAATTGATAAATTGATGAAAAAAAATATTTTCCCACAACTTTATATTTTCATACAAATTATATTTCACCACAGGATCAAACTTTGGTGTACTGCTAATTGCATATCATATGCAAGGATTTATATCTGCCCTGCTTTTTTATGTCACTTCTGAACAATAGGTGAATCAAAAAGACACATAAGGATGGATTGCCTGTGCCGTCATTCTTTATGTGCGCTTGCAGGGAAAGTCTCAATTAATCTCTTGAGATAATACTGAGAGAAACAAACAAGACAGTATTCATAGCATTAGACAAGAAAGCACTCATGTTAAGAGCCATTTGACCATTAATGGACAAGGGAGCGCCTCACAAAAGTCATAACCACATGCACATGGAGAGTGCATGTCATATGAGTGAGTGTCATATTAACAGTGCAGTAAATTCACAACCATGAGGAAATAGTGATTCAAAACCATCTGTTTCCCCATGGTCTGTTTAGGCTTGGAAACATTCGTGATAAGTACCTGGTCTGTTTTGCAACTCATTGAATACATGATTTAAGGTCACATCCATATGAGGCACTTTGCGTTCTCACAGATTTCCCGGTGGTGCTGAAGCCAGTATTTTGTCAGTGTGAGTGAAGGTATTTGGTGTGAGAGAGGAGGATACAGAGAATAGGGTTGGATGGAGAAGGTGAAGATGGTGACCCCTGAACGGAAAAGCCGAAAGGAGAAGAAGAACAAGCAGAAGCTGAAGCCAGTATTTTGCCACTCTCAGGTCTGCCATACAGTCCATTGACAGCAACATAAAGGATGGGTTATTTCCACCCCCTCCCATTCACTTATTGCTCATTGTTTTGGGAGTGATAAGAATCACAATCAGATTTCACAACAGTTGTGTTTTTCATCAAATGATTCAATGCTATGCATTACACTTACTTCCCCTGTGCTTTATAAAAATACTTGAAACATAAACACACACACACACACACACACACACACACACACACACACACCCATGAAGTTTCTTCAGAGTTTGATGCATGCAAAGGGGAACTGGAAATCCGACAAAAGAAAAAGAGCTGTTACAAAACAAGTGGAAAATTACACAGGGCCATCTCGCAGCTCGAGAGGCAATCCGAGATCTTATTTTTACTGATTTGTATATCTTCGATGTTCGACTGGTGAGTTTAAGGACAAGAAACATGAGTTACAAATGGTTCATAATCTGCCCCCTTGAAGTTTTGCAAAGTTGATCCAAAGACCGTTCTGCCAAACTTGACAAACAAGACATCACTTACAAAACAGACTTAATTCTCAATAAACAAATTGAAATCAGACAAAGCGGGAAAAAATGTGATGAAAAGAAAGCACTAGCTCATGTATCAAAGTTTATATTTCGGCACTTGAGAGCACAAACGCCTCCCTTATGTTGATCTTAAAGTTGAAAATTAGCAATATTCCGGACAACCGCCATCCATGTCAGATCACGTTTATCAAGGGAAAAATTCAAAACCAAACATGTGAGCCTTGTGCGACACTAATGCTCAGCTCGCCTGATAGACAAGCTTATTTAAAATCAAAAGTCGTTTACTTTTGATTTGATTGAGTGATGCTCACCCGTGAATTATATTGCTGACTTGAGACCAGTTGCATCATGAGACGAAAGTGTTGACAGTAAATGCTCCACCATGGCCAGTTTTGCAGACATGATTTATGTAACGATCTTCCCGCTCCCATGACTTTCACCACTTCGAAGTGACAACAGAAGTTTCACGTATTCATCCGCAACAAGAAATAAAACTGTGACGGTAACAAGGGGGCAAACTTCTTTGTTTAAATATTAAAATACACAATGACTATAAGAGCTGTAACATCACCTTTGTTATTTAAACTCAGATGTATGGCCTTAATGATAATATATATATTCTGACGCCAGATTTATTTATCACAGACAATTGAGAGGCGGCTGAAGAATATGAAACAGAGTCTGTCTGCAGTTGTGGTAATGTCTCTGTGGTGTTTAATGAGGTATATAACAAATGTCTGGACACGGGGGCGGCGAGGCCTCAACTCACTCATTCACGCACTCAGCTCATTTCCTGTCTCGCTCTTTGTGTCTCTTAATATATTTTTTATTTTCCACCCAGTGGGCTTCAGCTCTCATTCCACCCATGCGGCTTCTGTAACGTGTGACACACGGCCTCGTACGTCGTGTTTTTTTTACAGCAGTCCCGTGGAATCGAGGCTCTGGCAGGCGCGAGGTGAGCGCCCATTACAGATGGAATGAAACCAACCCGGGGGTTTGGCTCAGGGTGGGGCTGCAGGCTTCAGAAACCACAAATGCTTTTGCGCCGAGCGCTATGAGATTCCCCCAATGTAGCCGGGAACGATACAAAAAATCCATCACCGTCGGCCAATTCTTTTTGTGGTCCGTGTGTGTGTGTGCGTTTGTGTGTGTCCCCAGAAAAATCCTCCTAGCTGGAGACGCATCGACAGCCACGGTGACCATGTCTTGCTGCTTTTTTCTGCGAGTCCAAATGCCAGAAATCATCAGATCTGGATGAGGACCGAGCAATTTTAATTCTGAATTTATACGTTCTACATTTACCACGCATGGGATGGGGACACATTAAACTTCTTTCTTGTAATTTTTCCATGCCGCTTTACCAGACAGACAGACTATGACCGTCAGACATAACCAGTTTAAGAGCTGAAGGTGCGGTTTGTGTAATTTTTATAGGGTTTGTTTCTACGACCAAATTTGTTAATGGCGCCCTTGTTTTCGATGCTTTTATGATATCCAGCCCTTCTCTGTGAGCGTGCACTTAGCTGTCATTGAGAAAAAGACTTTTGATCAGCAGTATCTATAAGGATCCCCATCATTTGTTACCTTTCTTTTTTTTGAACAACTTGCCGTTTGGCACTCAAACAATCGCAGATGTGAAGCAACAACGGATTTCATATTAATCACTTTTAGTATTAAGAAAGTGGCCATCTTAAGACATTATGCAACATTCTGAGTCATTGAGTTGTGGGTGTTTATTTGAGATGTGTTTTCATTCTGAGCTTTAAACACAGGGAAAACTGGTGAATCTGGGAACCTGAATGTTTGGGAGGAATATGTCTGTTTGTGTTGGCGAAAGGCATAATTTCCCGGCAGTGCTTGAGCTAAATGTAAACTGTGCAAGAAAGCAATTAAAGCAATGTCCTCGTCGTTGAACATTAACATTCAGTAGGTAGTTTGCGGCAATTTAAGGGTTTTTTTGGTAACTTGCAAAAGCCACCTTTGCAAGCTAGTAAGCTGTATGACAAATTGCATGTGAACCATTAATGGTGAAAAATAATATGATATAATATAATACGCAATAATAATCTGAACATAAAGATATTAAAATCCCTGTGCTTTCACCATCTGAATGCGAAATATTTTGCTCCATCGGACCTTGCTGTCTTCAACAAAACCAGCCGAGATACAAGTAAGAAATAAATGATTACGCAACACTCTTTTACGCCTGATTCATTTTGGGCAGATAACCAAGGTCGGTTGTGGTCTTCTCCAAGCAAAGCAATGTTATTTAAGTTGCCTTTGTAACCGAATACATTTACAGTTTCATTTTCCATTTCTTTCATCTTCATGAGTCACAACTAATCCTGTCTGTTGCGAAACCATCAAATGTTATGTTTCTTGATGTTGTTGCACACCTGTTATTTTCACCGCAGGCGAGTGAATGTAGGTCTTAAGGAGGAGCCGGGGGTTGTAATCTGCAGCTTTACCGATAGATGCCACCAGACCCATGCAGTGCGAGCTCTACAATAACACCGGGAAAGCCTCTCGTCTCTTAAAGTTTTTGCCTCGCACGCTGATGAGGACTGACAGACAGCACCGTCAGGCCCAAAGAGACAAAACCCAAGACTGCTTGCTTCACTGGATGTCTTCTGACAAAGCAGTGATACTAACAGATAGGATGTAACTGAATGTGTCCAACTTGCCTCTTTGATTTCACCGCGACACGTTTAGTGGCAAAAGAGGAGCAGCTGTACGTTATACAAACTGCCATATTGTTTGCTAGAATTATTGAATAAAAATGGATATGACTGTAATTCTATCCATCCAACGTCTGCCAGTTGTCCTGCACTCAGGGTTGTGGGGGATGGTAGAGCATCCGAGCTGTCACCGGGCGAGAGGTGGGGCACACCTTGAGCTGGTTCACAGTCAACCCCAAGGCCCATATAGAGACAAACAGCCATTCGCTCGCTCATTCATTCAGGGAGGAAACGCAAGCACGGGAAGAACATGCAAAGGTGTGGCCCGTGTCGGAATCGAACCAAGGTCCTTTGTGCTTCGAGGCCGAATTCCTAGCCGCCTGTGACCGTAATTGATACATTCAAATCCATTATTTAGTACATAAATCCTCATTTTTTTTATTTTCATTTTTATTTTTTAAATCCCAAAGCAGGCCAGAGAGAGTGCCGCTCTCACATCCTCAAGGTCTATTTCCATCATCCACAGACCAAGCAACGCTTTTTTGTGCAATCCTACAGTAAACAGTTTTTCATTATGAAAAAACAATTACACATCACTGAGGCGCCTCTGATTTACGAAGGCGTCCCATTTGGCCGCTTTGCAGTTCTACATCCACTGAAATTCATCTGTATAGTTTTATATATGGTATAGCTACTATGTGCAAATGGTATTTGGGATGACAGGCGGGCTCACTATCAGTAAAAACTATGAATAGAAATAATGCATTTAAATATCTTTATCCCTTTTTCAATTTCAAATATATTTGTCTCTATTAACGTTGATTAATTTTCAAGTGAACCTTATGACAATAATATCAAAATACAATATATGGAGCCCTGTACTGGATTGTACTGTATGTCTATGAGTACTCTCCACAGATTAGATTAATTTTTCTGAGGATACATTAATATTCAATCCACAGATGTGCATGTCTGAAAACATAGGCTCATTGACCTGTCAAAATTCTCTACCCCTCCCCCCACCAACAGCATGAAAATCTCTAAAAATAGGCATCAGGTACGTCACACCGAATTGTTCGAATGTATGATCACGTTTTTTCAACATGGTCTGAGGTCAAATGATTTGGACCTTTAATTTAGAAATCCGTTCTTATATTTCTTTACGTCGACATACCACGAGAAATACGTCGTATGATTTTTAAAGGTAAGCGTTTCACATTTCGGTGCTGCTCTTTTGAATGAAATTTAATAATAAATAGCTTCACTGTCTCTAAGTTACAAAGACAAGCTCTCTGGTGTCATGAATAATAAATGTCGCGGTAAGAAGTGAATCTTGCCGCAAAAAGAAAACAATCCCCCGTCCTCCCTGACGGAGCGATGCGTCCAAGTCCGAGATGACAATAATCCAAATCGATCCGTCTCATCTCTGAGAGGAAACCTGTCAAATGTTCTTCACGGCAGACCAAAATGGATTGAAGTTTTCACTGTTAATCCTGATCTTTCTCCTCCCGTTCTCCTACTTCTGGGCTCTTCTCAATCATCCTGTCATTTTCTCTCAGCATAAGAATCCCTTGCCTTTCTACCTCTTTCTGTCTTTCTCTCTCTCTCCCTCCATTGGCCTCCTGTGACGTTACTCCCCTTTAATTCTGGCCAGCAGATGGCCAAATGAAATGCGACTGTGTCTGCCAGTGGATGCGTCTGATAAACTGAGTGACAGATGTCAGTCTCTACGGAGACAGGCAGCTGGTTCTGCATGCTGATGTGATATTAAATCTTATCAAAGGGTGAAACATCCCACTTGGAGGTAGAACATCCCATCAGTTCTTATGCATACATATTTTATTCTGTTTGGGACCAGATGAAAACTTCAAGGAGGAAGCGAGAAGCAAAGAGGTGTATTTTACTTTGATAGTAAATGTTATTCACCATTGATAATATGAGTAGTCATAATGGCTGTACTGGAAAGGAAAATTCCTGTATTGGTCAGGGATTTGTGTTAAATAGTTCCTTCATTTTCTATTCACAAATCTTCCACACATCTATCCAACCGGTTATTTGAGGAATTAGAAAAAAAGGAACTTGAATATTTGATTGGATTTTGTTGCAGCCTGACTTTGTGAGATGTATTTATTAGAATTAATTCGAAAAAATAATCCTCGTGAGAAAAAAAAGAGCGGATCCATCTCGGTAGCCGAGGTTTATTTTCATTGGTATTCAAGAAATACCAAACTGTCAGACCCCTCTTAAATTCAACCTTTAGTTTTATTTGACATGCGGTAATATCAAGTTTCTCAAGTGACTGAAAAGCCAATGATGGCACAGCTTAGCTCATTTATCCAGAGGCGATGACATTAAATGTTTATTGAGCAGCTTTGGGTGCAGAGTCCACCCGTTACCGGAGGACATGGTTATTCATGCCAAATAGAGAATCGAGATCTCTTATTATTTCTGTCCTTATTGAGCAGGATAGAATGACATGGGCTGTGAAACCAAACCCCCAAACTCAAAACCATGCGGTTCAAATTACATTTGGACTTCAGTGCTTTTCCCCACAAATCCTAGTGATCAGCATGTTTCAGCAGTCCTGTATTTCCTTTATGGTCACAGAGTGCTCACTGTTTGGAAAGCTTTGGTCTCTAATCTAAATCTCATTATCGTTAATATGTAAATATTTGTATTTACATGAACCTAAGGATTTCTCTTGTATTAGACTAGAATGGCTGACTCAGTGAGCGCCTCAATAACCTTAATTATAATTACGTTGTCATGGTGGCCCTTTAACACAAAGCTCCATCACAAGCGACTAAACCAGATCCGAGATCTGCAAGATGACATATAAGATTTAAATTGAGATTCTTCAAAATATACTTTAAAATCATAAATTTCAGGCACTAATTCAGTTCCATACTTGCAGACACCTGACACAGGCTAGAGTGAGCCAAATACACATTTTTTCAAAATATCTCTTTTTTTTTTTCAAACATTTGCGTAATTATAATATTCATTCATTTATTATCTACATCGCTTATCCTACAGTTAGGGTCCCAGGAGGGCTGGAGCGTTTCCCGGCTGCCATTGGTCAAGAGGCGGGGTCCACCCTGCTCAGGTCAATTGCAGGACCACATATAGTCTTCTAACTTCATCTTCTCCTTCACCCATTTGCACAAAGGTCTCCGATGAACCTCCTACATGTTTTTGGACTGTGGGAGGAAACCCAAGCAGACGTGGGGCGAGCATGGAGACCCCACACAGAGAGGCGCCCCGTTGGAATCGAAACCAGAGATCTTTTTGCTGCGAGGGCAAACCACTGTGCAACCATTACAATGTTGGATAATGATTTTGCAGATTATTATGGCCTCGACACACTGGTTATGTCAAACTGTGGCTGAAGTGGCTACAACATACCAGTTAAGATATTTAAACATCACCCATCCTCACACATCCTCCTGCGCTTGATTTTAGAACAGGTTCGTGATTGTAATTTGTTCTATTAATGACGCGTGAGCCGTGAATTCTAGTAACTTCAGCAACATTGTGAAGCTGTGTAGCAAGTGATTAAATGTTAATCGCAAAAATCAAAGTAAAAAGCTTACTAAAAATAAGGCTCAGGGCACATGAGGCTGGCGGTGGCGTGTCCGTTCAAAAGACGGCTCCCTAAGATATGCCTGCTCTCTGCTGATGCCTCCTGTGTGTGAAGACTGAGAAACCCGAGACAGACTATTTTCTGATTTCAAAGAATAGAAGAGAAAGCATCCTCTTGAAAGCGAGATAAGATCAGACGAATAGGACTGCTGCCTTTTGGAATGACAGGTATTTCTCAGCTTTCATCCAGGAAAGACAGTATCAAAGCTTTTTATAGAAGCCGCTGCTGCATCGGGGCGCAGTGAAGCCGTCATGATTGCACGAATCCAGCCAATTTCTAAACAAGCCCAGCAACTGCATGAGGTGAAAACCCCATCAGGCTAGAATCATTTCCAGGTATTCCCTTATCGAACTCAATTAAAGTTTAAGGTCATAAATACGGTCTTAGTTTTAGTTTCGTTAAGTTGCCTGGAGAATTACGTACAAATACCTGCTGGTAGGAGAAGATAATATGGTAAACAACAACAACAATATTGAAAAACACTTATATACCTGTATATGTCATACTTACATGCATACATACATACATACATACTTACTAACATATATACAAGCACACACACATACATACATACATACATGCATACATGCAGACATACATCAGTTGAACAGAACATTATAGGGTTAAAAACCCCAACATTTGGAGCAACAGGAGAGCATCATGTGGAAATGTGCATCATCTATTGGCATTGCAGCTACGCCTAATGTAACAATGACCCGGACAATTAGACAAATAAATCAGTGGAAAGCCCTCATTTATTAATCAGTTGGGAGGGAAATTAACAATATGATTCTTATATGGGATAGAGATTAATGTCTATCCACCCCATGTTGGTGTCCGCATGAGATCAGATAATCACTTTGTGCCAATTCTAGCAGGATTGTTAATACTAACCCATTGCAGATGATTTTGCTTGCAGAGCTTATCATCTTGTTTAATCATCCTTATTAACCAGAGCAGTAGATGCTTGGCCCATGAAATGATAATAGGCTGGATTGACAAGGACCAGAAATAAGCATTGCAAGTGTGTGTGCCTGTGTGTGTGTGTGTGTGTGTGTGTGTGTGTTGACATCTGCACGAATTGAGAAGAGAAAAAGGATGTAACACCATTAATGTCCAAAAATATGTGGTACATGCCACAAGGTACTTTCCAAATCCATTACAGCCTGCTGTTGCCATGGCAGCAATGATCTAAAATAATTTTCTCAACAACCCGCCTCTCTTCTTAATTGTTATCAAGACAAAGTCAGACAATTCCAGCAGGTTCACATGAGGTTTACCATCAGTTTACCTTGTTAAAGTGTCATGTTAAAAATCATGTTATATTCCAAGAACTCACTTTATCACAGACAATATTTTAAGCCGTTCACCTGAACCCACACTGTCTTTAAACAGAATACATGGTGACAAAATGTTAATCATTCTGATTTGCATCAGGAAAAAACCTGCGCAGAAGAATAATCCTCAATTTTTCTTGCTGTGCTGTGAAATTCATACCGACTCAGAAAAAAGATTTCCAAAACAAGTGAGCTTGTTGTGTCTGATGCAGCAGACGATGCAAAACATTTGGAAACATTGAGAATTTCAAACTTCACTTTTAACCTGAAATGAAGCGGCCCTGCTCGGTCCAAAAAACGTTTTTGGAGCGTCTGTCCAAGCACAAGAAAATAATAAAAAACTAAATATAAAAGCGATGAAATCTTAATGACATTCAAAGGAGATGGGGATCTTTCAAGGCGAGTGGGTGATTGAAGATTTTCAAGGCTTCGGGGCAGTTTTCTCAATCCACTGCACTGCCCTCCACTGAGGAGCAGCATGGAGGGCAGTGGATCTGAAGATTCGGGAGAATAAGGCAGAGATCACTTGGTGTCAAAAATGATTATTTCACCATTAAAGTCAGGCTTGTATTTGACTATTAAACAGAGTGGAGATGACAGTAAAAGTATTAGCAAATAGTTAGATCGGTTACTGGTAATCTAATCAAGACCAAATGAATGCAGAGACCACAGTGAAGAATATAGCTTTGATAGCTGTGTGCTCGTCACCGGCAACCCACGGCACCTGATTCTCAATGTATTGATCAATAATAATAATAATTATGATAATAAAAAAAATAAATAATAATAATAACAATAACAATGTAATTGTTATTCATGATAATATTATTGTTATTCGCAGCATATATTCTTATTGTTATTGATTTCGTAATTAGAAGAGGAGTATTTACATGAATGAAATAACATATCATTATTAATCATAAAATTTGGGGAATTACAGCCGCCAGGCAGGTCTCGAGGAAGACCAAAGAGAGGATTTCTGGATGTGGTGAGAGAGGATATGAAGGTAGTTGGTGTGAGGCAGGAGGATGCAGAGAATAGGGTTAAATGGAGAGGGTTGATTCGCTGTGGCAACACCTGAAGGGAAAAGCCGAAAGGAGAAAGGAGATTAATCATAAAATTTTAAAAAAGGAAAGACTGGTAGAATTGGCTATCATCTAGACTGCCCCTTTCTTTTTTCCTCAAAGTAACCCACAGAACCCTTGGTTCTATTATGGGAAATCTACACGTTATCTTTCGGCACCGTACTTAGCAGACTAAACTGACCACCGGCAGGTACAAACTGTCCAACCGCCTCCAGTCTAACTTGGCCTCTCTCTTCATCACCACTCTCTTCAAATCTTGCCAGCAGTTTAAAACCAACTTTGCTTGTAGGAGAGTGAGATTTTCCCAATCACCATTTATCATACTCTGTATAAAAAAAGAACAATAATGGATAATAATAATAATAATGATAATAAAAGTGATGAAAATAATAATAACAACTCTCAGTGTATCCTAAGAAAGCTAAAAGGATGACAATGATGATATTTATTCTTGTTGTTATCACTATATTTAGAAATAGTAGTACTGTAGTACTTGTCACAGCATTGAATTACTTGGGGAGAAGAGTGTGTCATAGCTGTGGTTCACAGATGTCTGAGGGGTCTTGATGATACTAAAGAGGATTACTCACTCCTTCACACACACACATCCTATCCACTGACACTTGTGCGCTGCAATGCAAATCCTCTCCCACCTCTCATCCAGCCGCTCTAATGCTTTCCCCACAAATAACAAGTTCCATTTATGGTCACATTTATTAAATAGATGGCAACGTACAGTCTTTCTCGTGCCGTGGAGTAAGACATAAAGTGTACATCCTCAAGTGTCTGAACTGACAGTTTGACAAGATGTGTTGCAGCAGCTTGGCCTCCATTAGCATACAGCCCGCACCTCATCACCGAGCTGTCACTCTCGACCGGACAGGAGTCAGGCTGAAGTGTTGAATCCTGTGAGACTCAAGGGGGCAACAGAGGAAGAACCAATCAACCTCCACAAAAATCCATCGTCATATATTGTCCTCTGTCCCCACCCTTCCTCTCCCCTTTTCCTACGGGATGATAAATATCTGCCGTTTTTTTTTTTTAATTAACTGCATTATCTTTTATGCCACCCTTAGCCTTAGCCACAATGGGAACTCAAATAATTACCATGCATTAGCATAGATTAGCCCCAGTAAGGTAGCAAGGTTATTCATTTCATCTCGCGCTTTCCGGGAGATTTCTCTACCGTGGTTCTGATGCCTCATTGGCCACCTGAGACTTTCCCTTTCCCATAATTGAGTTGCTCGAGAGGATATGAAGATGCGGCGAGAGCAGCGGGTGCGTCGTTCGAAGCTCCCGTGAAGCTGAGTCCACTTCCATTCCTATCACCTCCGCAGAGGAGGAACAGAGAGGCCCGTGGCAAATCGTAGGAGAGCGGATCCTCGCATTATCAAACCGTGTTGCCATTTCAGCGGGGAGGCGGCTTACTCAGTCTGCAAGGTGTAACGCTAGAGAAGTGCAGTTTCATGGAATTAGAAATGAGAACCGCGAATGTGTCCAACGTGGCTTATCCCGAGGACGACGGGGATTTGCAGCCCCCGCCTCAAGAAGTCATTCTGGGTATTATATGATTATGAATGTACCTGAGATGCTTAGTATGTCAGTAAATGTGTGAAGACTGTGATCAAATGCCCCGCTGGGGTCATGACAGCTTTTGACCTTCCCCGAGTAGTTGTTATCAAAGTCGATTCAGCAGTCGTCTTCAAGTGGCACACGGTATTGATAACTCAACTGATGCCATGGGGAAAATCTCAAATGATCCAAATGCCTTCTCTGAAAGGCCCTAGGATGTTACGGCTGCGATCGAGTGAATTGAAATGGACCCAGGAAGAAGACCTTGCATGAAGACGCAAACTTTTTGTTCCGTAGCCTGTCATCGGTGGTGTCTGCGCAGTCAAGCCAGGGATTCTATTTGTCCTCTTATGTTGAATCTGTGCAAAAAACAAACATCTCAATTGCTTAGAAACCGAGAGCCGGTGCGAGTGAAGAACCCAAACATAACTTGCAGGTCCCTTTGAAGGCTGCTCGGTGAGTGTGCTGGCCTGAACTGCTCTGGGGCCTCTTTTTGTTTCTTGATGAGCAGAAAACAAACAAGTACTGAAGAAGCTCTCAAATGTGCATTTGTGCAATTCTATCCCATAAATATGAAGCTTTTTAGACAATTTCAAAGGTGCTGTCTCAACGGCTTAACACCCACAGCTTCTGCAAGAAGATGAAACCTGACATGGATGATTGCCACGGCAACTAGGGCTAGACATGCAGGAGTTCACGTCTATGTTGCGCAGCAGTAAAAGTATCACATTCGAGTTTACTCCAGAGATCCAATTTTTCTTTTCCTATCTCTCACTTAAGCATACATAAAAAGACTCTGGAGTTTGTCCTCAATCCAGATGGGGGTCCAAGGGGCAAAGGGACCAGCGCTTGAACTGATTGCAAAGTGATGCAATCACTGTCTTTTCCATCGGGGCTCTGAAAATAAAATAAGACTTGACAATGTTAAAATAAATAAACAAAATTAAAAAAAATCAAAGGAAAACGCAAGGGATGAAAAAATGGCATATCGGTCACGCAAACCTCAATTCGCAGGGAAATGAATTGACTGTACGGTACATGACTCGAACACTAAAAGGCTTTTGTTTCGTTCAGGTTCTTAATTCCTGCCTGCAAAAAGGAGAGAAAGCAAATAAGTGAAAATAGACTGCCTGCATCTAAATGACTGATGGCGCCGTCTCATTCCGAAATGAATCTCACCTGATAGCAAACCCCCCCGTTTGTTAGCGGAGGAAAAACAGTGAATAAGCTTGAACAACTTAATTGTAGTACGTCTGCCAAAAAGAATTATGGTGTATTGGTTTGCGACATGTCGATATCATTTGTTATGTCAACCAGTTATTAGAAATAAACAGGTTGGGAAAGTTCTGCGTTTATGAACCAACTTCATTTCACCGAGGTCCAATTTGATCACATGGTACGGCCATTACCACTGGTGCATATTGTTTATAGTATTGCACCGACGACTGTACTATCGCTGCTTTCTTAAAATAATCGCAGAAGTCATTTTGGCAAAACGCAGAAACGCAGGTGTTAGGGCCTTTATGCAAGAAGGTCAATGGCTCAATTCCAACATGAGACCTTCCATGAAATCTCCATGTCCTCAGGGTGTGCGTGGGTTTCATCCAGGTTCCTCCCACAGTCCAAAACATGCCGGAGCTTCATTGGAGACCCTAAACTGTCAAGATGTGAATGCCAGGATGAATGATTGCATGTCACATGAGATATATATATATTTCAACCTAGAGAATACTGATACAGCTCTCTAAACCTCAGAAGAAACACAATTTCACAGAACAGATTTTTCACTGTCACAGTCGCTCTCCGGCTTTTTGTTGAAACGGAATAAGCCGTTCAGCTGGTTCACGTGATTACGTCCATTTGAATTTAAAAAGAAATCAGCTCGAGTTTACATTTTGAAAAACATATTTAATGCAACCCTGCTCAGCTATCTTACTGTACGTCTCAAATAGGGGAGCAAAACTATAAGCACAAAAACATCAACGGGTGGACTTTGCATACGAAG
Organism: Fistularia commersonii; assembly: GCF_037954325.1. Taxonomy (NCBI): domain Eukaryota; kingdom Metazoa; phylum Chordata; class Actinopteri; order Syngnathiformes; family Fistulariidae; genus Fistularia; species Fistularia commersonii. Next base: position 22,251,712 of record NC_141284.1, on the reverse strand, counting down.
GCGACAAGCTGTTATATTCGCGTAAATGCACAGAACATCGAGTAAATCTTTTTTGTGCGAGGGAGAAACTGTATGATGGAGAATCGTATCCTTGGCTCCGGCTTCCAGAACAATATGAAAAACCAAGTGAAATGTGTTCAATTTAGAAGGTTGACTTAATATATAATGTAATGTATAATGTAACAAGCTACACGGATCAAAGATCAAAGAGACATTAGTAGCGTTTGTTGCACACAGTATTAAGTCCCAGTGTCGGGAAAGAGATCATTTCGAAGCTGCACTCAATCTAATACAACAAACAACAACTGTACAAAATCATTAGGTAGGTAGGTTAAGTAAAGTAGGATGCATCATCCCGCGACTGGATTTGTGCTTCTGTCTGTAGATCAACATCTTAAATCGGAGGTTTTCAAAGTGGGAGTTTCTCAAGCGCAGCTGAGGGAACAGAGGTGAAAGAATAATAATTGTTACATAAGCGATGGAATGGACGTCGAAGATATAGCTGAGGAGAATCAGAAAACACATAGTAGTGTTGGGAAAGTTTCCCCATTGCTTCTCCAAAGTCAGAAATCCACAGATGGTCAATGATGGACCATTTTACATGTTGGATGAAGAGGGTAATTCGTTGATATGCGATCTGAATTGCCGAGATTCTGCGGGATAGAAACACGACGCCCCCACAGGGCCTCCGTCTCCCATGTTGAACCCCCGACCTGTACAAATGATCGCACCGCGGCGGAGCAGATACATTTTCCTGGAGTTCTGCAGGGGATTTGACGAGGAGAACATCCATCTGATATTATGTTTTACACACAATCTTTCAGAGGGTTGTTTTACACGTTCAGGAGGTGAATCGCATTCAGCAAATCCACTGGTCTGCTCTATTTTCTGTGAATATGTAAAAAGAAAATGACTGTGTGTAGACTTGTTCATATCCATACTTGGTTTCCCCCAGAAAGCATTCCTTCGATGAAATCTAATGTCCCAGGTCACGGAGCAGACTCAGATGAAAATAATTGTGGCGCTTTCAAGATGATTTAACATTCACTATCTCTGTTCAGTCGCATAATTAAACAACAGCGGCCCAAATTGCTCAGCAGCCATGAATGTTGGAGATGGCCAAGATCAACCCAAATCTCCAGCCTTCATTTGATCTCTGTTCTTGTGCCGGGATTACAAGCGAGAACGTCGTCCAGGGGGAGAAAACACAGAAAGAAACTTAAGCTGAATAAAAATGTGTCTCATTTGGGGGCTGAGAGTGCAGGTCTGTTCTGTTCTGTTTTTAAACAGAAGGACTTTTATTTTTTTTATTTCAACTTTCAGCTGGTTCCAAAAGCACTCCCCGCCAAAAAATGCTGCCGAGTCCCAGTCCTCCCCTCCGACGGAGTAATCTCCAACTCTCTCTCCCTCTACACATGATATGGTTTCATGGACTTCCACCCTTCCAGGAACCCAAGACTCTTCCAAAAGCCGAAAGAGAGTGAGACAGAGAGCGAGAGGACGTGGTTCTGTCTATAAAGTGTGGCCTCACACAGGGGTCTAGAGCTCCACAGAAAGGATGTGTGTGTGTGTGTGTGTGTGTGTGTGTGTGTGTGTGTGTGTGTGTTTGTGTGTCATTTGTCTTTGGAAGCACATGTTCATCAGAAAGTGCAGGCGTAGACCACGCCTACCACAACTATGTTTCCAATGGTGGCAACAATGGCGATCCAAAGCCAGATGGCATCACTGGACATGGACTGCGGCTCGTCCTGCTGGCCGTGGACGGAGGCGGCCGAAGCGGCTGCGTGGACACTGGCCGAGGAGTTGAAGAGCGAGTGTTCACCGCTGTAGTCGTCGTTGGGCGAAGAGTCCATGAAAGCTCCAGTCATTACTGGGATCTAGCAGGGAGGGAAACAAGTCGGATTCAGTCACAGTCAGAGTGACAGTGTGTTTGCAGGGGGACAAAATATTCAGCTGCAAAAGAGAAATAAGGTGGAAAGAAGGTTTTGCTTTCTAAATCTATCACTCTACAAAGAAACAAGAACATAAACCAAAATTAAAGGGGACAGTTGCTTTCCTCCAGCTGTGCACCTCTTCTTGCTCCGCAACTGCATTTACAACCACATGCAATATTTACAATTTGTGGCAAACAAAGTAACAAACTTTTAATTGTCCATTATTTTCCAGTGAATGTCTGAATTGAATTTGGGTTAACATCAGGTAATGTAGAAAATCTATTTATTTTTTCCCACAGGTCCCAAATCAGTCATGAATCAGACTCCGAGCCAGCTAAACAAATCACCCAAAGGTGAACGTAAACACATCTATTCTTCTGCAACCGAATTTGCCTTTTACCGAAATGGTAATTCGATTGGGATGATGCGTTTCCCTGATTTTGATGGTGTGTAACGCAGTTAGTGCCGGCTGGGACGGATTACACATCACTGAGAGCATCACGAGCAGGAGCCTGAGGCCAAGTGAGAGGGTCGGAGCCTGGGTACAAAACTAGTGTTGGGAACGGAAAGGAAGGACAGACAGACAAACAGATAAATGGATAGATAAAGAGATTAATATATATATATATATATATATATATATATATATATATATATATGCCGGAGCTTCCTCGGGTAAGACACCAAGTTGCTCCCGATGGCCTGGTTAGCGCCTTGAATGGAAGCCACGGGTGTGTGAGTGCGCATGTGAATGAGTGGATGCCATCAAGTGTCGAAGGCTTTGATACCGTAAGGTGGTAAAGGGTTCTATAAAAGTGGACACCATTCACCATTTCGTTGCCCATGAACAGCGGAATTTGGCCGTGTCTGTGTTTTAGACAGATGGGGACAATCGCATTGCATTCAAACTGGCAACGAGAGAGACACAAAACAGTGAGTTGCATCCTCACAGTCCCTCCACAGTCGTCTCGGTGCGTTCACTGATGTTTTTACGGTTCAAAGTTTGTTGTCGCTGCTGTGACTGGCTGATGACTCGCCAAGTTATTTTGCTGCTGAAAAAAAGAGAGGGTTTGCGCAATCTGTAGCTGCCGCGTGTTTCGTGGAAATCGCCAGGCATCGGCTTATAGCTTCACATGACTCGACCGATAGACCTATGGTGGCATGCTGGAATGTGACACTTACTTTACCCTCACCCACGGACCCACGGAGCAAAGGGAAAATATATTTAGGCAAGTGCAAAAGGCTAATGTGCAACGGCTGTCACACTGATATAAAATAGTCAAAGTCAAACAAAACTATAAGAGACATTGGGTTCTGAGAACAGACTGCACTTGCTGCAGCATCCCGGCCTTTCTGACAAAGTGGTGTTATTCATTTATTTTAAAAAAGGTATGGAGGGACGTCAAGTGTGTCACTGATATGTCTGTGTGCTTGTATTATTATTTCAGTTTGAATAGATACCAACCCGTAACAGTGCACTGGCACAAACTTTCCCGCGCGACTTTGGCTTTCTACACAATCCTAGCCCTCGTGCATTGGCAAGAAAGAGTGATATATCTCCATAGAGACGGGAGGAAATTTATCCCAGTATTAATGCAACAGGAAATGTTTTGCACAGAGGAATGCCGGCTCCCACTTCGCCTCACATAATACTGAGCGTGCGTGTCCTCTTGCATGCATGTGTATTTATGGAGCAGAGCTTGATTAACATGGAATTAATATTTCAGAAACGGTAAGTGAAATGATTTATTGCTTTGGACATTCTTAACCTTGAAAAGGTTATCTTTTAGAGCATAAGGAAATGCGTGTGCATGTGTGTATGTTTGTGTGTGTGTATGCACACGCGCCTCCACAAAATGCTGCAAGATTGAGAAATGCATGTACTACACTCAAACGTGAAAACAGACGCTGCCGAGGATGTCGAAAACAATGCTAAAAATAACTCGGAGGGATGTCGAGCTCTCGCATACATGGTAATTCTCTCTTGCTACCTCATGTGCTCACCTTCACTTTCTTTCACACTGCTATTCACTTGGCCTCTCGCACAGGCTAATGAGCACAGACAACACACACGCACATGTACATCAGCGCACACACACAGTTGTGGGCTTCCCTCCTACGAGCGGGAGGTGGGGGCATGCTTTGGAAAGTATTCCTCTCCCTCATTGGCCCCTGGTGGTGAATAATGACATGACACATCCTTTAGAGCGCCTGTTGTTAACATGAGCATGATGGAGGCAGACAGGCATGTATGAAGTCCAGCAACCTGCATCTTCCAACCCCCGGCTCATTCAGTAGAACCGCTGATTCCCTCTTTAGAGCATCACCGTGTGCACCTTTCATCCATCTTCATATCTATATATTTATTCATCTGTCTTGAGCGTATCCGCCATCATGAAGTATACCCAAAAGCTAGTATACAATCATAATTTACCTTGTCAAAAGACATTTCCGGCATCCCGGGGGCAAATGGATCGGAACTGAATTGGAAAAAAAAACATGCTTTTCATGCAATTTAATAACTCCGGGTTTTAATTGTGATCATGTTCATCGTCCAGTAAGATATGTAGGACGGTGGTTGTTTCTGGAAAAGGACATTTATAATTCTTTCCATGGCCTGAAATTTATTTATCACAGTTCATCTTATCAGTATGACACTCGAGCTGATCTTTGATGGGAACAAAAACTGAAACAAGTGAAAGGCTGCTTAGACTCCACCGCTGCTTAGCTTATCTTAATGTACAATCTCAATACCGAACCTCGAATCAAAAAAGGTGACGATAGAACATCTTCTTGAAATGTTGACAACCTCGTTATACATTCAGCTGGACAGTGAATTAAGCTCCAAACCTTGTCTGCATTCTTTATATTTATGTTTTATTTATAAGCGAGTCATTGTCCACGGGGGAGGGTGGTGTTTGCATAAATGGGGAAGTGTACCGAATAAAATGAAGCGATCCAGGGAATGTGTGCCTAACAATACTCCTGTAAAAAGCAAGACTCTAAATATTTGATTTGGTGGATTTCCTATTTTGGGCGGAGATGTTTTGCCTATGTACGCATAGATGGGTGTTTCAATTACACATCATTTTCCACTAGGCTACTTTTCCATCTTCTCCTCAAGCCCACAATTCCCCTGTGCATGACGCATTTGACATAAGAAGCAGCAGGAGTTGACTCGTAATGGAAGAGAGGGAAACAAGAGATCACATAAAGGGCTATCCCGAAGCATCTGAGCACTTTACTCGGTGAAGGAGGCCACCCCCTAAACATCACTGGAAGGAAATCCCTTCGTATGGGCACTTATAGATAAGTGAATTCACGAATAAATGAATGTAATGAATCAAGGCGTACATGTGAGTGATGGCCGAGGCGGAGGCACACACAGGCCTCCTCTTGGATTCAAATCCAGAAAATAAGCAGTAGAATGGAATCAAGTGTTATTCAGGCAAATGGCAAACAAGACATATCTCTGCCAAAACAAAAAGTGAACACACCCCTGGTAAGTAAAGAGGAAAGCTGGAAGCTCAACCCGAAACAAAGACAAATTGAAGGCAAATTGAATTAATCTTTTGTAAATCACACAAGATAAAAGGTGAAGGACGTGATGGAAGGCCGGTCGCCGATTGGAGGTCAAAAATAGGAGCAGGACAGATGGAGGCTAATTAAGTGACAAAACAAAAGGTGGAGAGGATAATATGAGAGAGCACAGGAGGAACACAATTACATAATGAAATGAGATTGAACGAAAACAGGACCTGGCAGAAGACAAAGCACTAGGAGATTAAACACTAAATGCAAGAACGCAGCAAATCAAAAAGCCCACGAGTCCGAAGGAGCAACACTGAGAAATACTGTAATTTAAGCCCTGTTAAAAGTGCTACTTTAAAGCATAGAAAAAAAGATTCAAAATCCATCCATCCATCTTCCCTCGCTTATCCGGAGTCGGGTCGCGGTGCCGGCGACCCGAGCGGAGAGGCCCGGACCTCCTTCTCCCCCGCTACATGGTCCAGCTCTTCCAGGGGGACAAGGCCAGCCTTGAGACATAATCTCTCCAGCGTGCCCTGGGTCTTCCCCGTGGCCTCCTCCAAGACGGACATGCCCAGAATACCTCCCCTGGGAGGCATCCAGGAGGTATCCTGACCAGATGCCCGAGCCACCTCTTCTGACTCCTCTCTATGCGGAGAAGTAGCGACTCTACTCTGAGCTCCTCCCGGATGACCGAACTTCTCACCCTATCTCTAAAGGAGAGTCCAGCCATCCTACGGAGAAAACTCATTTCGGCCGCTTGTATCCGCAATCTCGTTCTTTCGGTGACTACCCACAGCTCGTGACCGTAGATTAGGGTGGGAATGTAGATCGACCGGAGCCTTCTGGCTCAGCTCCCTCTTCGCCACGACAGGCCGGAACAGAGTCACTGCAGACGCTGCAATGATCCGCCTGTCCATCTCCTTTCCCTCACTCGTGAACAAGACCCCTAGATACTTGAACACCCCCGCTTGGGGCAGGACCTCTTCCCCGGCCCAGAGTGGGCACTCCAACCATTTCCGGTTGAGCACCATGGTTTTGGATTTAAAGGCGCCGATCCTCAACGCTTTACACTCGGTTGGCTTCGGCCAGGCCTGGAGATCACGGCCTGATGAAGTCAAAAGAGCCACATCATCTGCAAAAAGCACAGACTTGATCCTGCGGCCACCAAACCGGATCCATTCGACGCCCCGGCTGCAGCTAGAAATTCTGTCCATAAAAGTTATGAACAGAATTTGTGACAAAGGGCAACTCTACAACCGGCAATGCGGACCACGCTCTGACAACGATCATACAGGGAACCGTACAGCCCGTGCAACAGGATTCGGTACCCCCATACCCCTGGAGCATCCCCACAGGATTGCCCGCAGGACACAGCCAAATGCCTTCTACAAAATCCAGAAAACACATGTAGACTGGTTGGGCAAACACACATGTCCCCTCGAGGACCCTGCCGAGGGTTGGTCCACAAGATTCAAAATCAGGACCTAAATATATAACAAGAACTGGACAAATATTTTTTTAAAAAGGCGGGAAAATCAGAAAACAGACATCTTGATTCTAATGCTCACTGCTATGCGGTAATGGGAAAGGGGTGATTTATTTTTGCAGTTTTCACTTGAATTAAGTTTAAACAAAGGACAAAGGAGTAGTTTTCAAACTTATTGTGCTTTGGTAGAATAGAATATGGAAAAGTTGTAGTGAGTTTGGGAACATTGGAAATTCTGATTTATGTAAATGTGAATTCTCTGTATCAGTACACATACCTGTGCATCCTGTGAGATAGGACACACAACTCTGCGCTCACAGACCTCTGAGGCTATAAAAACCTCTTGGCTCATATTTTTCACTTTCCACTAGGATTAGATGGCTTTGAGCAGACAATGCATTCGCACGCGCGTGCACACACACACACACACACACACACACACACACACAAACATGCACCAATCAATTGTAATCAATGCTGCATAGTTCCTTCCACCAATTCCACCTGCTCCGCTCTCTCTCAGCTTTGATTTATTGGGCCAAGCTGTGCCATCCTACGTGGATGAGCAGAGTAACTGTGCAACACAAATTACTTTAATTATCTCCCTCAGCCATCGGTAGACACTCGACAAACAATCTAGCAAAAACATCCGATAAGAAAAGTGAAACTTAACCGATAGGCCGTGGCGCCGGGTCACGGTGACAAAAATCAGACAGGGCAAGTGGCATCTCTGCATGGAGTGATAACGTAGGATAATTTTCAAATCCAATATCCTCTTGTGGGACAGACTGGATGTAGCCTTCTGAATGGAACAGATGGTTTTGGGAAAGAAAAGGCACAGAGCTGCAAAGAATGCACTGTGGGCTCCACATCACTCGCATGTTCAATTACAACACATGGCTGATGAGGGTCACAACCGGCTCTGCTCAATTAAGCACACGACTGCCTGAAAAGGTGTTATTCTCCCAATTCATCGGGTTTCACGTTTGTTAAATGCCCGATTAACACCCGGAATTTAGAAGCACCGCTTATGCAAAATGGATGGAGAAATGATCCCCGAATGATTGGATCTCGAGTCAACACGGCGTGCTCCCTTAGCTCACGTTTACATTTGTTTGTGAGGGGGACAAAGGTGTTTTTGACCTCTGGAATGCAAAACATAAAAGAATTCAAGAGTGCTGATCCATCCGTGGTCGGTGGCATCACCATCCAGAACCCTGTTGCAGCCCTGATGAAAATCTTACTCAAACGTAAACAGAGCGCAAGTTTTCTTATCTGAAAGACTGTTGCTGGTAAGACAAGATCAGTATCATTTACACATCTGTCCACAGCGTCCTCCAAGAGTGCTTGGGCTGAATACAGGAAAAGTCCATCTTCTCTGTCCATTTACCCGTGGCGCTCTGCAGTAGTCAAGTACTATTCGCATGGAAAGAGATCCCCCAAGACTGTTTAAAGACAAACTGTCTTCATAGAGGAGACCAGCCGGTATAGCAGAGAGCAGATTTTAGCTGCCAGGGGTTGTTACGGTTTTGTTTCACTGGAGTGTTTGGGAAACAAAATCCAAACAGTCAGTTGTTTACATCAATATGATACGACGGCCTGTTTTTGCAGAACACTCAGCAGTATGTCTGGAAATGGTTTAATCTCATAAGCGCAGGTTCAAACTGGGCTGCAAAATCAACTGGTTTATCATTATCCAAATTCTAAACTCTGACAAACATGTGTATTTCTCAAAACTTCAGTTTTCATTCATTCATTAACTATTCTGCTAATCCTGCAGTCCAACTGTCAGTGGTCACTCCACATATGGCGACGGACAACCTTTCACTCGTTCATTCACACCTCGACTATTTAGGTTCTCCAGTGAACCTCCTGCATGATTTTGGAGTGTGGGAGGAATGTGAAAAACCTCCGTCCTTTTATAGAATACATTTGATCTCACTTTACTGTTTCATTTTGCTTTATCCTACATAATCTTGCTTGCAGTTTTCATCATCCTATGAGGTCATATCAAGTCGACGTTTTCCGGCGGGAGGATAATAAGTAACGTCACTTTCTGAGAGAGGATGGTAAAAGAATTGCACTGCAGGTCAGAGAACAACAAATCAGGAAAATAAATAAAATGGGATTACTGTGCTGAAAAAAAAAAAAAATAGCAGCAGACTAAGGCGGTGACGGGGAGCAGCATTCCATCTGCAGAACAACAACCACTTACTGGAAAAAAATGGATGTCACCTGTATAATGCCATATTTCAGCATATTGCATTTATCTTGCCATAAATCTGGACATGCAGAGGCTTTAAGGAAGCTTGTTCAGCCACAGAGAAGTGTCGAGACCACAGGTTTCAGTTCCCGTTCCAGCCGGTCAGATTTATGGCTCGACTTCCATTGATTTCCCCCTGTCTCAGTAGCCTAGTAGCATTTTAATAAATCTTATAACTCAATACAACAAGTGTCGTCCAAATGATCCCAGCATGACACCCTGGTCAACCTGTCAACTTCATTTAAATTCTCCGGCAGCACAAAGCATACACTCGCTGTTTGATAAATGCAGGCCTCCGAGGACTCGTAAGTCTGTTTCATCATTATGAGAAAATACCACTGATGTATAATGCTTTAAATGCACGATGGGATGCAACCAGATGGATCTTCTAAGAAAAACTTGAATCCAGGACAAAATAAATGTTTTCCGAACCAGGATTTGTTTCATGTGTTCTGCCTTGTGCAAGCAATAACTTATTGATCAGTGAAAGGGATTTTACTGACTCATTCTCTGACAGATTTTAGTGACCTTTTAACCTTTCATCAATCAAGTCATCATGACATTGAGCTAGGTGTTCATATATTCTTTTATGTTTACATATAAATGCTTTTGCACCCAAGCCAAAGGTCAGTAATAATTCATGGAAGCATATATTTTAAATATGTATAAGCTGGGTTATGTGTAGCATGTTTTTCATGCACATTTCACACCAAAGAACACACCACCCTACTGCAGCAACAGATTTCTGTCGGTGCCATATCGCACACCATCTCAGCACCTAGAATCAGACCTGCGTCACGTACTGTGCCTCGCTTGCAGTTTCAATTAAAACTCACCCAGCAGAGACACACACAACCTCGAGATGTGGGTGAGCGGCGAATGGATGGGGCTCTACGCGGCGTCCCAACCTCTTGGTCTTTGAACGGACTCACAAAACTTAACAAAGCAAGTCTTACTTCACCATAGGAGATGACGGAGCCTCTGCTTTGTCGAGGATTGTACTCTGAACAAATAGTGTGTTTCACAGACTCCATAACGGTGCTAGGCTGTTTGTATTACACCCGACTGGAGAATCGATTGTAAATCAAAACATGAAAAACAACATTCTTTCTGGAGCAGATTCGACGCATGTCATTCTAACTCTAATATGCAGACTCCACCAGCTTTGGAGATGTTTTCTTACATTTTACCTTTTGGATAAGATTCATTTACTTTCTTCCTGTCTGGCCTCTCTCCTGCGTGATAACCTTTCCTACCACTCATACGTTTCAACTGCTTCTCATCACTTGCCATCAGCGCGGTCTGCTCTCGTCCAATCGGCTCCTTGCTCAGGAGTCTTGTCTTTCGCAGAGCTGATGTTTCACCTCCATCCCTAGCGTCACTTCAGCATCAGACGTTTAGGGCAGTCGCTCTGATGCCTCTTTGCTGTTCCAGATTGTACTCAGATTCTATTCCGTTTGGCATCTTACTACTCTTCTAAAACTTTCTTTTGTGAATCATTCAGATCCCTGCTTGCTCACCTAGCATTCTTTAATCTGCAAAACATGACTCTTTGAATGCATTTGAGGTGTTTCAGTTCAGTTCAAGAACTAAAAAAGAACTTGAAGAAAAATGAGAACACATACACAATAGCTGTCACATGACACATGACAAGGTGTTATTTTCCCTTTTGCCAAAATCCTAGGTGAAAACATGCCCAATCCAGGCTGTAGGGATGCTTTCTGAAACAAACAAGTCATCAACTCATCAACTATTAAGTTCCTCTTTTCTGAAACTGTTGCCTTACTCCACACCGGTTTTCTTAAACCAACCCCAAGCCTCCACGCCTCTGATATCCCTGATATGTGCTTGCTGCACTGCCTCCTTTGGGTTCCACTTCTTCCCTGGTCTAACTACAGGTGCCACACTCCTGACCACTGAGTCCTTTGAGTGAGAGTCATTTTTAGTCTAACCTTACCGCACTCGTACTCTTTTGACAAGTTTGAAACTGGCTTTTCCAATACAAGGCTGCGCTGCTTAAGCAGTGGGGGAATCCGAATCGTTTCCTAATAACTGAACTTAACAGCCTATAAACTTTCTCTACCTCTGACAGGGGAACCTCATACATCATTAGCAGCCACATCAGCCGAGGCAATAGCCCATACTCTAACACCACAACTTCAACTTCTCTGGGAACCCTGACCTATCTATACTTTAAATGCCTCGACTCATTTCCTGCCTCAACTGCTCAAATTGTCCCTTATCACTAAGTCTTGCATCGAATCATCTACCAAGACTCTTCGGCGGTTTCTCTAATACCGAAGGTACCACCTCACCATTAATCATTTACCTCTGGATTTCTACCGAATTCCTCTTATCTGGAATGAAGATTCCCCCTGCTCTGCACCAAGTCATGGGAGTAACTTGCTTCTTCCAAACTACCTTCATCAATTTCCACAAAAACCTCAACACTACTTCCTGGTCCTCCTTCCACCTTGGTGGACTAACATCACACTAACTATCTACCTCCCACTCTATCTACCTCCCCTTCCAATAGCTGGAATATCAGAGGGGAGTACCCTATCTCTATGTCTCCCTTTCTTTGTGCATCCCCTGCAAATACTCCCCAAGCTTCTGCTTCTCTACCATAAGAGTACAGCTCTTCTCTTTACAAAGCAACAACTTAAATCTAAATAGGTCCTTAAAAAAAGCTATTCTAGCTCACGCTTTCCTTTTCCTATTTTTCCTAACATTCTCTGCTCTTCTTAAGCACTGGCAATCGCCCTTCAATTCTAGCTGCAGACAATCAGTTCTAACCTTCTCAACCTCTGACGCTTTCATCCACTGCCTCTTAAGCTGTCCTGTCTCTTGAACTAGTCTATCAATCTCTTGTTGACACCTAGATCTAACTCCTTCGTCTCCTCAACGACACCAAATCTTTCCCTACCAAACTCATACATGAGGTTGCCTATCTTCTCCACCTTGCTCTCAGCAGTCCCTTTAAGCCTATCCAACATCCTAACGAAATCGCTATTAACACCCTCCCGCATGCTACTTTCTGCTGCATCTGACCACCTAACTCTGGCTTTCTGAGCACTAATCTTCTCCGTCTTTGGCTGGCTGGCCTCTTCGTCTGCCTCAGTACTCGGCTCTGCCTCAACATCAGGGGAACTGATGTCCTGCGAGCTGCGGGTTTCTTCCTGTCACTGGACTTAACTCAACTGACTTGATACACTTCTTAAGAAATACTTATCAATGCAGGGTTCTTGTGTTCCCTCTACCAGGTACTTCTTCCTCCCGCGATGGATTCTAAGCCCTTTAAAGGCATTACTTTCTGCCAGCCACATAAACAAACCTGTTTCTTCTTCCCATCTGCACCTGAACTACTGGCTGCCACTGGCATGTTGTTTCTACTCATAGTCAAATCCGTTCCTGGCTCAATAGCCGTGTCATCTTCCGCCCCTGCTCTCACAGACTCCAGGGTTTTTTCTCTGATGTCTGATCTCAGTAGGGTTTAACCAGTGGCCTATTGGCCCTGGTTACTGTTGCATTGAGGTGCTAACCCATTGCAGGCCTGTTGGGGTCTTTCAAGAATAAACGCATTAGAGGTGCTGCAGCCAAAGACAGGAAAGAAAGCTGGCAAAATAATGAGACAAAGAAAACAATTGCATATTTCATTTAATGAATGAGCTGCTACTCTTAAGGCACGTCAATGAATCTCAATATAACTGTCATCCCGGCACCAGTAGCCCTGGCATCTATTACATCCAATTTTTCCAATGTAAAAAAACACAAGGTTTAGGTGTTTTCATCAGTCATTGTGTTTGGCCTAATTTACCTCAGGCATTTAACAATAACTTTGTTTTGCTTGCAGATGACATATTGATCTGTAGTGAGAGCAGGGAACAGGTTGGGGAAAATCTTGGGCAAAGGAGGTATGCTCTGGACGGGAGAGGAACGAAGGTTAGTTGCAGCAAGACGGAATATATGTGTGTGGATGAGAGGAATCCGGGTGGAGCGGTGAGGCTACAGGGAGTGGAGATCAAGAAGTTGGAGGACCCTAAATACTTGATGTACTTAGGGTCAACAGTCCAGTGCAATGGATAGTTTGGAAAAGAGGTAAAGAAATGGGTTCTATCAGGTTGGAATGGATGGAGAAAAGTGTTAGGGGTACTATGCAATAGAAGACAATCAGCCAGAATGAAAGGAAAGGTGTACAAGACAGTGGTGAGACCAGCGATGCCCTATGGTCTACAAACATTGACAATGACGAAAAGACAGGAGGCAGAACTGGAGTTCGCAGACATGAAGATGTTGAGGTTCTCTTTGGGAATGACGAGGATGGATAGGATCAGGAATGAGTCCATCAGAGGGATGGCACATGTTAGATGTTTCAGAGAGAAGGTCAGGGAAGCCAGACTGTGATGGTTGGGTCATGTACAGAGGAGGGATAGTGAATATATATTGGTAGACCAATGCTGGAATTGGGGCTGCCAGGCAGGAGGTCTAGAGGAAGACCAAAGAGAAGATTTATGGACGTAGCGAGATGTAGTGTGAGAGAGGAGGATAGAATAGGATTAGCTAGAGAAGGTTGATTCGCTGTGGCGATCCCAGAAAGGAAAAGCCAAAAGGAGAAGAAGATGAAAAGAAGAGGATTCAACTATAACATTGTTAAATTTCTGATTGGTTTTAATTGACCCTAGATTAAAGTTTACACGTTTGTTGTTCTTTTGATTGAAAGTCTTGCAGCACACTTAACTTTTTTTTTTCATTTTGAGCTCCTTTCTACCTAAACCTGTCAATGTACAATCGAAACAAGGACCAGACGCAGCTTGAAAAACACCTGAATCTGTTAAACTCATTTTTCAATCACTCTTTATGTCCATAATCCAACGCAACCAACAGCTTTGCATATCCTGGGCCAATCACAACCAGTCATCACAGGCCGGCTGGAGAAGGGCCTTTTTATGGCAAAAAGATGGTTGTCTGAGTTAATGAAGCAATTCTTTGAAGGTCTTTCCAGTTGTGTCGAAAGTGGTCTTCAGTTTACTGCAGCCAGAAAACTGAAATCTGTTGGTGGGTGATGCAGTCTGGTGATGTCCAGCTTGCCAGAACACACATATTGTAAGGGTCAAGTTGTCCTTTGACATATTGCTGCAGAAAAATCCTTTGTGTCAGCCAAAGCAGGCAGGTCCAGTAAGGAGGCAGTAGTGTTTAGTTTGAATCTATTAATCTATCCAGTGAGACTTGATTTTGAGATTTTGTGTGTCTGTGTTTAGTGTGCATGATACACACACACACACACACACACACACACACACACACACACACACACACACACACACACACACACACATACACACACATACACACACACACACACATACTGAGTGTGACTTTCCTGGAGAAAGTGCTACTATGGCTTAAAAAGACAGGGACTGTCAAGGTTAACAAATGAAGCCAATGAATTAGCCCATATTGGATTTTATTTGCCATCCTAATGACTTTAAAAGCCACTTTTAAAGATGTTCTCAACCATTCTGTTTACACTCCTGAACACATGCAGTGACTAATGGTTTTCATATTGATAAGTTGATCACCGGACAACAGCCGTCTACAGGGAAATCTCTGCTTGACTAGATGTATTTGGGATGCGACTCAGGATCCAAATACACAGCTGATGGTCATAATTCATAAACACCCCTTAAAATGGATAATAACGGTCTTCCCACGTGTAATTTTCAGTCAACCAGTGGGTCCTCAGTACAGCCTCTCTGGATATTAAAAGATACCATTGAAGGTGGATTGTTAATTAGATAAAAATCACTTGTTTTGCTTTTAACTCATCGGCACATATAAATTTGATTCCAGGTGAGCCGGGCCTAGAATTAAATTTGTAAACAAACAAAGCCATCTAATATTGTTAATGAATCGAGATGCTTCCTGCTCAAAAAAAAAAGTGCATTAAACCATATAAGTGTTTTCTATAAGGCTGAGGTATTGATTTGGTTGCTGTTGGGACTTTGGGTCCTCTGAGCCTCAAAGTCAGAGCTAAATGTAAAATATCCTCTTAAGATGTGGTTTGCAATATAAGGTGTTTTAACTGCAATTTCAGCAAAAGGATGCAACGGAGGGGCCTTGACTTCAGCTTCTTTAAATTCTTCTCATGCTATCCCCTCCACAAACACACACACACACACACACACACACACACACACACACAAACGTCCCCCTCTAAACATATTCAAATGCCAACAGGGCTGACACACCAAAGCACTCCAGGTTATGGCGCTCAGCAATGGATGCCAGACCTACACTCAACCATCTGTTTGAGCTCTCGCTACTCTGACCTTGTTGTCATTGGTTTCCAATCTTTCCCCGTCTGACTCCCCAAGGCTGCAATGACATCAGAACCTCAGCGTCACCCCTAATAAGAGCTCTCGATATGAAATCTCACATCCTCCAGAAGTGTGGCACCTCATGTCACCCCTCCCGATGTTGATTCATATCTAGTATCATAGCTTGTGTTTGTCAGGGGGCTTGGTCCAACTGCAATCCTATCTTTCTGTCTGTGTTGGATGGGGTGTTTACACATAATCCCACCTTTTTCCATGGACAGCATAGTGCACAGCACAGCGCAGTGGAGTTTAACGGGCGAGGAATCTTTTAGCTTTAGAGTCAAAACAAGCATCGTGTCTCTTGTGTTACAGTTAATAATCATATAGAGGTTTCAATATAAGGGCTCTGCAATTGCATGCAAAATGTGAGTTGTGAACGTCTTTGTATGACGGCGTCTGATACATTTTTATCAGCTCCTCTCCATTATTCATCTCTTCAATCTGCCACTCGGCGTCATTAATTAATGCAAAATCTTAGTGTTCTGAGCCCGCTGGGATATGGAAAGTACATGAGGAAATTCCTTCGGTTGCATTTGTGGCGCATGTGTGAGTAAACAGACACAAAAGAACACAGAAAGAGATAGAGATCAACTAAATTACCTGCCGTTTCGCAAAGTATCTGATATTAAAAAACTAACAAAAAAACAAAACAAAAGTCACCTCTTAGTGGTTGCAGAGTTGAATAAATTAGACAGCGGGGGAACACTTATTCACACGTAGCCATCTAATGTCTCTTTTATGAGTTATAGTCTCTTGAATGTGGGATTAAATGAAAACCCACAGTAGATCTCTGGTCAAATCAGTGCTGATGTTCTCATGCAATCTGTATGGAGCATCACTCAGTTAGATTGGGATAACTCATTTATGGTCTTACATCCTCCTATTTTTACTTTCTTCAGCTTTCATATCATGTGACAAGGGGTGGAAGGGGTGACGCGTTACCCCGACGAGTTACCCATGCACTCGCAAACAGGCTTCCCTCTTAAAGACCTTGGGATGGTTTATCTGTTTGTTTTCTTCCCACAAAAAACATGCAGATGTCTCTCGGTGAGAAAAAACAACCCGGGCAATTTACATGAAACCTCGGGGAGCGCGGACGGCCCGAAAGAAGCAATTAAATTGGAGGGAAGATCCATTTAAATAAAAACTGCATTCTGTAATATTAGAGTCAGCAGAGGTGGAGGTGGGTATGGAGTACAGTCATATCAGCAGAAATATGCAAAAACTTCTAATCCTGTTTTCATTAACCACAGTACTAAAATTTAATATTTCTTTCAATAAAGTGTATGTCTCGGGGAGGCTGTGGCCGTCCAATTGCCACAGTTTCCTTTCGCAACACACTGAACACTCAAGTTGCTCCTGGCGGCTTGGTTATCATGTACATGTTATGTGTGTGTGTGGGTGGGTGTGAATCTTTTTGAAAGCGTTTTGAAGCGTTTTGAAAGCACTATACAAGTTGAGACCATATATAGGTAGATGTCATTTATAAAAACAAATAAACAGAACATGGTTATTAAATCCATTATCATTTGATTTTGTAAAAAAATGAAAGCAGCCCATCACCTCATCCCGATGTCAATGCACTTGTACAGTGTGTTTTGCTGCAGGTTGGCATCAGCAGTTGTGAATGGTTACAGTTCTTATTTCCCTTTGGGGAGATGAGGTGGGTGGGGGTGTTATGAGTGTGTCACATGTGTGCCATGTTGGCCTAGTTACAGTGTTTGAGAGAGTGCTCAGCAGTGCTTCCTCACTCCACACGCCCTCAGTCATGAATGTTACAGTACGTATATGCCTCTGCACGTGTTTGTGCATAAATGAAGTCATGTTTATTCATTTTAAGAAATTGTGAAAAAAAAACATCACATCAAATGAAAAGTATTCTATCACATACTTCTGATGTGATGACTCATGTGTGCATTAATGCACATGGGCAAACAGGGGCTCTTTAAGGCTTTGCCTGTATTTGCACTGGCTCCTCTGACTATGAATCACCGTGAAATAAACGGATTTCTGAGTCTTTCATACTCTGAGAAATATATATACGTGACATTGACATGCGGTGATACGGATGGGGTCAAGACACTGAGGGCAGCCTCCACGTGTGGTTTTCAGAATCACATTCTAACACACTACTCACTTGGAGTCTGCTTGCACGTATTGATTAGTAGTCCGACTTTAAAGAAAAACACACAAAAAAAAAAACATCTTGGCTTCTAAATTATAAAAAGGTATTCTTAAACATGGATGGGGAAACGGGACTTCTACCTACACAGCATCAACCTCTTGGAAAGCGGAGAGATTTTAACGAAAGCCCAAATGGATAGGTCTCATTAATATTTCAATAATATTTCAATAATGCCATTTGAATAATGCCATTTGAGGTGAACCAAAATGCCTAAAAACAAAACGATGGTAAACTCACAAATAGCATCATCATAAGGAATATGATGAAAGTAAAAAAAAAACAAAAGACTAGTCATGCTCATTGCTCAATAAATAAAGTTTTTAAATGGGAATTAGAAAAAAAGAAGCACAAACTAACTATCAGAATGAAAATGACATTAATGGAAAGTTGACTAATTTACAGAGTAGTGGACAGAGCTTGAATCTGTTCTACCCCTTTGTGGGTGGTATTATTATAGACCACACTCTGCAGTTTCAGGAAGGTGTGCTACCCGCACTTCTTCTAAGTGGGATTTTCTGCATAAAACTTTGAGGTGAAAATTCAGAAATTTCAGTGAGATAAAAAATGAGAGGCGTTTTTCGGGGAATGCTGCTCCAAAGCATCCCTGAGTACAAGAAAAAAAGTCTGAAAGCCTGTTTTGGTGCAGCATATGCCGGTAGCTGACGGAGTGCGACTAAATTTGGGGAACAACATCACTCTGCAATTTGGCTATTTGCTCAACCAGCCTATCTGGAGGGAGACCAGACATGATGATGGAGAACATACGACCTCGTGCAATTTATTGCAAAACTCACTGCCGCCTGTACAATGAAGTTCGAAGTGGCATGACACAAAAAAAAAAAAAAAATCAAACATTTTAAGCAAAAGTAAAGTTGTCGCGTAGGCCGGCTGGCACCGCAAATGATTTCTGTAGAAAATACTCAGTGTACTGTAAGTGCCTGATTCATCACTCAGTCATTAAACTTGCATGCATCGGAAATGTGATGGCCGCAGTTAGATATTCCTTATATGAAACATCACCGTCGTTGTCCCGGGCACAACTAGAAAGATGTAAATAACTGCTATAAATCTCATCGGGCAGCAAGTACATTAGCTGAGAAACTGTGACTCGTCCATTTATTCGATATTATGGATGTGTGTGACAAAAATGAGCCATCAGACTGAAATAATTGAGATATAATAGAGGAAACATGTCACATTATCCAAAATAATGACACATGGATGCGCTTGTCAGGGGTCTGTCACGACGTAATGAGACTGCCAGGCAGACCTTAAATACTGCTATGAACTTGACATTGAGGGCGTTTATTTGCGGGGCAATGAAGGCCTGTGTGTGTGTGTGTGTGTGTGTGTGTGTGTGTGTGTGTGTGTGTGTGTGTGTGGGATATCATCTCGACTGCTTTAAAGATTAAAACAAGAGAGAATAGGGAAAGAAAAAGGGAGAGCAACACAGTGAGGGAGAAATGGAAGAAAGGAAGAAAGAAACTGTGGACTGTGTCATTCGCTCCAGGGCAGCTCGCTTTAAACTAATCCAAGGTCAGACTCAAAGAGAGATAAAATCAAAAAGCGTAGTTTTGCCACTGGGAATGTTCTGGATGGATTGTTTGAAGTCACCAGGTATTTAAAGCTCAAAAGAGGTGAAACCCAGCACATGCGGTTGTGAGAGAGAAGAACAACCGCCTGGGTCCAGAAAATGAAATCTAAACAAATCTGAAGCTTGCAGGGCTTTTTATCGTTGTTTATCTGTGCGAACGCGCAATATTTCATTTTTCTCTACTCTGCCAACCATGCAGGAGACAAGCTACGTAACACTGACATCATTTTATTACTTTATGTTCAGCATGCTAATGAGTCCAAAAACCCATAACGATGCCAATAAATTAAAGCAGCAAGAAACCCCGTTTGACTGCGATCATAATTCATCTGTGTTTATTTGTCGAATCCTGTGTAATCTGTGGGTACTTCTCCGCCCATCACCAAAGCGAAGCAGCTACCCACAGTTTAGCATTTACAATTCCCACCCATATTTCCTTTTTTCATCAAAAGAAATGCCCAAGAGCTGAAATTCAGATTTGCATTTTATGTAGGCTTTAATGGCCGCCATGTTACACCGGAGCTTTTTCATCTTAAGCAGGCAATATTCATTAATTTTATCCCAAATCATACATCAACTTTACTCAGAGACATATCAATATACGGATTAAGCTGCTTTGAAATCATCTGAGGATGAGTCGTGAATAGATTATTTATGTGGGAATGCATAATTCATCCCGGCTGAATATAAGAGCCACAGTTATATAGGAAGCATCATGCAGTTAGCGGGTCAGGTCTATCATGGAAAATGTTATTACTTGATACTTTGCTGTCACAGTCCATCAAACCTCCCTTCCATTCTACCCGGGACTCCTTTTAATATGCAGCCACTTATTGCAGGTACAAAAAAAGCGGGGGGATGTTTGCGCCCACAAAGCAAACACCTCCCCAAGACGTGCAAACACACAGGTAAGTTATTGGGTCAACCACAATGTAATGGCCGAACAACGTAATTTCACCGACCGCTTGGTTTTGTAAGGCATTCTTTATGACGAGGGTGCTCAGGTTTATGTTTATTTTAATACCTCGATGTATAATTAATGTAGTATACTTTCTGTCAACTTTATGAAATGGCTTTCTATTTTATGGTACTCTGCAAAAAGTTTTTCTATCCTGGAAACCATCAGACAACGTATTTGCAGACCGCAGCTCTACGACAAAGAACGTCTACAGGGTAGGGAACCTCTGAATGGGATGCAGCCATTGGTTAGCGACAATGGGATATATCAGCGGCGTCTGGGTAAACTTCACATTTTGGAGCAGCTCTCACAGGACCACATTCTGACAAGATCAGTGCTTAAAGCAGGTTCGAAAACGTGTACATTCTTCAGTTCTCACTCCCAAAAACGCTCTGAGATGGGAACATGTTCATATGGTCAGTCTGTAAGATTTAGGCCTTAACGCTTACACTGTGCCCTCCACTATCCTGCTCTCAGGGTGGGGGGAGGGACCGGAGCCGATCCCAGCCGTCATAAGCCGAGAGGCAGGTTTCACCCTGGACCGGTCGCTGCTCAATCACAGGCGCATACAACCACTGACTCCCTAATTCACACTTAATATAGACACACGACAGTCGCTCATTCACACATCTGAACAATTCAGGGTCTCCAATGAACGCCCTGTGTGTTTTTTTTGGCTGTGGGAGGAAACCGGAGAACCCAGCGGAGACCAAAGCAGACATGGGGAGAACATGGAGACTCCCCATGGAAAGGCCTCCTGTCAGAATCCACCAGGGACCTTCTTGCTGTGAGGCGGAAGCTCCGCTGTGCCGACTTATTTCTTATTTCGACACAGTTTCTCAGATGTGACCGAACGGTCGCTGTTCAGGACCGGGTTTAGAGAACCGTTTAACTCCCAGGCTGTTTAGCATTTACTCTAGGAGTAAAAAGAGACATTTATTTCCGAGTGTTAACTCAGCGGTTGTAACGCCTTCCCTGAACACAGACGCATCCCTTTCTCTGGGATGTTTGAACCAGAGGACACCCTTAACACAATCACCAGCAGCGGCACCAGGACTCTCCACAGTCAGCGAGCATAAATTAAATTTTCATCCCGTCGGTTTGATCATGGTTGGGATACTGTCGAAGAGATTCAGCCACAGGCAAACCTCGTTTAAAAAAACGGAGCATATCATGTTTACTCTTGCCTCGTGTTTATTCTCACTCCCTCAACTTGAGATCCAACATGAGAGGAACCTTCCAGGGCTGCCCTGCTGTGAGGAGCCTGACCTCCCCTTGAACCCCCGCCTTGAAAACCAGCTATTAATAGGCCTGTTTGTTGCAGGGTTATATCTTCGGCACTTTGAGGCTTTCTCTTTCCCCCTAATTAATGAACTCTTAATTTGTGCTGCTGCCATTTTGCAAACTCGTGTCTGTTTTGGCCACACCGAGCTGTGATCCACACACACTCAGATCGTCGCACTAACCAAATGAACTCTCGTTAGGTTTCATCAACACTAGTCTGTTAGATATGCCTTATTTCGAAAGCCCGAAATATCAGGAGGAAAATCCACAATTAGCTCCTCTTGGAATGACGCTAACGTTTTAAAGAATGATAGATTTGCTCGCTTTTCATCTACTTAGAAGTATTGATTATTCTTTGCTTCTAATGGGTTCCCAGTAGCTGTTATTTTATCGGCATGTTTACAACATCTTACAGTCAGAGTGCCAAATTTAGGGTAGTTTCAAGATCTCAGGACGACGGATTTCACATCAAATCAAACTCGGAGTGCTATTATCACATTCTCAAATAAGTCTCTGTAGAGATCCACTGTATTTGAAGCTGTCTTTGCATGGCATATGCACAGTGAGATAATACAATTACATTTTGTAATGCAACTGAAACAGCTGTCTTGAGGTAAAGTTTACTTTGAAAAGAGAGTTAAATGGAAAAATAATCACACCTCACTTCCACATCGCATCTTCTGACTGACTCCATTCATTTGTTCAATTCTTAGCATCTGCGAAACAATAGCGAAGACCGGGGTTTGTAATTCGAGATAGTGCCACGTGAACGCGCACTGTGCTTTTCGGTAGTGAATCACTGGCTGTCATTGCCGCGTCCTGTTGTTTGGCACCAAAGTGCACTTGCTGTTTGCCCCGGTCTGTCTGAATGTGGTCAGGAGGAGAATAGAGATGGCTCTCTGTCAGCCACTCCCTCCATTTTAAGCCTATCATTCTCATCCGTCTTCTCTGCTGCTGGACAACAGTGTCAAGAAAAATGACTCCAGTTCAGTGAATTAGTAAATGAGCGATGCTATACCCTAATGGCCTGACACAAAATCATAAAACATCTGTACGGGTAATAAGGAAAAAGGCTTCTCTTACATGTGGAGGGAACCAACTTAAACGAGAGGATCCTAAATGGCCAAAAGCAAGTGTTGAGATGCATTTAGATAAAGTTGACGGGTATTGACAGCTTTTTTTGATGGATAGTTTTCGATAGTCAAGAGGCTTCTCAGCCAGACTCTGGTACAGCACATATGGGATCGGCCTGTTCAATACCAGACCAATCTTCCTGATCGTCCCAAAGTAACCAATTTTCAAGCGCTTGTAGAATTGATTAAGGTTGAGCTATGTTTTGTTTAAAACTCCTCCCAGCTCATATATAATCCATAGAGGTGTTCAAGGTGTTCAATATTTTGGAGCATTAAAACATCTGTTCAACAGAGGATTGATAGACTCCAGATCAATGTCAGATTTCAAGATTAAAAAAAAGAGACAAAAAGCCAAAGACAGCAAAGCCAGTGGGCCAGACAACATCAGCCCCAGGGTCCTCGAGGTGTGTGCTGGGCAGCTTGCCGGGGTCTTCCAGCACCTCTTCAACCTCTCTCTGAGGTTGCTTGAGGTGCCTCACCTCTGGAAGACCTCCTGCATTGCCCCAGTATCTGAGAAAGGACGTCCATGTACTCTCAGTGACTACAGGCCGGTGGCGCTAACGTCACATGTCATGAAGTTGTTCGAGAGGCTTGTACTCCAGCACCTGAAAGACCGGTTATCTGCTTCCCCCTGAGCCCTCTGCAGTTTGAGTAAAGACAGCAAAGGGGTGTGGAGGATGCGATCATCTTCCTCACTCATAGAGCCCTAGGGCCCAACCCCATCTTGAGGGTACAGAAAGCACTGTGAGAGTCACCTTCTTTGATTTCTCCAGTGCCTTCAACAGCATCCAAACCCTCCTCAAGGACAAGCTGCTGGGTATGCAACTTCAGCCTGACATCACTGCCTGGATCCTGGACTCCCTCACAGGACGGCCGCGTCCGGTATGTCAGAGTGGATGGCTGTTTTTCCGAGGCCGTGGTGTCTAGCACAGGAGTGCCCCAAGCTACTGTCCTGTCTCAATTCCTCTTCCTGCCACCTCCAGAAGTTCTCCGATGACTCTTCCATCATTGGATGCATCAACGATGACGACAAGGAGGAGCACAGAGGTCTGATGGCGAGTTTTGTTGAGTGGAGCAACCAGAACCACCTCCTACCCAACATCTCCAAACCAAGGAGGTGGTTGTGGACTTCCAGAAGAATCAGAGGCGACAGGTACCAATCACCATCGAGGGTGAAGAAGTGGAGATAGTGGACTCCTACAAGTACCTTGGGGTCGACGTCAACAATAAACTGAACTGGTCACACAACACTGATGCACTCTACAGGAAGAGTCAGAGCAGGATGTTCTTCCTGAGGAGACTGAGGTCATTTGGCATCTGAAGTGGGCTCCTCAAGACCTTCTACCAGTCTATGGTAGCCAGCCCACTCTTCTTCGCTATAGGCAAGATGGCGGGCGGGAGGACGCTGGCGCGTTTGGCTGCCGCTTCCCGCTCTCCAACCAATCAACCAAACCAAAGACAAAGGCTCACCTGGACAATCTCCAGCAAGCTACCAAACTGCCAGGGGAAGCCCGCCGACCTGAGCAGGCTGGCTGGCTGGCTAGCTAGCCGGCTAGCCTCTCGAAACTCTGGATCTCGACGGTGACCTGAGCTGGCTAGCTAGCTAGCCGGCGACCTGAGCCGGCTGGCTGGCTAGCTAGCCGGCGACCTGAGCCGGCTGGCTGGCTAGCTAGCCGGTGACCTGAGCCGGCTGGCTGGCTAGCTGGGCTCTCGAAACTCCGGATCCCGATGGCGCCTAGCAAGACGGCATTTCCATCGGCCGAAATCTTCTTGCTCCTCCGGCTCCACCATCTCTCCCTTCACCAAAAATCCATCTCCTACATCCAGCTCCAGCACTTGCCTCCTCACAGCAGTTCGACACTCAGCTGCACACCAGCGAAGCTCCTCCAGCTTGTCCCTGGACTGGCGCTCATCGCCACACTCTGCAATCATGGACTTCTTCCCAATAATTCTGTGTATGTTCTGTTTCTTCTGTTTTTACTTGTGAAGCCTCTTTGAGTGTCATGAAAAGCGCTATAAAAATCCCATGTATTATTATTATTATTATTATAGTGTGCTGGCAAGGGCTGGTGAGGTCATTAGGCTGAACAAGATAGTGAGGAAAGCCCGCTCGGTGGTGGGACTGAACCCGGACCATCTTCAATCCGTGGCATCAAGGAGGGTGAAGGACAAACTGGGAGCTATCCTGGACAATCCTTCCCACCCCCTGCATGAGGAGCTGTGGCTGATGGGCAGCTCTTTCAGTCAATAGGTCATCCCAACTGAATGCTTCAGATGCTCCTTTGAGCCAACCGCCATCAGACTGAACAAGAGCAGTCTGGACGACACACAACTCTGACCGCCGTGAGGTGCATCCGTGCTACCACAAACTCACTACCTCACCCCATTCACTACCTCACCCATTCACATGTCATGCCCTAACTCTGCTGTCTTTTTTATCCCTCTTGGTCCCAGTCAGCACGCATCCTTTTTTTTTTTTTGTTTATTTATCTTATTCTTGTCATCGCTGTTGTCACTCTATTTATAGTGTTGTTAAGTTTTGGTTATCTATTTTTCACCCATACTGTTCCATTCAGTTGTCCATCTTGATGTTGTTGCTGTTGTTGTTCTCCCTGCTGTCTATTTATTCATAGATGTCTTTACCATTTTCTGTCTTCTTACTGTCTCTCTATTCATATTGACATTCAAAAATATTTTTGTCACTACAACTGTTACACTGCTGTGACAAAAGAATTTCCCCTATGGGGATCAATAAAGTTTATGTTATCTTATCTTAAATTGATCATTGTGCAACTCAAACATGTGCAACGCATTTGGTTTGAAACTCAAAGGAAACCAAATGAAGGCTGGTGGTAAAATCCGACCCTGGTGCAGCAGCTGCCGTAAAGGAAAACAAAGCAGGAAGTGACAAACTTTGCAAACAGAAAGAGAATAAATCGGCAAAGTAAAAGCATGAAAATTAGACAACCAAATGAGAGTCAAAAGGACACAAAAGTCCCCGAACCGCCAACGTGTCGGGTCTTTAAACAGTCATGACAAGTATCTCATCCGACCAGTGAAACACTTCTCACTCTGTCTAATGAAGTTTGGAGTTCGGTCTAATGAAATTCAGTCTGGAGGACTGTCTCCTTGCCATTCCTCTCCGAGTCTCAGGCACCTCCAATCAATCATTTCCCACCATCACTCCCTGACAGAGGGGCCATGTAGCCATCCATCTCCTTGCTCTAAACTTAAAAGAGTTCTATCTCTGCCATCGTTTTTGTCGCCTCGGCTCTGACACCCCACCTTTGGGCAGCCTCCGCCGCTGTCTTTCGAGGTGCACCTGCAGAGATCCTGGCATTTCTATCTTGCTTTCTTGACACCCATGAATGCATCAAAACAACAATGAGACTTTCAGCCCCACTCTTGGATTCATACACATTCTAACATTTATCCTGCTTGGTCAACATTCTGTTCTATCCATAAATCCAACTGCCTTTGCTTCTCACTGAGTGAATCTCAGGAAACGTCGCGTTACGGCAGCCGGACTCCTGTTCAAGATCACGCGGATACGCATTTATTTGTGCTTTAGAAGTCTGTAGAGCACCAAACTTTCAACCAAATGCCATCTAACAGTGCTGTGAGAAGATATTCAAAGCTTTTGTTGTGGTGCAAAATCACCACTACCTTGTCTTTGCTAAGCACTTCTTCGGGGCACATGGGAATTAACATCCTCGATCATGGCTGCTACCTTCCCCTCCCCTGTTCAATTTTACTTCTCCAAGACTTCAGGTCTCTTTAAAAACACTCCTCCTAGAGGGTGGAAGAACTCCGGCAACATCCGTCATCTCTCAGAGACAAAATGATGGGCGAAGGTCCAGTGATTTGCAGGCAGCAGAGCTACGGCGAGATGGATTGGCACAAAAAATCATCCAATGTGAACTCCACTTTCAAAACTCGGGGGGCACCTCACTCTCCGCCACCATTGCTGAATGAGCCGCGGAAAAAAACGTTCATCGGTAAAACGAGCCATTAAAATCCTGCCATTTCCAAGCTTGCCAAATAATGTTGGTCACGACAATAATGATAGAACCGACTGTCTTTTGTCCACAACAAAAGCATTAAACATTTGGCTGAAAAGGAAACTACTGTGATGTTGACAGACCACAGCATGCAGAATGTAACTGCAAGAGTAAATATTTCTAACTCTCTTATTTCTACATTGTTTTGTCCATGAAATATATATTAAATGAACCCAAT
Source organism: Fistularia commersonii (assembly GCF_037954325.1). NCBI lineage: Eukaryota > Metazoa > Chordata > Actinopteri > Syngnathiformes > Fistulariidae > Fistularia > Fistularia commersonii. The sequence goes on along the minus strand of NC_141284.1, from coordinate 22,224,728 downwards.
GCAGTGTTTGATAAATCACTGAAACCAATGAAAACAGAAATATGGAATTCACGACAACATTCTAGCTTTTCTTTCCCACTTAACTCTCCATATCAAATCTGAGCGAGAAAACAAAATGACACAGTGTTGAGAACAACTATTCCAAAAGTCCGGATTTTAACTTGTTTACGTTGTGACAAAGGTCAGTTTTAAATTAGGTTTTTATTAGTGACATTCTCGCTCTCGGCAATTTGTCTGCCTTTTTACCCTCTGGGACCAGGTCTTGCATGGCAGCTGTTATTTTCTCCGCAAATGCAATTTGCAGCTTTCAATTTGCTATTTGTGGTGTCAAACGTACGTCTAAAGACTTCGGGTGTAACATCCTCGTACGTGCACACACATTTATTCGTAAAAGTTCCCTTGAATAGGACGCCATGACCTCGACTAAAACAGATATTCACTTTTCAGCAACGCAGATACTCTCCGATGTCGTTCGATGTGTAATCAGTATCTTTTTATTTGAGAAATTGAAGCGACAGAGACCCGACTTCTTCCTCTCAGTTTGCTACGCAGAAAAAGCGGGGAAAGGCGCATGCTGCCGCTGATTGGTTTAGAAAAACATATTCATTCAATCATTCATTATCCAAAATGCTTATCCTGCACACAGGGTTGTGGGGGGAGGGCAGGGAGGGGGGGCATAGGCTTATCCCGGCTATCATCGGACGAGGGGAGGGCTTCACCCTGGACCGATCGCACGGTCACATATAGAGACATACAATCATTCTTTGTCATTCATGCATCACATCAAAATGCTCAGTCCTTTGCCCTCTCATTCTTATGTCATATTCACTCTCACTCAAACTTTGTACAAAAGCATGCAACCGCTCAGTCTCTCATTCAGATGTTTGTGCAATTTGGGGGAAGAAAGAGGAGAACCCGGAGGAACCCCACGGTGACACGGAGAGAACATGAGCAATGATACCTTTCTTCGTGTTTTATGTCCTCCGCTCCAAAATCTCACCGGCACACATTTTCACCGTTGAGTTGTTTCCTGTAAGTTTTTCACGAACACAGATCATTCACGCCTTTCACACATCTGCCACCGTTCCTCTTAAGCAACAGTAGGAATGTTATGATTCGCCCAAGTCTTCCTTAACAGTAAAAGCTGTACCGTGAGGAGGGTTTGGGGTGCATGCTCCACTGCATTTCTATTTGAGGCTCCTTGATTAGAAAAGATTTCGGAGCCTTTGGTTTAATCTGGCCTTCAGAACAGTAACTGGCAGCAGGGATAGTGTCGTGAACGCTTTAAAAGCGACAGCACATAAAATGGCAAATGAGGCAAACCATTAAGACGCAGGTCGGCGGAGGTGTGTGTGTGCGTGCTTGTGCTGGGGGGTGAAGACCTCCTTCAGACAACATCGACGGTGAATAAAGCTCCGCTTCATGACGACATGCAAAAACGTGACAAACGTCTCAAGTCCAGTTATTCGACGGGTTGCATCTACTTGATAAACTTTGGAGTGGGTTCTGGTGGGAAGCCGTGCGTGCAGGTGAGCCATGCGTTCATCGTCACTCACTGTGTGATGGCTTTCAGTCAGAGAAACAAACCAGCTGGTAAAAGTCAGTGGGACTGATCTTAAACCTTAGACAGGCAGAATAGGGAAAAAGTAGGAACATTTTTTTTTTGGGGGGGGGGGTTATGAACGGTCGATGAACACGTTTGTCTGGGTTGACGAACACGAAACATTTGGCTCCGTCGATCCGACGGGGCGTGGCGGATCGACGGATCGTGGCGAAAAGTTCAGAAGGGAGCAGACTCACCTGCGCAGCCATGAAGGACAGATCCATTCTGTTGCTCTGGAAGGCACTCAAAGACAGAAGCAGCGTGTCCTCCCGGAGAGCATGTGTCTTCTCTCCTCCTGCTCGTCCTTCTCCTTCCTCTCCTCTTCCTTTCTTCAAGTTGTCGGACTTCACGTGTGGAGCATGACGAAGATGGCGAAGGCGCGACAAGACGGAGGAGCAGGTGGAGGAGAGAGAGGAGGAGGACGAAGAGGAGAAGGAGGTGGAGGAGGAGGAGGAGGCAGTGGAGCTCAGTGACAGGAGAGGAGGAAGGAGGAGGAGGAGGAGACGCACGGCGGACGGAGGAGCTGAAGATGCTGGTGAGGCGGTGGAGGAGAGTGAGGTGCTGGACGCAACACAACAACCCCCATTTTTCTCTCTCTCTCTCTCTCTCTCTCGCTCTCTCTTTCTTCCCCCTTGGTGTCTTATTTCTTGTTCTTTATTTGTTTCGATCTGCTTTACCATCCCTCAACACACATGCACACACACACACACTTTCCCCTTCGTGGGTGTCTTTGCATGGACTGTCACAGAAACGAGTACACTAATGTATGTCAAACCCCATGGGCAGGGGCGTCCTGCAAACCCAGATACCTGTGTGTGTGTGTGTGTGTGTGTGTGTGTGTGTGTGTGTGTGTGTGTGTGTGTGTGTGTGTGTGTGTGTGTGTGTTGAGGGGAAAATTTTTTTACCACCAGTTACTGATCCAACAAAATATTGTTCCTTGATGCAGGTAAAAGTAACATGTGCTTTATGCATTCCCAGAATATGGTATTAATACCCTGGAAGGTACTTGGACTTCTTAGGGGTGTGTGTGTGTGTGTGTGTGTGTGTGTGTGTGTGTGTGTGTGTGTGTGTTTGTGTGTATTTAAGAGGACAAAATGTTACCACAGGGTACCAATCCAACAGTCTTTAGAAAGAATATTGTTCCTGAATGCAGGTAAAAGCAAAACAATGCCTGTATTCCAAAACACGTGCTTCACCAGAATGCAGTATTAATAACCTGGAAGATACTTATACATTTTGTATTTTATGAATATATGTAAAGTAGTCAGCACTCTACAGTAAGTGGTGTCGACGGGTGAAGCCCATTGAATCCTTGCGTTCGGTCCTCCAAACTTACAGGAAGGACCAGTTGCGTGACGGTACAGTCACCGCAGACATGTAAAGGAGTAAAATATTTAAAGAAAACTCAATGTTTAATAATGATCACTTATCAACAGCCATCTATTTTACCCTGAGCCTGTTATTGCCCTGAGCCTATTATTGCCCCTTTACGAGGCTCTGGGTGATTTGTTTATGCATTCACTGTTGCAATGTTGATTTTGCTTTCGCAGCGACGTCTTGGTTGCGGAGCGGCTCCCCTCTTAAAATGCCGAAGGTCGTCCTGCAATAAAGTTTAACCGACTCGTTGTCAATAACTCGCTGAATAACAAAAGAGCCGTCTGGAGCGGAAGGCTGTAACACAATACACATCATAATTTCTGCTTTCAGAAACTAAATTACTCATGAATGTCCATTGGTTGTAATTTGTGCAAGAGGAGCATCACTGACACCATTTTTTATAATGGACTTCCTCTCAGAAAGACTTCAAATAAAGATTACCGTAAACAGTTGGTTTTAAGGGGTGTGTAATTCACTTAATTATCCGGATTCTGTTTCTCTTTGTCATAAACTTGTTTTGTTGAACATTGGCACTCGCTCTCGGGAGCAAGAGGAACAGTCGCCGGTAACCTTCTGTGACGTTTCCCCTGATTTGCTTTGTCGTCTCCTGACAGAGACATGAAATGTCTTAAAGGTTTGTCCCCTGGGTCTTCTACGTTCCAAAGATGATTGTATCCAACAAGATGTATCAAATGTGCGATCCAACACTCTTTGTTTTCTGAAACGGCCCGTGTGATGAAGTCCGCCGTGGATTCCATCATCTCGCTGTCATCCCAATCTTCTCGCGGGCTATTATTCACAACAAAACCCCATTTTCAGGATTACTTTAGTAGGAAACTCATCTACTTGATCCAGCTTTAGGCAAACTGTAGCAGCAGTGGTATATATCCCAACATTTGTTACCCTGGTTAAATTCACAACTACAGGGTTGCTTAAAAAAATCTCCAGATATTCCTCCAGGGGGTAGTAACTGCATGGGAGGAACACTAAACATAGACGGCACCAATCACTGTAATTATCCTTTACAATAGTAGAGAGAGGAGAAGAGTTGAGGAGACCTTCAACACTCACCATGCCAGAGCCTGACCCGCGGAAGAGGGTCTTTATCGAAGCTCCGGAAGTGGGTCACACCTTTGCTCCACTAGTCACTGCAAGTTTGTTCTGCTCCGTAATATCTGCATCCCTAATGGAGACTTCCTGCAGGCGAGGGAATCAGCATCACAAACTGGCAGCATGACCACAAAACCACTCACACAGACTGTTACCGCTGGAAATATTGCGTTTCGTCGCAGGATGCTTAAAGTCAATGATTTAGGTACGTTAAGGACAGCCCTCTTTGCTCAAGATGAATCAAGATCTTGTCTTTTGCATGAAGCAGTATTATATGATCAAAGCATTTTGTGAATATTAATACACTTCCTGTACCCGAGGGGACTGCCGTGTAAGCTGAGGAGCAGCGATTGCAACGTCTTGCAGGAGCCCGGCTGTTGTGCGGGAGAGCGGTGATCGGTCAGGTCTTGAAGAAGTAGTAGCTCAGGCCAAAAGGTTTTCTTCTTTGGCTATCGAAAGCCTTCCTCAGCTTAATGCAGTCACCGTAAATCGAAACATTGAATTTATGCAACCTTGTCACGCGGTGATTTTATACCTCTGCCAGAAATACCCAGAAGCCCATCAAATGCAGCCGTGCTTGACCTGAACTTGAATTTTTTGGGTGAAATTGATGCTCCTATGAAGGTCTGTTAGATGTAAAACCACTGTCAAAATGAACTTTATAGTGTAGCATTTGAGTCAGGAAAAACACCTGTTTGACAGTAAAAACGTCTGTTTAATAAGCAATAGCCGTTGTTTGCTACAGCCGCGCCAAACAAGCCCGCAATACAACTCACTGTTCCCGCTCGATTTCAGGTTAAAAAAAAAAAACAGAATTCCTCGCACCCCAAACCACACCCACAAAATCCCAGCAACCCCCAAATCACACAGAAAACAAGCATCAACATAAACCCCAACATTTGTGACTCGCTATAATATATAATACTCCTTTCATACAACGGCTGCGGACACAGTGCTTCGGAGAAGTCGTGCAAAAAGAAACAGAAAAGTCAGTCGGCAGGTGAAATCTGAGCGGTCACATTTTGAGTGATTGCACCGACGAGCTCCTCGAATCTTCATCTTGTGAGAGCTACCTGCTCTCCGGAGTGCATATAGACCTGCGCTGCCAACCAGCAGCGCAAAACTCAAAATGCATTGAGCAATCAACTTGGCCTGCAGAATAGTGAATTCCACCGCTTCCCATTGGAGAGTCAAAGCTGAATAACAAGAAGCTCTTACACACAGTGAGGACCATTTCGCTTAATGGTGACCCGGCCTTCGATGGAAATGTGATGAAGAAAGTCAGACTCCAGCCACAAATCAGGTACAAAGTCCTCAGTATCTGGCTTTTTGCTGGGTTTATATTTAGTACTATGAGTTGCAACTCCTGTCTTTTCTGCTCGTCTTTGTGCTGAGCATTGATCCCAGTCCTCTAGAGAGAGGGACTTCACTTCATGACCCTTCACAGCTTTACTTGGAGTTTTTAAGACCTAATTTGACAGTTTGTTTGTTTTTATTAACCTCCTGAAAGGCTTTATGGGTCCCCTTTAAATTGCTATAATACAAAAGGGGCACACTTTCATAGTCAACATACTTAACTTCTGCTTTCAAGCACTTGGTAAGCATAAATTAGCCCATAGCTTCTTGGTTTCCCTGCCAGGAACTTGATGAAAAGGTTATTTTCCATTTCAAACCTTGACTGGAGTAAACTCAGTGACGGTGCCAGACCACAGACATTTCTCATCGAACCTCCAGAAATGGGAAATAAACACGGGCCTAAAAGCCAATAATCTTTTTTGCACATCTTTTCCAGCAATAAGAAAGATCCCTTGATTGCAAATTTGGTGACTGTAGTTTAAGAAATATATAAACACTGTGGAAATGAAGCAATTTTAAACGATTTGTACAAATACTGTATTTACATCATATTGCAGTTGTGTCTCCGGATATTTCACAGCAATGTCACGTTGAAGAAGAGTTCATAGGCCGCGTAGCTCCAATGACAGAAATAAATATGGAGTTTTTAGGGCGATGCTGCAACGACGAAACAAGTTTTGTGAAATCTGTCACTGCCTGTGCAACACCGCCAACAGGAAGACAAACAAACCTACAGGTGAAAATGAAATCACTGTCACTGGCGACAATTTAGAGAAATGTGCTTCACGAGCAAGAATATGAAAATTGAATAGAAGGTAATATGCAACACAACCATCCCGTATTGCACATTTGCATTTTTTGAATTATTACAACTTTAGCAGATAGCACTTCTGCCTCAGAAAATGAGGGTTCCTGGTTCAATTCTGACAGGGCGCCAACAAAAATAAAACCGTTGAAAGTTTCAGAACTACAAAGGATCAAAAGCGCTGCGTGTAAAGAAGAATCTAACTGTCTCCTGCTGACCATTTCAAACCAGTCTTTCCATCTTTTATACTATACCATACAGCCAAATGTCATGGGTCAGCAAAATGGCGTCAACCTTCGGAGGCTTTAGTTCCAACTGAGCAACTGCTATTAAAAACAACCGGGCAAAGCGATCGCAGCGATATTGCTCATATAAATCCAGAGGGGGAAGTTCGAGCACGTGACACCTGAAGATCCCACCGGAACCCGTGTCTGCCGTTCACAGCTTTGCGATCGTGTTCATGCCGCATCTGTTTTTCGGGGGTAGAAAAGCAGCATCTGGAAATCCTCTTATGTGAGTCTGTTTTTATTAAAAAAATCCAAACGTGTGTATCGGAATATAACCGGAAACGTCCACCAGTTTGTCAAAGAATAGGAATTCCTTCGGTTCTCTGTGGAGCGTATTGGTGAAATGAGTCCTTCACTGAATGCATACCTGGCAAATGTGGACGGGATTCAAGGAGATGGATGTCTTGGTCGCACCTTTAAAACACCTGGATTACCCGCGTCCCCTAAACTTCATGATCGATCATTGATTAATTGTATTTGGACATTAGTATGTGTTGAAAAAATGAAAAGTGGTACTTCCCCGACGGAGACATTATTGGTGATGAAGAGGTGTTACGATCACTTCCTGAAAAGCCCTAACCAAGTCCTCAGAAAGGTCTCCTTGCTTCCAACTTAATTTCACAGACTGAAACCTGTAATCAACAGCATCATGATGCACACTGAACCAGAAAGACCATAAGCCCGCATCATTAACGAAGTATATTTAAAATGATGGGTTTATGTTTCAAACACCACAACCCCGCAAATTGACTCATTCATCATGATTCGATCCGTTCGTTCCAACGATATTCGAGGATCATTTTATCCCCCCTCATGTTAGCTGAAGGATAAACCTGAGGTTAGCCAGTCGGGTCAGTGAAAGTCGTCTAGTTTGGCCTCACACCGGGGAAACTGATACAGAAAGCTGAACCGTTTGGGCTTCACACATCTCTGAGGTACTCAAATAGGAGCTGGCGGAGACATCTAACGCTGCGAGTCCAGTTCTCCCGGCTAAAACCAAAGGACAAATGTAAACCTTTTTAAACCACTATGTTTGGATTTGAAGTCATCTCAGCAAAGCAACCAGTGAGACAAGACATATTTAGAATATAAGCAAACTGCATCCTGAAGTATTGCCTATATCGGCATCTCATTGAGCCATTTATGTCAGTACTTACCTCCCAAATACCATCTTTTACATCTTCTTTCATTTTGTTGAGAAGGCGCTGTCGAGAATTCACTGGCTTCAATTCGTAGCGGGATGACCAAGGTAAAAATAGATTACTAACAAGCATCAAAGTAGACCTTGTCATATTACATCCCAGGTTGATGGTAATGAGTTGAAATAATGTCATGCCACCTCCCAGGCCGCACTGCTCAGCATTTATGAAAGCCTGTGGTATTACTGATGTGGTCTGTCACCACGGCATACACAGTAAACATCAGAAAGCATATGTTTGTATTTGTGTATTTATGCTCTGCCGGTGCACATTTAGGTGGGTCTTGTAGAAATCAGTCACAGTCTTTGAGTGATCCTAAATAGCCTTAATCTCGGAGGGCTTCTCTTGTAATTTTGGCTGTGACAGCTGGATGTCAGACCCCATGAATAGCATTAGCGCCGGCGAAAAGCTATTCCCAATCAATCAAAATGCAATGTTCCAAGAATCAAACAAAGAGATTTGAGGACACCCACCAGGGAGAAAATATGCACCCTGGCTCATTATCAGATGTGGAAATGCGGGTAAATACCTCCAGCGGAAACATGTCTGCACACATCTCCGCTGTTACATTGGAAGTATCAGTGCATTTCCAAGCTCTCGCCGTACAGTCGCCCTTTGTTGTCTAGTTGTCAACTGACGCATCAGCGACGAGGCAGGTGATCCATAATTTATCCTCAGTGGGATATATTGAAATTCATCATGTGTGTGTCTGGCTTGGGGAAATCCACAGAGATACAATCCTGACACACCACACCATGTGTGTCACCTCTTGATGTCTGCAGCCTGATATTCTAGGCGTTGGGTCAAGGGGTCCCCCTCCTGCTTTGCATTATTGAGCTTCTGGGCTTCTGAGTGCAGATATTTTAATATGAGATAACACATTTTATAACATTACTGTCCAAAATTGCGAAGCTCTCCTAGGTTTATTTAAATGTTTTTCCTGTGACACCACCACTCGCTGACAGGTCAGGTAAAGCAAAGACCACTGATTCTGCAAGCTAAAACCCACAGTCTAAGACTGCGTTTGTGAAAGAGCACGAGCCAACGTGAGAAGCGCTTCTACCGCAAGTGGGAGAGCAAGAAAGACAACGGTTTTATGTGTGTGTGTGTGTGTGTGTGTGTGTATGTTGTGCATTTGTGGAGATGCTCTCTGTCTTTGAGAGACAAAAATTACCACTGACTCTTTTACGGTTTTGGTGAAGTACAAGGCGGTGGCTCATAAAGCATTTTTTTGCACATTTACTGGTTGACAATATTACAGAGGGGATTCTGATTTAATTCCTGCTCTTGGGATTCAACCCTGGAGTCATTTAACCGTCCCTTGGCTGAATGTTGAGAGCGTGTCTCATTTAATCACAATGTTGCAAAAATCTACAAAAGAAAATGTGTGAACGCTTTCATCCTCAGCCCTTGTGAGAGTGAGGATCGATCTGTCGGGAGTTTCTGTCTCTCCCTCGTCTCACCGACCCAGACAACATTGTTTCTTCTCCTCATTCAATTAGTCCATATCAAAGCTTGTATTGAGCAGGGATTGACTGTCAGTCCGCTTCCATTAATAGCATAACAGAACAAAAATGGCTCATTTGAATGGTGTGCTATTAAACATGAACAAATCTACTAGTTTTAGCTTCAGTTCTGTTTGCAGAGCCTTATCCTTCTCTCTTTTTTCTGATTGGTTCATCCCGTGTTTGATCAACGGTTGCGTCTCCTGTACCCTTGGTCCTGGCTGTTCTCAACGCCTGCTGAAAATTCACCAAGGGGAGGTTCAGACCAGTTCACCCCATGTCAGACTGTTTTTGGCCTTCGCTCTGGGTTGAAACGTTGGGTTGCGGATGAATTTAAGGTCACACTGCATTATTGAATGCGAGACCTGGGATTGTGCCTTGAAGCAGGACTTCAGGAAAAACATGGATTTTAATACTTAAATACATTTCTGTGCCACGATCCATGAACCCGACTGACGACCCTTTTGTTTACCTGCAGTTACTTCCAAGTAAAATTCCGTGCAAAGCGAACACTTTCTTGCCTCTTCCACTTCAAACGACAATTAATCTGCTTAATACACTGAACTCAACCTCAGGCTGAGGAAGATTGCCAGTCACATCAAAAGCCCCCCATCTGCCAATTGGGACCCACTGGGATTCTCATTTTCATCCAAAGGAAGCCGGGAGTCAATCCTTTCACTTTTCTCCATTGTGTGCATTCACATCCATGTGTGACACCACAAAGAGCACTTCAATTTTTCATTCTACTCATACCGTGTGCATCGTGTGTTTTTCTTTGCTGAGCAGCGGCAGCCTGCAGATGAAGATGCTTTTGCGGCAAATCCGCCGATTTTGACGACACATGTTATCCATTGTTCTGCTGGAAACTTTTCGAGGGCTCAGCCTGGAGAACCGGAGAGTAAATGTACTGTTTGCAGTGTCACATGACCGTGAATACAGGAGGAGACGATGATTCATGTCTACATCCCTTCAGAGGAGATTGACTTATGCGCAACTTCACGCATTCTTACATTGGCTGTATCTAACCACCACCGGCCCTGACCTTAAACCAAGGCTTAACCCTCAAACTGAATATTTCATATCATGTGGTCTTGTTTTTCCTCATGATGGGAATGCATTATGGATTCTACTGGCTTGCTTTTATTGTTTTTGTCATCTGTGTTTCCTGTGTACTTTGGTAAGCAGTTTTGGTTGCCTCTGGTATGAAACAGAATGCTGAGTAAAGGGAAATGCCTTCTTCAACCCCTCCGGGTGATGGGGGTGGGAGGGTGGGGGGGGGGTTGATTACAGCCTTTTTTTTCACTCTCATCCATTCATTGGTGAAACAGTGGATTATGGATAGGCACTGGTGCCTGACAGAATAAGCACTGTTGGTTCAGAGCTCGGAGCTTTGGCGTTTGCATGCTTTCCCTTTGTTCAAGACAGGGTTACATCTTGAGGGTATCTCCTCTTTTCATCTTTACGATGACGAGAGAGACTCTCTTGCTCTGCCAAATGCCCAACGCAGCGAATAACGTTTACTTTCACAGATAGAAGTCAAGGATTGCAACTTAAAAAATGCTGCTGTATGTTTTGCTTGGATGGTGTGTTAAGGGCACTGAGTCACTGTTCATTATTAAACATATAGATAGAAAATGCATTATGTTGATATAACTCATTTTCCAATATTAAGTATGTTTATTATGGGTGACTTGAAAATTCTCAAGAGTAGCTGGAGTTTCTCACAAAATTGACAAATAGTGAAGTAAGAGTCATACTGTTGTCCAAAGCTTCAGATCTGCAGCTGGACTCCAAGATGTTACGTTGCAGGCTTTCTATTTTTCATATATTCCTGGGACGGATCAAATGCAGAGGATAACCATCCCCTAAGGGGTTCAATAAAGTGTGACTGGCCATAAATGCCTGCCCAGGGGGAAAATTTCGCTGGCTCGTCAGAGATAAAATATTCAGAGTTGAGAATTTAATTTGAACACCGAGACACATCGCTAATACTGCGCCCGCTCATTTATGAGCTAATCAAGATTTCTTTTTGATCTTATCCCTAGAACTCGAATATTTTGGCACATAAAGATCAGTGTGGTTTGGGAGGCAGACAATGTCTGTTTCAGATCTTGGGGAGCGGGCAAAGGAGTTTGGTATAAAAAAATGTGGGACAAATACTGATATCGAAATGAGCTGCGATTCATTCATAATGAATGAATGTTGACGACAGTAAAGTTATTGATAACAATAATAACAGTGATGACAGTTATACATCATAATTAAAATTATATTATTATTATTGTTGCTGTTGCTGTAGGATGGAACTGCAGGGCAGCTGTTGGCACTTCTGCCTCCAATCATTATCAATGTAGTGACTTTTCGACAAATCCGTACCCTCGATCAAAGTTTTAAGGTTGAACAGTAACGTGCTTGCGGTCCTTCGGTTGTTTCTTTTTGCTGCTTCTTGGGTCCCTTCACCACGGGGGAAATCATGTGACTCATTTATCCATCTTATTTGGCCTGGCTCTTTTCCCACGTCCTCCATGTGCTCTCACCCATCCCAAATGAAAGAAAACAAACCACTCCTCCAAACTCTATCGGTACGATCCTGTGATTCATTTCTGGTAAGTCTGCCCGGCTTATTCATTTTGCCTGAGGACCGGTCCCGTCCCACCCTCTTCCCCCTCCCAATAAATAAGATTGACTTTCAAATGTCCCTGTGTCATTTTCATGCCTCCCTGTCACTGATTGTCTTGTCCTCTGTGCTAATATATTCAAGCTGGAGTATACCAAAACAAATTACAAATACACACTTTTGTAATTGGTTTGATTGCATTCACAGACACCTCTCACTCTCTCTCTGTCTCTCCCCCATCTCTCTGTTACGGAAACATGCAAAAAAAAAAAAAAAATTGGACTCTTGGCGCCAAATCGTGGAGGAAGCGCCCAGTTCTTTGTCTAAGACAGTCGTCGGTGGAATGAGATCACCACTGATACTGATGCGTCTCGGAGGCACATGGCCCAGGTGCATGTCATGTAGCCGGAGTTTTTATGTTTGTCAGCGTGATCTGCGGTTAGACTCTTGAGTTCTCCCTCCCCAACCCTCACAGGAGTTCCCCATATCCCTTTGCCCCCATCAGAATACCCCACAAAACCATATGCGACAAGCACGATCTGTTAGCACGTCAAATCTCATCAAGTTATTTTTGCTCTTATTTGTTTGTAATTTTATATTCACCTGCCGTTTTTACAAATCTTGCTGATTTCCAGCTTCATGGAGAAGCCTAACGCCAACCCTGGAAACATTATATTGGTTGTTTTATTAGCATAACTTTTATTGTTTTTATTGCGATAACTCAGTGTAATTTTTACCTTTATTTTCCCGAGCATCACACTCATTTATCTATTGTTTTGTCTGAATTTGGTTGTATTTGTCCAGAGCTGTCCTGTTTCACATAGGAGGACTCTATTGACAGAGTACAGCTCCACCCTGTGTGTGTGTTTCTGTGTGTGTGTGTGTGTGTGTGTGTGTCTATGAATGGTAATCATCAGTTTAAACGCTACAATAACAAAAAGTGATTTTCTTTCATTAGACCGACCTGGCTATCATCATTTAGATTCAATTTAGCCGTCCTCTGGAGGAAGCAAAGACAAGTGTATTACTGCGTCCTTTGTGAGACTCCCCCCCAGAGCTTTTTGTTTTGTTTTGTTTTGGTTTGTTTTGGTTTGTTTTGGTTTAGCTTTCACCAAGCAATCGTCTCCGTCCATATAAGGAGAGGACTGCCAGAAATTGTTACTGCCAATTATCAGAGATGATAAGGTGGTGCTTTTTCGGACCTCGTGTCAGTTGGTAAAACGGCATTTGGCAAAGTAGAAGGTGAGGGGTTCATTAAACCATCAGCACTGAGGGATTGGGTGGTTGGACGGGATTGACTTTAGTAATGCTGTTTGCAGATAGGATGAGCCAAAGGCGTGTGATGAGTTTACGGGAGGTGTCCTTTGGTAACATAAATATTGAAGAAAACTGGGTTGTTTGTGACAGTCTGTCTTTGGTCACTGATGTCATGTGTTTAGCCGAATATTTTCCTCTCCTCGTGTTTAAATAAGTAATGTTTGGGTTTCTCTGTACTGAAAGAGCTCTATTGAAAATAGGAAAATTGCCCAGATGTGTGAAAAACAGTGAATGGCTGCATGTCTCTTGTTGCATACCTTTGTAATTTTTGTATCCAGTCCAAGGAGTAGTAGTAGTTGTTGTGGTACTCTCGTTCAATGACAGCCGGGATGGGTTTCTGCATTCCTGAGACCCTAAGTGGAAGATAAGCGGGAAATAATGGAAGAATGGATGGATGGATGGACTGTCACTTGGTTTAACAGCGCAAGTAGAGCAAAGAACAGGTGTGTTAATTGCAAATGTGGGCAGATATTTTAGTTTGATTTGTGAAATGAATCATAATCAACTAGGATCCCATTATTCAAGAGCGAGAATGGGTATTGGATCATGCTTAACATTTTTATCATTTTATTTTGGGGGGTTGTTAAAGACGTAGTCGCTCCACTTTACTTTTCTGCAACGCTCCGTCCCAGAAACACAGCCCTCGCTGCTGGCAGTGCTAATGCAACCTCTGTCACACAGCGGAACTGTAATGTAGAGGACAGACAGTACAGATGAAGGACGAACATTTCGTGGGTTATATGATTTACTCTCAGAAAATATGTTCTTTTTTTTTTTGTTATTTTACTTGTTTCCTGAGAATCAGCTGAGGACGAGGGGATAAGATGTGTGCCTTTCTGCCATACGAAGTTCAGCTCAACCTTGCTGAATCAATAAATCAGACTGATCGGGGATAATAAAATGTGAGACGATTTCATTTATTTGATAAAAAAATACAAAAAAACAAGCACGATTGAGCCATATTGATATAGTATGTCTACGAAGATCCCCCTCTCCTGGGGGGGGTTGTCGTGATCCATCTGCGATCAGACTCATATACATATATCCCTCTTCTAAATGCATCTGAGTGACAGGCAGTGGGCACGGCTGCTCCCGCCAATGTATATTTTCCTGTTTTTACACTCTGCTGATTTTGCTGTCGTGCATCCTGCCTCCGACCGTGCCATTATTACTAACAACATGGTGATGGGTTTCCCTTGCGACTTATGGGAACGCACATTCACAGCACGCCCAGGTCAAAGGTCGCACTGAACCACAAATTGCATTCAAGGACAATGGGTGATTCATCTCGCTGATCAAATCTGCCACAGTATGTCATCTTCTGGTTTTTGATTAGAAGTCCATTTTGGTATCAGTTTCTTTTATTACTCTCGGCGCAGCCAGAAATAAACCTGATGTAATCGGCTCAAGGTCGCTTTTCCAAGGGCCAGATTTTATTCTGAAGACACAGATAAATGCCAAACACAATACTCAGTATTAAACAGCTCCTTTTAATATGGAATCCTGAGACACAATTCCATTGTAAATCCTAATCTAAAAGAGTAATGCAATCACAGATTTCTGATGAGGACCTTTTGTTAAGTTATGTGAATTATGAACAGAACAAAGAAACACAGGAAACCAAAGCAAGAAGCAGAAATAAATTTTAACATCGGTGCTAGTTCACACATTTTCAGGCAGACCATCCTTTGTATGCTTTTTATAACGACCACAGAAGAGAGTGCAGCCATGTCCGGAGGGATTTTTTTTTTGTTATTTGTTTCTTTCTTTTCCACACAGTTATTAAAGAGGACCTTGAATCGATGATGGAGCTGTAGCTCCTGCTGCATGGAACAACCCGATGTTTCAAAATAACCAAAATGTATAATGTTTCCCTCCCAAACATCCAAAATAAAGCGTCATGTTGAGAAGTATTTTTTGTACTGCAAAACACAAGGCGCAGGATTCTTTAAATCCAATCTGATTTCTGAATGTCACTCATGGAAAATACGTTGTGCAAAATTAGGCCCTTTTTCGTGCCTTTTTTATTTTCGATAAGCAGAAACCCCCGGGAGTTTAGTCCGGAGTCCACGATTTATAACAAAAAACAGGCACTGTCTGTCAACTGGCACCCATGAAGTCCTTGACTGCGCTGCTTTGTGCTTATTGCCTGCTGTAAACCATAAACAGCAGCCATTTCTTAGAGTTATATCATGGACCTGCCAGCTGCAACCCCTCTCTGTGCTGCAACCGGCAGTCGACGTTTCTCCTTTCATTCTCGCCAGCTGCTCTTTTCCCCCCTTGCATCCCACATTCAGATTGCTGTCTGAATATGTGATGCTGCCTGATGATGGCGGGTGGGGGGGGGTCAAGGCTTATAGCGTTGAGTGATAGATGGGTCATGCAGAATGTCATAAGACATTTATTGAACATTTGAAGGGGGGAGATGATAAGTGCTGATGTGCCCACTCTCAAGGCAGTGCCCTTTTAAATACTCCGCATGAGTCAACTCTATTGTCTTCCATTAAAAAAAATCTACGCGGAATGCATCAAAATGCGTTTGTTACGGATCTTGAATGCTAGAGGCGGAAGATAACAGACACTCATGAGGAATCTTATTACATTTGGGGAAATAAATCAGAATCCAAATGTTATCAGGAATCTATTTGTATCGTGTGTGTGTGTATGTGTATGCTTGTGTGTGTGTGTGTGTGTGCATCTCCACGTGCATGACTGTGAGCGCCTGGGTCAGTGATGACAGGGGTCTTATCCTCTCCTCGAGGCTCCCCTTCAGCAGATTTCCCTGCAGAGGCTCTCCCTTTCTACGGTCCGTGTTGTTTTGCCGTCCGTTTGGGCCCGAGCGTTCTGCTCCCCGCTGGAGGCCATTACAGGCCTTTTCATCTCTTGGTCCTGGGCGCTTGCAAGTCTGCCGTCTCGGTCCGAGGGGATAGGAAAAAACAAATGAATTCCACCATATATTTTCGTATATACTTAATTTGATCCTTTGGAGCATGTCCTCAGCCTTAGTTTTGTGAGGAGAGGAGACACGCAAGAAGGAATATTAATTAGATCAGCTTTTCTTGGCCCTAATTACACTATGATTACTCTGGTGTAACACTGTCGCAGCACTATTGACTTTGTTTATATTATGCCTTATTGACTCCGCCAAGTCCTATCATTCCGCACGTCCATAATGTTCTGTCGCACTGTGGTGGCCGTATGAGTAAAACTCATCAAAAAGAAATGCGAACGTGATGTTTTGTTGATTGGCAACGTGGCACTTAAATGTGAACGGAAAATCTCTGCTGATACTAGAATTATTATTTTAAATCCTCATTAAGAGATTTCTTTGCAACTCGGGGCAGAGGGGATGAGACGATGGCTTAATTTGAATCAATGCGGTAAAATCATCACAGCCATTTGGAAATCCTGCAAATACAACAGGTTGAAGAACTACTTCAATGTTTCAGGGGGCCTGAAAACGCTCTTGTTCATTTTCATCCCATTGTTTCCTGAAGGAAATATCCGCTTCTCTCTAATTATGCCTTTTGTGTTTGCCAGCAAAACATACAGTTTTAAGTTTATCTATCCTGGAAACTATCAGACAACCTCCTTGCAGACCCACAAGCGACGTAATCTTTATGACAAAGGACTTCACGGTAGGGAATCTCCAACCTCTGAATGGGATACAACAGTTGGTTAACAGCGATGAAGTGCCATGAACATATCAGCTGCGTTTCAATAAACTTCTATGCCGGTTTGATGTCAGCTTTCAAATGTGCTTAATGCAGGTTAGAAAACCTGTATGGTTAGTCTGTAAAATTAAGGCTTTCACTAATACTTTGCCATCCACTTTCACTCGTTCATTTTCCACAGCGCTTATCCTGCATTCAGGGTCGAGAGGCCGCTGGCGCCTATCCCAGCTGTCATTTGGCAAGAAACAACATTCACATATGGAAACATACAATCAATTAATCTCGCATTCACGTCACATAGAGACATACAACCGCTCACTCTCTCATTGACGTCTGTTAGAGGGATGCAACCATTCTCACTCTTCATTCGTAACAATTGACACTATGGGATGGGAGCAGGTATTAAACAGCCCTTTAGGTTGATGCCAAAACAAGATATTTGTTTTTATGGGCATGTAAAATTTTTTTATTTCTATTTGGGACATTAAACTCCCGTTTGGGAGAATATTTATGCGCAATGGCAGGCAAAGTTTGTGAGGTCAGTTTGAGATCACAAGGGGGGAAATTTTTGGGGGGGATTTTGTGTGTGTGATGATATGTGTGGGCAGAAGGTTTGCCATTTAGCCTGTAATTAAGTCTAATTACCACCATCTATCAGCACCCTGAGGTCGGGGAGTAAAACTCAGATTTGTGTGGCTGGTTGCTGGTTAGTCTCCTCCCTGTGATTTATCCCATCAATCAGCCAGTTCCATTCATCCAACTTCTACCGCTTATCCTGGAGTCAGGGTTGCGGGGGGTGCTGGAGCCGATCTCTGCTGTCACTGGGCGAGAAGCGGGGTACGCCTGGACCGGTCGCCAATGAATCGCAGGGCCATATACAAAGACGGACCACATTCAATCACTCATTGGAGGCAATTTTTTGCAAATGTATCCAATTAACCTTTGCTTTTCTTAATTAACGGGGACAACATGCACTAACCACGGCCAATGTGCCTCCCCGATCAGCCACTTACAGTTCATATTGTTGCCATTGGGATAGGATGCATTTGGGTGATGACGTCTGGAGGGGGAGGAAGCAACGGCCGGTAATGAGCCTGTACGCCAGGGCAGTAATCTCATCTAGATGTATTCTGGTACAAGTTGGCATGCTAATTTATTCATTCAAATGTAACTCAATCAATCCCCCCCCCCGCCCCCCCCCCCTCCCCGCCTCACTGTGGGCTCAATGAGGAAGCACGTCTGAGGAGAAGTTGGGTGCAGAAATATATTCCACCACCACAAGAGTCACCGAGCAGAGGATTTTCTTTTTCATATCTTGCGAACCCGAGAGGCAGTGTGCGGCTTGCGAATGGGCTGCCATTGCTTCATATTTAATATGACAAACATGCAAGCGAGGTGGTGAGAGGCTGGCACCGACGGAGGGGGTGCTTGCGTGCCCCGTGTTGGTACTCTTGCTTTTATCCTTGTTGGCCTGTTTGCGGTATGCATTTCTCGTGTTTGCTGCAGCGGTGCATGAAACGTGTCGCCGTCTGAATGTGCCTCAGCACTCGCTATGGTCCCGTCTCCATGGTGTGTGTGTATGTGAGTGTGTGTGTATGTGAGTGTGTGTGTGTGTGCGACCTGCAAGTGTGATTCATGGTTGTGGATAAAATCTGTCTTAATTCAGAAACATATCTATTTTTAGAAACTAAAAGCAAAACCTGAAATTGAACTAATGTTGTTTTCTGTTTTCTTCATCTCAAGTGAAACAGATCGTAAAAAGTACTTTTGTTATAACACACATTTCTCTCTCAACCCATATATATAAAATGTGGGCTCCAGCCTGACATGGCTATATGTCTGTGCAGTCTTCAGTTTACCATCCTGTCTCACAAAATCCAACAATGGCACTGAATTGAGGTTTCGGTTCTGGGGCAGGACTTTCCCCGAATCCTCATCTATTGAACAAATTGACGGTTCCATCTCAGGGGTTCCAAGACAATCCGGGCAGAAATAAAGTGCATTGAGAAGTAGCACCTTTCAGGAGAGCGTGTAAGGAAGACAGAGGTTCACACAAGCTACACCCAGCCATGACTTATTTCTGTCACTACCTTTTGTGTCTCACTCTATTTTATTTATTCACTGGTTGGTCAAGAAGCAGCACTACATTCTCTATACATATACAATGGGAAGAACAAATGTTTGATACCCTGCTGATTTTTCAGCCTTTCTCACTTGCAAAGCATGTTGGTCTATAATTTTTATCATAGGTACTCTTTAACTGTGAGAGACAACTAAAACGAAAATCCAGAAAAACACATTGTATGATTTTTAAGTAATTTGCTTTTTAATTAACTAATAATTCATTAATACCCATGGGGAATTCATCATCTGCAACCCGTCACGGATGAACCATGAACAGTAGGCTGCCGTCCACCACCTCCAGGGGAGCAGTTTGGGGTTCAGTGTCTTGCTCAACAACACTTCGACACACTTGAAGGAGCCAGGAATCAAACCAGGAATGTTCAGGTCCAAAGACAAACATGCCGCCCCCTCCTTTGACATAAGTATTTGATACATCAGAAAAACAGAACTTAATATTTGGCACAGAAACCTTTGTTGGCAATTACCGGGATCACAAGTTTTCTGTAGTTCCAGATTCGCACACACAGCAGCTGGGATTTTGGCCCACTGCTCCATAAAGATCTTCTCCAGATCCTTCTGGTTTCAGGGTAGATGCTGGGCAATATGGACTTTCAGCTCCCTCCAAAGATTTTCTATTGGGTTCAGGTCTGGAGACTGGCTAGGCCACTCCAGGACATTGAGATGCTTCTTACGGAGCCACTCCTTTGTTGCTCTGGTTGTGTGTTTCGGGTCGTTTTCATGCTGGGAGACTCAGCCACCACCCATCTTCAAGACCCACCTTCTTGCTGAGGGAAGGAGGTTGTTGGCCAAGATCGTGCGATACATGGCCCCATCCATCCTCCCCTCAATACGGTGCATTCGTCCTGTCCCCTTTGCAGAAGAGCATCCCTAAACAACGAGGTTTCCACCTCCATGCTTCACGTTTGGGATAGCGTTCATGGGGTTGTCCTCTTCTTTATTCCTCCTCCAAACACAGCGAGTGGAGTTTAGACAAAAAAGCTCTATTTTGGTCTCATCCGATCACATGTCCTTCTTCCATTCCTCCTCTGGATCATTCAGATGAACATTGGCAAACTTCAGATGGGTCTGGACATGTACTGGCTTGAGCAGAGGGATCTTGTGTGCGCTGCAGGATTTTAATCCATGATGGCGTAGTGTATTACTGATGTTTTTTTTGAGATTGTGGTCCCAGTTCATTTCAGGTCATTGACCAGGTCCAGTCCTGTACTTCTGGGCTGATCCCTCAACTGCCTCATGATCAATGATGCCTCGCAAGGTGAGATCTTGCATGGAGCCCCAGACCGTGGGATATTGACTGCCATCTAGAACTTCCTCTATTTTCTAATAATTGTGCCAAAAGTTGTTGCCTTCTCACCGAGCTGCTTGCCTATTGTCCTGAAGCCCATCCCAGCCTTGTGCAGGTCTATCATTTTATACCTGATGTCCTTACACAGCTCTCTGGTCTTGGCCATTGTGAAGGGGTCGGAGTTTTTTTGCTTGAATGTGTGGACAGGTGTTTTTTTTATACAGGTAAGGAGTTCAAACTGGTGCAGTTAAAACAGGTAATGAATGGAGAACAGGAGGGCTTCTTGAAGAAGAACTAATAGGTCTGTGAGAGCGACAATTCTGACTTGTAGATAGATGATCAAATATTTATGTCATTCAATAAGATGCAAATTAATTACTTAAAAAATCATACGTGTTTTTTCTGGATTTTTTTTTAGATTCCGTCACTCACTATTGAGGAGTACCTTTGAGAAAAATGACAGACCTCTACATGCTTTGCAAGAGGGAAAAGCTGAAAAATCAGCAGTGTATCAAATACTTGTTCTCCCCTCTATACATATACATATACTTAGTGAATAGAGACATACAATCCACTCACTGTTGTTCGCATGTCATATGGATGCAACAATTCACCCTCTCATTCATATGTCATGTAGAAACATACAGTTTAGTGTTATGTTTTTGAGGGAAACCCACACAGACACGGGGAGAACATGGAGACTCCACACAGAAAGACCTGGAATCCAACCAGGCACCTTCTCGCTGTGTAGTGGAAGTGTTAGCCGCTCCTCCGGTGAACTTAACCTTAGTCATTTGAGAGCATGGGGAGAATGCAGTCATATTAACATTATAAATATTTAATGTAATTAAAGCAGTGAAGGACGGCCAAATCAAAATTAGGAAAATGAATCCTTGCGGATGCCAAATAAAGAGTGGAGTGGAACTTTTTTAAGGGGGACCGCTATCTCACCATCGTAAAACCACAATGTGTCATTCACATACGTACAAGATATTCAATCAAAATATATGGCTTCAAAATGAAAATATAAAAACACAGTTGAACATTTCAAGCCACAGGCATGTCCAGCAAGTAGATGTTTACTAATGTCAGCGCAGTCAACATATTTGTATGACAATCCTATAATGTTTTTTTATTTTTATTCATTTTATTTCTAAATCAATCAAAAAAAAAAATTGTCTAATTTCACCTTCTATGTATGTGTATATATATATATATATATATATATATATATAATGAAAGCTTTATTGGTAAAAATGAAAAACCTACTGTCACCTAGTCAGAAAACATCACGTTGACACTGAATAATGATGACAGCTGAAAGATGTTAAGTCAAGTGTCGAAATTACCTGGCATATTGCGTTTGTGTGTCTCAAATATCGGCCTGTTTATCACAACTGAATCAATATAAAGTGTCAATCTTGGTCTGATAGGACGATCTGTCATGAACATGACAGCACCTCATCAATATTGCCTAAAACGCCACTCTTGAGTGGCTTCGCTTGACTCCGTGTGGCTGTTCAGTGCTGACAGGTTTCACACCCCGTGCCCAGTATTTGAAACAAAAAACAGAGGATTTCCATTAAAAAGATTTCCCCAGCCCTGTTTCAGCTGTGTTGCTGATTTAAGAAAACTCCAACTGAGACATGGTAGACATTAGAAATTAATTCCCAAAAGCTTGTGGCACTTAGTTTTACTATTTGTTTGATGTGTGACACCATCAAGGAGCCTGTCATGACAAATTATGAGCCAGATGTCCTCTACATGTTTCCTGCGATGTGACATGGGCATCCATAACATGCTCAATACTCGTGTATTCTGGGCTCCCCGTGATCCCTCGGAGTGAACAGGGCTTGAAAGCGGATGGATTGTTGTAAGTTCCCGCCAGAGTCCCTAAAATATGTGTGCCCACCACCGAAATATTGATTTTATGTTTTCTTGTCTTGCTGTCACTGTACCGTCTAGGAACAGCGATTCGATTACCGTGTTGTTTCACTGGAAGGGCTAATCTTGTAGACCACATGAATGGTAAGTGGTCTCTAAAAGGCTGTCAGTGTTTATTAAATGATAGCTCTCTGAAAAGGTCATCAACCCTGTTTGTTCACACACACAAACATCATTCCACTCCCTCGAGCACGGAAGACATTCAGTCGGAGCCCAAACACTGTGGTAGAGACGGGCGGGCCAATGTCACCCATTACTGACGTCAGATAACGGTGCTATGTTTGCTTCTTTCAGCTGGAGATCAATCATCTGTTTATTAGCAGACAATGCCAGTTTGTTCTCGTGACAAGTGACTCCACGGATATAACATCGAGAGAACTTGAGCTCAAATTTAGTATATATTTTTGTTTTTTAATATGTCTCCACACTGAATGACAGAATTGTGGTTTTCTTGCCTTTTTTTTGTACTAGAAAGGCTGAACTTCATCTGTCATGACTGAAATGTGAAATCACAAAATTGAATGTGAATTAACAGGCCTGATAAAGGAATGGAAATAGGTTAATGGAGAGGTAAGCAACCACTGGGCAAAGGAGCATTATACACGATACAAAATATAAAGTGCAGGTTCAGTGTTGTTCAAAGTAGTAAGATGGTGATGCAAGAGTCATGTCGTCGGTGAGGGGGTGCAAAAATGAGCTAATTATAGGACTGTCTCAGAAAATTTGAAAATTGTGATAAAGTTCTTTATCTCCTGTAATGCAATTAAAAAAAAACAAAAATTACTTTTTCATGATATTCTAATATTTTGAGATAGAATTTTTGAGTTTTCTTAAGATGTAAGCCATAATCAGCAATATTAAAATAATAAAAGGCTTACAATATTTCAGTTGATTTGTAATGAATCCAGAATGTATGATATTTTTGTTTTTGTAATTGCATTACAGAAGATAAAGAAGTTTATCACCATATTCTAATTTTCTGAGACAGTCCTGTAGAATAATAAAAAATAAATAAAGTGACAATCAGGGACAGATCTTTTTGTTAATATTTGACATGGTGTGTTCAGTAGAGCGATCCTTGTGGAGAAAAGGCCGTTCATTTTTGACTTTAATTTAACGAATAGATCTGCTCCCCACAGCTATGAACTGATAGCTGACATTTCAAGATGTTTTCTTTTTTTTTGACCAGAAGAAACCTTTGTCTCCTCTCAGGTTGTAGCAGACAACCAGACTGTGAGGGCCGATTCCAATGCAGCTCATTTGATAAAATATTAGCGGCCACAACAGAGTGGCTTCTTTATTTTTGGATGGAAAAAACAACCGAGGAGACAAGTTATGTTGAGTAACAATAACAGAGGCGGGTGAACATGTTGATGCCGATGAGCATCGACAACATAAACTCATTGATCAAAATCGGATTTAACAGTTGTGGGTCTCGGACACGTACAGTCTGTGTTGTAAACAGCCACACTGAGACCCTTCAACAACAAGCATCAAGCACGCAGAGCAACAGTTTCAATCTCCATTAACCAAACGTCCGAGCCAGCCTGAGCAGCAGCGGCGCCAGGGATGAGAGTGCAGTGACAATAATGATGGCCGCCGTTCAGCAAAGATGTCTAAATAATGAAACAAACTCGTCCGCTCCCCCAAAAAATAAAAGCCGGGAACAATAATCACGGAGAGAGAGTACACTGCGTGACCTACATTGTCACTGATGTGCCGTTTTGGAAAAAAAAAAAAACGTCTACATTTTCTTCGAGATCCTGCACTCGTGGGGCAGGGCACGCTGTCCAGGGCGAGGCGTACAATCACGAGGTAGGATGCGGTCATGCAATTCTTGCAATTAATGATAATGAATTATTCATTTATAAAGAGGATGAGATACATTAGCCATTTATCCCCAGAAGGTGACACATCGGAGGCCCGAGTTAATGGAATAATTGTCCCCTGTAATCTTGTCAGTGGAGTCAAATGAGCGGACACTTGAAAATTATTCACTTCAAAGGTCCTACTTCATGTTAAGCTCATATTTTATCAGGCATCTAAAGAGTAAGTGGGTGATTACAAGGTCATGTTCATCCATGCACTCAAGAAATTGCTCTGGTGTTGCAAAGTTCGTATTGATTATAGTTTGTACCGGTGCATAAATATCTATGGCACTTGAGTTTATTCTTGCATGGTAGTCTTTCTTGTTTCCTGAACCACAGCATAATCCTGCAAAGCACTGAGTTCTATCAGCTCCGAGGCGGTCGTGTCGAATGATTTTTGGATGGATATGAGTTAGTCTTCAGTCTTTCTGCAGCCTGACGCAGCTTCACATAAAACGCTGCACATTATATGGTTTGTTCGGAAATCTTCTCCAGCCTGTAAGTCAAAGCAGAACCGCGCTTGCTTTTCATTCTCAAAGAAAAATGCTGAAAAGCGGGGAAAAGTGCTCGGAAATCCAGGGGCGAAGCAGAGGAACAGGATGAAGAATTAGAACCAAAATGTACTGAAAAAAAGAAGTGAAGTTGTGTGTGTCTACAGAAGTGAGTTATCCTCATATCAGTTGTTATTAGAAAAACAAGGCATTTCTGATGAGATGAAGACACGAAATACATTCAATGCTGTTCCGTCCAGCGGCCGCCCCTCCTCTGTGTTTCTCAAATTGCCATGCAGGGGTTCTATATTGTCAATCAGATCACCTGAAGCCAATCAACTACGGCCAATCACTGCGTGCTTACTTCTTTAAGAGCCGGCACGGTGGTGGCTGAGGTTCAGCATGCCAAGGTTGAGGTGCTGTGGCCTCGTGTGTTAGCGGCCGAGGCTGACGTGGTTGCTCTATGAACCTAAATTCTATGTTGTGTGTCATTGAGGTTGCTGATTGGGGTGTTTGTTTTTCCTCGTGTTTCAGTTAGAGCTGCCCTTGTTCTACCTGCAGATCCTGAGGCAGTGCATTGCTCTGCTTGTGAGGACTCTGTTTTCATTCATTTTGTTGATAGCAACAGGCAACCTGCCACTTTTTCCTTACTTGCAACTCTGCATTTTTTTTTTTTTTTTTCCAAGCTTTCATAATAGATTTATTGAGTACCAATCATACCTGGTTTTGTTCCCTCTTGCTTATGAAAAATGTGTGTGGCCCTTTTTGTTTTTTGTTTTTTTTACCTGTGGATTCATTCAAGTGGTGGTGGTATGAGGTCACGGTTGCCTCCTCAAGAAGCCTGAAATCAGGTCAAACAAAGTCTGCACCCTCTATTTTACCTGTAAGCTGCGCCACTGGGATTTTCAAGTGAAAACCATCTGTCTAAGTTGTGGGTCCCTGCTTGAGTGCAACACCCGAATGGACTGGTGCACCTTTTTGTGAATGTGTTTTCCTTTTATTTGTGTTCGTATCTGAGATTGTTACATTCTGTTGAATCCTGCTGCCATACAGAGAGGAAGGCAGTTTGAGGTTCAGCCCCACGGCTATTTGCTGTTACCTCCTGTGGCAGCTAGAGGTCAGCAGCTTCCAAACATTGTTTTGGAGAATCCCAACAGCGAGAGCTGTGTGTGCGCGCTGTAAACCGATTTTCTCTGAGAAAATATATATGTTTAACTTAACACACAGTAATTGAAAGCTGAAATGTTGTGTGTTTTTTCTGGGGTTCACTTAGTCTGATTTCATTTTACATGAAGTTTGAAATTGAGAAACTGTCACAGGACTGAACTCTTGCTCATTTGTTTTAATAAACCTTTAACACAATGAATTGATTACTTAGAGATTTGGTTTATGAGCCTGTGGAATCATGTCGTAGTCCCTTCCATCAGCAGAGGGCAGTGTGTTTCTGTGGCCTGTCTTTCCCTCTTTGAATGGTTTCAGCTGCTGGAGTGACTCTTTCTGCTCCTTGGCCGTCCTCTGCATTGGTTTGCTTCTTCTGTGTCCTTCGCCTGTCCTCGAAGTCTGTGCTCGAGTTTAAAAAGGCAAAGCAAAGGTGAAGACTCTTCAAGCAACATCTGTGTGTGTGTCTGAAGCCAAGTCTTTGAGAAACTGACCGAGGTTAACCCATCTGCTCTGCTTACCGGTAAGAAGGTCTCCGGTTCAATGGTTGAAGGGGAACAGTCTGAATGGGTTTCCTCAAACTAAAAACATGCAGGAGGTTCATTGGTGACCCTGAATTGCCCAGAGGTATGAATGGCTGCATATGACGTGTAAATGGAATGAATTTTTGCTTGCCACTCTTAGTGTCCCTGTCAACATTCTGGAGTGATCCCCGCCTCCTAGCCAGTGACAGCTGGAGTAGGCACCAGGTCTCCCAGTAACCCTGAGCGTAGGATAAGCAGTATTGAGTGTTCTTCTTATCCTTTCAGCTTTTCCCTTCAGGGGTCGCCACAGCAAATCAACTTTCTCCATCTAACCCTATTCTCTGTATCCTCTCTCACACCAACTACCTTCATAGCCTCTCTCAATACGTCCATAAATCTTCTCTTTGGTCTTCCTCGCGACCTCCTGTCTGGCAGCTCCAGTTCCAGCATCCGTCGATCAATATATTCACTATCCCTCCTCTGTCTGGCTTCTCTGACCTTCCCTCCAAAACATTTAACATATGTTGTTCCTGATCCTATCCGTCCTGGTCACTCCCCAAAGAGAACCTCAACCTCTTCATCTCTTCGACCTCTAGCTCTGCCTCCTGTCTTTTCGTCATCGTAGCTGTTTCTAGCCCATACGGCATTGCACCCCCATCAAAATGAACACAAAGTAATCACGTGTCCGTTAACCCGCCACCTTTATTTTCGCATGGGCTTCCGCAGGAGTGGCAAAAATCAAACTAGGCACATCATGGGTGTGAGATGAGCCACAAGCCACGGGAGCGAGCGTTCATTCAGCAGCTGCTCAGCTCGACTGCTGCCTCACACACTGATTGAAGTGCACTGGGGTGCTTCAGCCCCTTGAATACCGCTGTGTCTGGTCAGTCTGCCTAAACCTCTACCCTGCCTGGCCTTAATCATTCGGCCAGGGAGTAATCCAGTCCTCTCCTCCGGGTCCAAATCAAACGCAGAGTGAGAAGTACAGTAAGAGCAAAACTCATTCTGCTGAGCTTATCTGCTGCGGTGCGAGTAGTTAGCGAGCATCGATTTCGCAGCAATCTATCTCTTGCTTTCTGACAAGCGGTATTTGCGCTTCAGCGGCCCGATGCAAAACAGCGAGGGAGGGTGGTCGGGGTCATTTCCGAAATCAGTAACTTTTGGTAAACGCCGCCGCTTGTAAACAGACATTTCATCTGCGATGTCAGTTTGCTGAAGCCCGCGTTCTGCAATCCTCCATCCATCAGCTCAGCGGTCTTTGTGTAGTCAACAGTGACAGATTCCGGAGGCTCGGCAGTCCAACCCCAGCTTGAGACGACACAGCTGCCCCCCTTTGCTGCCAATTAAAAAAACAGCTTGCTGAGATGTGTCCTTTCCCATGCAGGCTTTATTTTCTTTCTGGCCACTTCAAACTGTAAAGGTGCAGTCAGCGTTACTTCCACTGACACGCGCCGTAATGACACCGTCGGCTTTTGTTTTTAGCACGTCCCATCACTCATTCGTGAAGGCACGAATGTGAATTTATCATTCTATCGTGAGGGTTTGGAAATCACGCAGTGTGTCTGCATCCAGAATCGCCATGGAAACAGAGCACCTTTAAGTCCCTCCCACGTCAAGAAAGAAATATGGTCCAGATTCACTTTGAGGTACATGAATGTTTGTGAGCTGTGCCTAGTGTAGCTACCTCATAGCAAGAGGGTCCCTGGTTGGATTCCAACAGGGGGCCTTTGTGTGTCTCTAAGCTCTGCAGATTCTTCGGTTTCTTTACGCAGTCCAAAAACATGCAGCTGGTCGCTCTTCAGGAGGCCCTGAATAGTCCAGATGTATGAATGAGTGCGTGAACGATTGCATGTCTCCATATGACGTGTGAATGAAGGAGTGAATAGTTGCATGTCTCTATGTGACCCTGTACCTCGCTTCTCGCCCAGTGACAGCTGGGATAGGCTCCCGCCCACCTGCAACCCCTGCAGGATAACGGGTATAGAAACGAATGAATGAATGATGGAAAAAAAATGATGAAAAGATCCATTACCTTAAGATGTGTAAAGCAAATACAGTCTTTTTCTCCTCTTTATTCTGTTTGGGAAAAGACAAAACTGTATTTATGTGGTAGCCGGGAGAGTAGAGTTGCCAAACAGAAGAGAGTGTGGCGTCAGGTCAATGAGACGGCTCAAAAACTCCATGAATAAAATCCAATCTGCAACGGGGCGAAATACCAACCCTTTGTTTTAAATAAGCTCTCCAACACGAACTCTGAGCATTTAAAGAGAGAAAGGTGTCCGACAGGTGTGAATAGCAAGAATTCTAATGAATAACCAGAATCACATTTTAGCGGGCGGAAAATTTCAGGGGAATTGAAATCCAAACTTCTGCAGCGGCTTGGATGAGTCTTGACTAACTTCAGTATTATGATAACTATCACGTCCAACAAAAGAGGTCACAAAAACCTTCTAAATCAAAGTCGCCATTGACAAAAAAGTAGTTGTACGTTTGTTTTTTTTAAACAAGTCCTCATATCATTCAGATTCCAGCCCGTGTTTCTCATATTGAGGCTATGGATCGTCTTTGTTTGCTTTCTTTAGGGGCAAAAGGTTTGTTTTTAACTACTTCTCAATTAAAGTTAACCGTTTCCAAATGGCATTAGCGATCAGCCGTGAAATTGGCGCCAATCAGGTCCGTGCCTCCCGGGAGGACTCAGGTCTGACGTTTCTCAGCTCCCCAGGTTTCCAAGTAACAGACGGATCCATCGTTTATGGTCCTTGTGTGTCCTCACACATTCTTGTGACCTTTTATGATCTCACCAGGAAGTATGTGATCTGAGTGTAAGAATGCACCACTTCTAAAAACTTCGCTGGTTGAGAAAATAACACATCTAAAAATATATAATTCTTTTTTTTTTAAAAAGACTTGTAAACTTTAAAAAGTCAAGCTCAACCTGACACTTTGACACATCCACTCCAAAGTTTCACATTTATATCAGGATTTGTCACGGTTTTCACACCAGCTCCCCGATTTTGATCGGCGGATTTATTTTTCCGCATGAATAGATGTGAAGAAGGACAGCTGGATATGTGCCCTCTGTGTGACGAGGAATCTTCATGGGACACATCTGTTATGGGGAATCCTCTCGGATCTTTAGCTGAGGACGGGCTTTGGCCAACACATTTTAGGGGCGTCAAGACATTAACGCTCAAGAATCAATTCTGACCACGGCCTTCTTTGCGTGTGTGTGTATTTGTGTGTGTGTGTGTGTGTGTGTGTGTGCGCGCCATGTCGTCTGTTTGGGTATGTCATCGAAAAATTTCCAATTATTTTGACCACACTTGTAATTCCACCAAACGCTGTCACATCTCATCCATCTTGGTCAACCATCCGTGGCCATTTTAGGGTTTTCCACGTTTTCTCATCCCGCTTCTCAGTCTCCGGCTGATTTCATAAGACGCTGCCAAATTTTTACAAAGTGAAGCCCATTGCCATGGTAACGGACATGACAGGTATAGTTTACAACCACAGCGACAGAGGCGACAGAGGCCGATGTTGCGCTAGGTTTCCTGCAGAGAAAAGCCCCATCGTAGCGGCGTCAGCACATCTTTGTAGACTTGTAGACATCTTTGTTGACTTTCCTTTTGGATCCTGACAATTTATTCTAGATACGAAAATCAAAATCCCTGAATTGAGATTTTTGCCCTCCCGAGATCTTGTTTACTTAATCAGACAGGCACCCCATCAGTGCAGTAATATGCCTATTAATTGGGAATGTAAAACAGGAACTGTATCTCCGAACTTCCTTCAGGCCTGAGAATCTCCAAACAATGATACAGGCCTGATGTTCTAGCGGAGCGGTCAGGTCATATATGCTAAAGCGTGCAGTATTCGTGTCGAACGGTGATCTAGACCTGCGTGCACAACAAAAGCTCTGGATTTGCTCGTAGTTTTCGGGATCGGTATATTATCAGTACATTGGTGTATTTTGAATGGGTAATGCATTGGCCTCGCAGAAAATCTTATTCTGATTGCAGACTCCCTCTGTTCCCGGCATGTGAGGTAATGTAGTCTGGGTGATTCTCTAAGTCTATCGCTGTGTCTACGTGCAGGTTCAAAGAAGTCTGTCTCTATTCAACTAGTGTTAGCAATAATAGTACCATAGGGTGATAAAAAGTAATGCAAAAAAGAAACTTGGAAATCCAAATGTGGAAAGGAGAGAGGGAGAAATGTGAAACACATTGAATAATCCTGTTTTTCTAATTTTGTAAAAACCCGAAGCGACGAAACATCCTCGCATTTTTTTTGTTTTTGTTTTTTTTTTTTGTTTTTACTGTTGTCCTTAGGTCCACATGTATTTCTAATTATTTTTTGTTTTTTGTATGAGGAAAAATGGGATTGAAGATTTTGTTTTGATTTGCGTTCAAATTGATTCCCAGAAAAAAAAACCTCACCAGCTAAAACCGGATTATATTTGACCCTTGCCCTGTCAGAGGGAAAACACTGTAATATTTACATCAATCACACTGTGAGAAAAGCGTCTGCAATGACGGTCATATTTTATGTTAATGAGATTATTTTTCCCAATACCTGCAAATAAATTTCCCGCTCTAACATATGTTTTGCAGCGTATTCGGTCTTGAGACAGTTGAGATGCTTTTCGCACAACAGCGGGGAGAGCTGGACGTTTGCAGCCATGGGTATGTCGTCTTGATTTGGCGTGGTTTTATGCGTGGGATGGATAAACCATCCGCACGGCTTTTCTGTGAAACCATCAAAAGGGTGCCGGTTCAGCCGCACATCGATGGAGACGCCTTCATGGAGAATTTGCTCGTCCATCTGCCGGCCCCTTGCGTGTTGTCCACCGGGCATCTACTGCCTTCAAGAGAAGGTGTCATTTTTATGCTGGTGAAACAAAAGCTGGAACGCAGGCTCCTGGGCTCCGTGTGTGGATCCAAGCAGCTAGCTTCATCTGACAGCACCAGTTTATCGATTCATTCTGTTGTGTTTAGAGGAAAAGTAGAGTCGAGCTATTTTTTAACAGGATTATTTCAGTATGTTACCAGTCAGAGAGCTTTCTTAATGGACTGGGAAATTATTCTGACACACATATAACCCAAAGATGCAAACCGTGAGAAGACTGAATAAAATCTCAAAATCTGTTATGGGTGATTTGGTGTCTGTTTTGGCTTTGTTTTTTTTCTTGCATTCTTCCACCCCACCCCACCCCCACCCCCCCCCACCCCCATCTTTCAGATTGATTTACAGCTGGGGAGAGAAATACGCCTTGCTGGATGTAACGCCGAAAACTCTTAAAGGTTGGGTTTCTTCCTCCGTTCTCAACTGAGGCTTTGCTGTAATCTCATACAGCTGTCAGATGCAGAAAATAGATTTTCAAGCGCTGGAGGGCAAATAGTTTCAAGTTTCTGCAAATTCATGATGAGACAAGGGCTTGAAAATTGAATTGAAGGCTGGAGCTAATGTGCTGCATTACGCCAGTTTAATTCATCCCTCACCACTAAAATAAAAAATCCCAATTAATTCAGATTTAATATGTATTTATTTCAGTTTTTGTTTTTTTGTTTTTTCCAAAACAAAACTGCAGACTGAAAAAAAAAGTTGTATTGGGAACACACAAGAGACGAGTCAAAAAGTGTAAATAGCTTCAGTACACACATAAATTAAACATCAGAATAGATCAGGTTCCATCACCTCGGGAAAAGTCATGTAAATCATCATGGATAATCATGGATAATCAGCATTTACATCAAATATGAATACATTCATAATTATTGTCCATGTGCTTACTAAGCGTCCCTCCTTTCCTCATGCTTTAAACACAAGAAGCACCAAACTGAAACCAGATTTTATTAAAGCATGTGGGACAAGCGTCCGTCCAGAGTCCTCGTTTCCTTTCCTTCTCCACTGATGAGGTTGAGACACTTCGATCTCAGGCACTTTCTGATACCGTGACGATACACACTAAGAAACAGAAATGTCCCTTACACATGGAGAAGCCTTACATTCTTTACACAATGTACACTATTCGTCAGCATTTGCTTATGTCTCATATTATTCTCCTTTAAACGAACCACGTGGTTGTTAATTAATACTCATCAAGTAATATCAGGCGGGTATCCAGCCTTGCTTCAAACGTCGTCCAAGCCGCTTTCACGTTGCTGAGCAAAAAACGTAAAAGAATTGCATTGTTCGCCATGACGAAGTCCAACCTTTTCTTGCCCTGGAGTTAATATTCTTTAAATATGAGCTGTCATGATGAAAAGTCCTTTTAACATATTGGCAATGTATCGAGCATCAGCAATAATTGAAAATACTTTTTTGTCATTGCCTGAAACTCTACTGAACTTTCTCTTTCTTCAATTGTTATTGTATTATATTTACTGCAAAAATGAGGGTTTGCGTTCGGAGGATTGAAACGAGAGCAAAACTGTCTGCTGCCAATGTTTTATTCCAAGCAAATTCAAAGCTACATTTTAAAAGCGTTCGTGACACAGCCGTAACAATTCTGTTTCGCGTAGGTTTTTTTTGTCTCACGTTCGCAGGGTAACTCCTGCGCACCATGCCAATTTACAGGACTATTTTGGGGATTAGCACATTTTAAGTTGTAATTGCAATTCTTCATTCATTCATTCGTTATCTATAATGCTTGCCATGCAGGTTTGGGGTGAAGGGTTCTATTCCAGTTGTCATTGGGCGAGAGACGGGGTTCATCCTAGGACCTCAAGACCCCAGGCACGCTCACCAGGCCATCATAGGGCCACATCTGAAGGCATACATCTGTTCCCTCTCTTACTCATATGTGTGCGCAATTCAGGGTCTCCAATGAACCTCCTGCATGTTTTTGGACTTCAGCAACAAACCCCAAGCTGACTCGGGGAGAACATGGGAACTCCTAAAAGAAAAGCCCGCCGGAGGAATCCAACTGGGGACCTTCATGCTTTGAGTCCAAACTCGCTAACCGCTGCACCACCGTGTCGCTCCTAACCGCAATTTGTCTTTTTACCGAACTCCTGAATTTGCACTGGGTGATATCCTGTTCACACACATTCTCCACTTGTGCACACATGATACACATGTACATAACAAATCTGCATAGATTGCCGTTTCAACCAGGTTTTTATCAAATATCTCTATTCTCCTTCATTACAGGATCAAGCTTCAGCAGTAGTTTCACGCGTATAAGCTTGATTCGTTTTGTGAAAAAGTTTTTCCCTGCTAATAATCAGGCCTGGGACACCTGATGGTTCTCATTATTGTTGCATCTCCCTTGAGATGAGCATTGGCTGTGGTTTGTTGACTTAATCTCCTTCCTTTAGGGCTTTGTCATGGTGTCAGAAATCATCTAATTTCCTCCTTCATTCCAGTTATCACTGTACAGGGCTTTTCCACTCGACTTGTCTGCGGGAATTTACACTTGCTTATTCTCCAGTGTCAGATAAATCAAATTTCTGTTTTCCAAAAGTGACAATTCAGGATGTACATCATTATGAAACACGAGCAAAGCACTTTTATAAAACCACCCATTACATTACCTTTCACCTATAAAACAAAATCTGGCATTATATTGATCTATATATAAAGACCTTAAGTGGATTCCTTCACAAAATAGTAATAACCTGATAATTTTACACTTCATGGGAATGTAAACCCCCCATGATTTAAGGCATACAGTTGTTATGCACATGTCTACATTTTGAATTAAAGACAGGAGATTTACATCTGAGCGCTATCTGGAGTCTTCTCAGAGCTCTCGGGCTCGGTGAACCCCAGTGTGCATTAGAAAATATAATGAGCCATAAATCCATCTCTAAATGTTCATGATGATAAACCCAAGCAGAATTAATGAATGGCTGAACTCAATTTAAAAACGTGTTTCGTACGACAGCCGAGGAGCAAAACATGTATTCCCCCAACGGAGCTCTACAGACAAGATGTAGCTTGTCTTTGTGAATTTTCAAAAACGCCTCGAAATATTTCCCGGTGTGGAGCATCTCCTTCGGCTCCGCTGACCCCAAAGGCTTGAAGACGAATGAAAACATATTAAAAAAAAAAAAACAACCTAGGATAATAAATCAAAAGCGAATCATTTGACCTTACTTACGTAACACCATCTGATCTTCAACATTTCGATAGCAAGGACAACGTCGAACACAGACAAATCGGAGAGCCATTTCAGCACTTAAAAATCAAAACAAAGACACGGCATCATTCAAGAAGAATGGGACTCCAACGTATTCCCACGATAGGGTATTTTTGTGATTTACACCATCCAAAGCCGCTTTTCCATTGAAAACATGAAGAAAAAGTGTATAAAACAAACATTTATACAACAGAATAAAACCCTTTGAGTATTTGAGTAAATCTCTGAGGGGAAAACACCAGCGCTGCAGATACCTGCGTTTTGTATCTGTTCCCGTCATGTTTCAAACGAGCAAAGCCGATAAATGATCATAAACCCATGTTTCACTTCATGGGAACACGAGTCTTTCGAAGGCGTCCGAGCTGTTTGCGACGTGTCACAATCCTGTTTTGGCGAAGGCTGCAGCTGCTGAGCCTTTCCCTCTGAGCATCTGACACCGGCTTCATGCATTATGTACAAGTCAGATTTTCAGGCATTCTGGGTAGCATTACATACAAGGGGGAGGCAGAAACGCTCCGTGTTCTTGTCGCATCACTTTTGCGGTGAGGTGATCCAGGACGGATGCAAAAAAAACCACAACGTCTTAGATCCCGGTCTCGGCTGCCAAGTCCATCGTCTCCACATCAGTCAACATAGCTGCGCCAGCACGAAGAAAGGTGAACATCGGGGCCTACAAAGTTGTGTAAATGTAGACAAAGATGATGACCACTAAATTGAGAATGGTCCCGATGATGCCCAACATGGCCAAGATGGTCTCTTCCTTGCTTTCCTTGTCAAGAACTCCCTTCTCCTCATCACTGTAGACAGTGTTTACCATTTTCCCTGGAAAAGTCTGGAGTTTTCGTCTCAGACCGGTCTGGAGTGAACAGATAAGAGAGGAAAGACAAAACACAAGCCACGTGTTAGTCACTGCAAATGCGGAGATTTCCTCGCGAATGCTGGACTGCGATAAATGTGTCCCTTGATGAGGTCTTGGCAATGAAATAATTAGCATAGTAATTAAGAGCTCTTGCGTATGATTGGCATGATACCATGTGTTTTTAATATTATAGTGCACATTGAGATTAAAATGGATTATATTAAGATGGCTGTAAGCCGCTGACAGAGGTTCCCAAAATTAAATGTTCCGGCGCCATAAACGCACTCATTTCAATGTTGAGTGTGAATAACTGTGTGTCAAATAAGTTTTGGGAGATTTTATTTTGATTTAGAGTTGATATGCGAGTCAAGTGACAACAAGAAGAACTTTCTTTGGTATTTGAGATCGATAAGATTGACACACACACACACACACACACACACATACAGAGAAAGTTAATGAATGACCCTGGCTGGTGCTTCTGGTTTGGTGAGCACACAAGAATCTGCTCTTTACTGATTTCCCGTCATCCGATGGAAAAATTAAACTACTGGATGATTTGAATTATTTTCCATTTGCCAAGTTGAATATATGAAACTGTCCATTTAATCAGGAAATAGATTTGTATTTCCAGCCCTGTATATGACCAGCACTGTGACAGAGCAATGAGAGTTCACGCTTTATATCACTTTTATTTCCACATGTATGCGACAAAACTTGTTTCTATTTATTTCCTCTATTTCCCTACTTAAAAATGAATTTAGTACCACAAATAAAAACCAGATGAAGTATTTAACTCAAAATGAAGTATAAAGCTTCTTTGGTGCCTGCTTATTCACATCGCACACTATGCACACTTTCTGTCTCTGACCGACGCGCAAGGAATCATAGGAGTGACCTTACAGAGGCACCGTGGGGTGAAAAGAAAATCCTGCACCCCAGAGTTGGAATTTCTTCCACTGATGTGATCACATGTCGTCTGTCAGAGTGCCGGCTCACAGGTGTGACATTTCTGGGGTGTGTGTATTGATTTGTGTAGCCCCCGGGGCGGGTATTAGAAACTGGCTACGTGTTTTTAGCCCAGAGGCGCAGCAGCTTGTGCAAGTTGGCATCCAAACACCTCTCGAGAGAAAATCGCTCCTTTTGCGGGTCAGTGGGTTTCACACGAACTACATGTAAGCTAATGCAGACTAAAAATAACTCATCTGGGGAATCGTTTCTCTCATTGAAATGCTTGGATGCAAGATATTACCTTCTACATTCGGTGCACAAAAACCTGTTAGACTTATTTGGGTAATTGGCAGAGGAAGTTATTTTCTCTCGGAGAGAGCTGGTGTTTCTCGCACCGTGAATGTCCTACATGAGATGTACCTTGACCAATCTGTACATGCACACCGACGCACCCCGATTTTTCGTTTTGAATGAGTGGCGCCCTCTTGCATAACCGCTTTAAACATTCAAATGTGAAAAGAATAAACTCGGGGCTGCAAAGCCGAATCAGAAATAAACAAGAATAGTAACTATAGGAGATGCTTGTTCAGTTAAACATCTTTTATGTCTTTAATTATTGCTTTGGGGCACATACCAAACATTTGTGTGTACTTTTACATGCCTAATGAAATGAAACCACGCACATCCACTAGGCAACACGAAACATAGTTGCAGGCAGTTTCACTCTAATTAATCTTTGCAAAGTCAGTATCGCTCAAATTAATTCGCAGAATGTGTTTTCCATCTATTTATATGTGTGTATCCCTTGAAAATGAATGGTAACACTACATCAATATCCAGCAGCTGTTTGACTGGCTGAGGGTTATAAGCCAGTGAGTGTATCATATGACGTTGCAAGGGTCACGCCGCTGTAGAAATGTCGGACTTTACGAGTCAAAAAAGCATAATCGGGTCAGTTCATAATCAGGAACTGGCTGTGATGGATAACCTACCGTTCCTATCTTTACAGCTCTTGGTAAAAAGTCCCCTCTCTCAGACCTGTTTATCAGGCTAAGAGCATCAAAATGATTGTCCTCTCTAAGAGTCCAATCATCTCCCGGCATTGTGCTCTTGATGTACATAATAAAAAATCCCACCAGGATGGGTCTGTGTGTTACAGTGCGCTCCCCTCCTCTGATCTGTAACAATGGGCATTGATTGCCTCTCCTGGGGAGAGCTGTAAACAAGGCTTCCCTCAACCTGGATGGAGATCAGTGTGTTGCAAGCTGGATGTGCCCTCATGCATGAAGATGCCTGCTTGCTGCTGATATAAACAAATGCTCAGCAGAAAAATAAATCCAAAAAATAGATTTTTTTTTTTCAAGACAAATATGCCGAGGTATGTTGAGGGCATGTGGGGGGGGGGGGGGGGGGGGGGGGGGGCGGCAGTGGTAGTAGGGATGTGGATGTGGGGTCCAGGCTCTGCCAAAAACCTGAGTGCTGAGGAAACAGATTTAGCACCAGAGTACAGCTGCGTGTCTAACAGCAAAGCCTCTGGATGCTTTCCAGAGCCGGTACAGTGAAGAGAACGCCATGTTTCAGGAGGCAGCCAGTGGTTCAGCCCTTTAATCTACCATAATTATTAACCATACAAAACAACTTTCTGCCACTGGGGCAGGACGGTGAGTGTCCAGGATCAGAGCTCTCACAACCCAAGATGGATCGGATGGAAAAGATAATAATGAAATCAACAGAGAATAGTGTCATTGTCTTTTGTTCCTTTGTCATAGATAAATTTGATATACGTTTTTTTTGGCAGGTGCAACATTAGTTTCAGTGTTGTGCATCCGCTTTGAAATGACATTTTACAGGAAAAAAACAAAGGAGACATGATTCGGAGATGTAAACAGTAATGGGCCCAAGTTATACTATTCATAATGATTTAAAAAATACTATTAGTAATAGATAAAATAATTCATTATAATTGATTATGTGCCAATTGACTGTGCCAAAAATTTCAGGGTTTTTCATTTACAGCTGAATATTGAAATAAATGACAGTATAGACTGAATATCACAGTATTACAATAACCTCTTGAGACACCAACATTCATTGGTTAACTCATGTATTGATATATATGGGAGTGTGTTTAGTCATGTGATTTAAACAAAAGCTTATCTCTCTAGCCAAGACAAAGCTCCCGTCCGGTCCGACTCTCCTCGGTGAATTGCTATTTGACTGTGTGTTCCTCCAAAGGAAAGAGGATTCGTTATCTCAGTATTGATCCCTGCTGTCGATCAAGAGCCTGACACTGTCATGTCTTAACTTTCCCCGTCCATGATTCGTCCCGGCTGTGCCGCTGCCATCATGGCGGCACGGGGTTTGAATATGATTCTTCTGTTATCGCCCAAGACGCATCTCCTTCCTTTTCCAAGTTGTCGGGAGTTATTGTCTTACAAGACAAGATCGCACCTGGCACCCGTGCAACAACAGCCGGCAGCGATTTTCGTATGAAAAGAGCAGACGGACCGAGAAAGAGGGAGGGGGGGCGATGCAATACCTGAGACATTTCCGGACACTCCTGCTGCACCTAATAAAAGCTAACATCCTCAGATCACTGAAGAGTAAAACCTTTTGCCACTTGAATGATCCTGAGCATGTCAAAAGACTCCAGATGTTAACAGGGTCTGACAGCCCGAGTCGCTTTTGGCATTGTTTTAAACTGGAATTAAAGCAAGCCTCTCACAACTCTTCCCAAATGTGTATTCACACATGCATTCACACATGGGTAACACATGGGTAACACATGGGTGATGGGCTCTCCATCACATACTGACATACATTTAAAAAAACACACACACACAAACACAAACACACAGACACACACATTTGGACTTGTTTCAGAAGAAGAAAAGCGGTGTCTGTTGCTTCTCGTGAACATTGGGATCTTTTACGTTCTCGGAGATCGGAGAACACGATTGGCTTTCATACTTCCGATCGTCTCTTTTAATAACTGCTCCAAATCGCATGCCTGACCTATTTTTCTGGCCCGTTCGAAGCACTGCGAGCGGGAGAACGTGACAGATCTGTCACTGAACTGATAAGATGCGCAGTTGGAGATGATTCTTTTTCCAAAAAATCCCTTTGAATGTTGAGAAACGACAGGGGTGAGATGTTAAATTGACAAAACATGGGATTTAAACATTTAGAAGACACAGTGGACTGTTTTATTTACATGTCATCCATCCACATGGTTCATTCTACATCAACTTCATAACTCGGGAGTAATAGATTACTTGATAAGTCCCGTTGACATTTCAACACGCAAACAGGATCAGACAGACTTTCCTTCAAGATGTCTCTGCTGTTACATAAGAAGCAATTAAACCAGTTAACAACATGCTCGCAACTCCCAGGGGGAGCGCGTGGAGGACTTTTTTTTTTCTTCTCGGGAAAAAAAACACCCACCGCCGCTCGGCGAGAAGTACCATTAGACAGGTTAACATCCGGAGCGTCTCCGTTACCGTGATTAATGATTCATGCAAAGACAACTGAGCCTGGAAGTATCCATAAGGAATATACCGTGAGGCATTATAAATTCATCACCAGATGCTGTTGTGACATTTAAAAATGGTGAAAGATTCATTGGGTGCTTTTTTTTTTTTTTGGGGCCAAGTAGAGTCAAACTTGATTTGGAGCGACTGCGA
Source organism: Fistularia commersonii (assembly GCF_037954325.1). NCBI lineage: Eukaryota > Metazoa > Chordata > Actinopteri > Syngnathiformes > Fistulariidae > Fistularia > Fistularia commersonii. The sequence continues at coordinate 22,184,824 of NC_141284.1, read as the reverse complement.
CGAGAAAGGGAGACCTACCTTGCAAAGCATCAGGAATAACATGACATTGGACATGCTGGTGAGGGACACCTTCCCGTAGTGCAGAGACATCCCTGGCAACTAAGGTGAAAGTGGACCCTTCTCATCCTTGGGCCGTGGAGGGGCGCTGGGTCCAGAAAGGGCTGCCGTGTCTTCCAGGTGCTCCAATTTCAGGGCTCTCGTCGGTTGCCGTCGCCTGCAGTGCCCCGGCGTCTCCCCGAATTTCATTTCACTCGTGGCCAAGTTCTAGCAGCCCGTCACTTTCTCCTCCTCGTTCTTCTGAGAGCTGAAACTGTGCCGCTCTCTCGTCTTCCCGTTTTTTTTTTTTTTCTGTTTTGCCTCCCCACGTCCTCTTCTATCTCCTCCTCCTCCTCCTCCTCCTCCTGGTATTCTTGTTCTTCTCGTCTGTGTGGAAGGATGATGTCAAGTTGAAGAATAGAGTCAGTTGATGAGCGATTGGGGGCGGGAGGGTAACAAAGCTGTTTCATGTGAACATTTCCATCCTTCTTTGTCCAAAAAAGTGCACCCAACAAAAGATTCTTGAGCTTCGTCCCTCCTGCCAACCATTGTTTAGCAAATGAAATTCTCTTTAATCAAACTTTCTAACTTCTCAGCTTTGCTGCATATCTCTGCTTTTAAATGTTTCATACTGAAATGAGGAGGTAGCCCCGCTCAGCTGATGGAGACCCCCTGCTTACTCTACACGCTGTATAAACCTGACATAGCTTTTCTCGCTCCGGCGGCTGAGCGTGTGTTCCTAACTAACAGCGCGGAGCGCAAACACCGGGCGGCTATAAGACGGATGGAGAGAGAGGCGGGGATGCTGGGAAGGAACCCGTCACCTCACACATACGCTGTCGCGCTTGCTTTTGCTCCACAGACGAGAGGTATCCCCTGCTCCCTTTCTCTCTCGCATATTAATGTAGCTGCCGTTGCCTGGCAACCGGCTCAAGGGAGTCACACAGAGCCTGACGACGAATAGCATTTGTGACAGAGGCCAGTATGAGGGGTGAGGGTCCGCACTGGTATGATTTCAGGATTTTATGTGTGCCCATGCAAAATATGCCACGCTGACAGCAATGGTTGGGTGTGCGTGTGTGAGTTTGTGTGTGTGTGTGTGTGTGTGTGTGTGTGTGTGTGTGTGTGTGTGTGTGCGCAAGACACAAGGAGAGGGGCATCGAACAACATTTGTTGCCGATTTGGAAAAGTGGATGGTTTGTTGACAAGTCAGGTAAAAGCTTCCAAACGCCCTCTTAATTAATTTCTACACATTAACATCTGGCTTTTTTATTGGAAAAGGTGCTTCATCTGCATTCGCTCGCGGATCACTGGACTTGGCGGTCACGGGTAATTATTGGCTCCGCCTCCAACCGCACAGGTAATTATGCTGCCATGTTTCCTAAAGGGGAAACAAGATTGGGGTTTTTAAAGGAGCAAAATTTAAGAAATTCATTCATTATCCGTACGGCTTATCTTGCACTCAGGGAGGCGGTTGGGCTGGACATTATCTCAACTGTCATTGGGAGAGAGGTGGGTTCACTCTGGACTGGTCGCCACCCAATCATTCAGCCTCTCATTCACACATATGGACTGGCCTCCAGCCAACCCGCTACATGTTTTTGGACCATGAGAGGAAACCCATGCAAATTAAGGAGAACATATGAGGCGGAGGTGTGAACCACTGCGCCACCAATGACAAGGGGAAAATAAGCATGTGATGGCGACTGCCGTTTGCTCATACGGCATCAATACAAGACAAAAGCATTCACATAGTCGAGGGAGACGGTCCAAAAACAGTGTCAAAATGAAATTTCCCGGAGAAAATTGAAATCTGACATGGAAGGAAACACAGCTGATTTTTGTCTCATGTCATATCGGAGGGAAAACTATATTACAAAACTCACCTGGAGCAGCAAGACTATCACCAGCGGCCTCCCTTGTATGGATATTCATTTTCAGCTCACCGACCTGAGGTTCATATTGCTTTTCATCAATGCAGCCTTCATATGTGTTTATATCACAGTATCACATCTCATCTTTGGACGTTAACGTCAAAGGCTGAGAATGCTACAAAACAAATTTGAATAACCCCCGGGATATTTGCTTCGCAATCCGAGCCAGAGTGGAACCCCCGCGACTCCAATGTCCATTCAGTCAAGTTTACTCACCTCAGACGGGGAGAAAGAACGCAGCTCTCAGTGTCTGAATGAAGAGGTGACGGTTTCCTTTTTCGTCTCTCAGAAGAGGCGTGACGACCAGGCTGTTCAAAGTGTTTCCGGAGAAAAGCATTTTTCCCCACTTGAATATTTATATTTAATGATGCAGCCTGTCAAACAAGAGACGTCCAGCGAAGTGAGGAGACTTCAAGGGTTCCGGCAGGTTTGTGTTATTACAGTATATCGATGTCTCTGACTGTCGGAGAACCACAGCAACAATAAACGTCGGCATGTTCTTATTTCAGCAAGGCAGTGATATCTTAGAAGCAGAGGTTGTGAGAAAAGAAGGAGTATGGATTAAAAAAAAGGATTTTCCTTTGAACAATAATAATTATGTTGCCATTGCTAATGTTTAAGATGTGGAACAGCTGCCAACAAATGAGTTTAGGTTCGACGTTGCTCTCCATGTGAAATGACCCGGAACGGGCAGCAATAAAAATGGAAATGTAAAGGAAACATTCCCACTGAAATGAGGCCGCCCATGTGCATAATTTTATGGCGGATGTTCCATCCTTCCCCGCGTGACAATAAACTTGGACTCCTTCTGCCTGGTTGGGCGTTTGGATCCATTCATCGGTGTTTCCTTTAATTTGTTCATCATGCAATGTGAAGTAAGCGGATGTATCAGTCTTTGATTAAACAATCAAACATCAGTCTCTGCAGAAGTTCTGGCACTTGATCTTATTAGTTATTAGTCAGTGTTTCTCCAAACTCTAACACTTATTTAGGAATTTGAGACTCCTCGGATATTTGCAGCAATTGTCGAACAGGAACACCGTCGACGACGGTGAGAAACCCTGGGACAGGTGTTATCGTGCAAACATATTTTTTAACATCTTTCATCCCTTTGTTTATGTTTTGCAAAGATCAAATAAGTGTCCGTAATGCAACGCAAATGTCATCCACTTCAGGGCGGCACAGTCGTTTGCACTTCTGCTTAACAGCAACAAGTCCCTGGTTGGATTCCCACTGGGGGCCTTACTGGAGCCTCCATGTTCTCCTTGTGTTTGCATGGGGTTCAGCAGGGTTCTCCAGGTTCCTCCTACAGTCCAAAAACATGCAGGGAGTTCATTGCAGGAGCCAAATTGTCCTGACCTGTGTGCATATGAACATGTCTCCACGTGTGCCCCCCTGTGTGTATTAGGGTGAATTTTTGTGTCTCCATATGGGGCCCTGTGACCAACAGGCAACCGGTCCAGGGTGAAACCTGCTACTCGCCCATTGACTGCTGGGATGGGCTGACGACCCCCGTGACCCAGGAGGCAGGATATGTGGCTTAGCTGATGAATGAATGACTGGTGTGCTGGATGGATGGTTGGATGGATGGATGGATGGATGGATGGATGGATGGATGGATGGATGGATGGATGGATGGATGGATGGATGGATGGATGGATGGATGGATACCACCTCAGACTTTACCATTGATCAGTGGAGATCAACAATGGCCTAAAATGAGAATCTGATCATGCATCAGTCAGTGATCAGTCAGGGACAGTTGGAAACAGAACGTCGACGGTGCAACACAACAGAAAACCCCTTCCAGATCTAATCGGTGATCTCGGTGCCTTGAGCCTGAGACTCGAATCGTCTGCGGGGTCTGATATCCTAAGCTGATAAAAGTTCGAAATGCAGAAGTAAATGAGGGGACGATCATAGCTTATTGTGTGTGTTTGTGTGAATTGTGGGTAAAACGGATGATACATGACAGCACGTGCAGGTTGTTCTGTCCCCCGGCAGAAACAACAGGCGTGCTATCCAACATTCCTGTGAGGCAAGAGAAAACAAATGTGGAACAGTTGACGGGCTGGAAACTTTGAGAATCTCGACTTTGCTTTAATTAATTTCAGAGAGGTGAGATACTGCACACCTTTCACGAGGTGGATCGAAGGACACAAAGGCCTCGCTGCAAATTGGTGTAACGGAATAACGCACGCACACAAACGCACACAAACACACACACACACACACACACACACACACACACACCAAGTGTTAGGTTTTATGTTTCAAGGATAAAATAAATTGAGACTGAGGGTCTTTGCAATCCAGATTAGGGGAGAAGCAATCTGTAATTAATGCCTCTGACTTTCTTCTGTTTAGTGCTTTTTGTTTTCTCCTGCATGTTTTTCTTTTTAAATGTGTCCTTCAACCAACACTGCTTAGGACTTCCACCCCATTAATAAATGACAAGCGCGAAAGTTGCACCACAGGCAAACTTTAGCAACAAACACAATATATTCAAAGCGAGCCAACATCTGGGCTGCAAGAAACATTCAAGACATGTTGGATTTATGCGCTGACCTGTTGTGTCAGGTAGCCTTGAGTAAAAAAAAAATGACGGACGGACGGATCTAAAAGACCTCACGGTCTGAAAGGAAAAATAAAATTCTCCACGCCGCCTTGATCTCCTCAAGAGCTTTCATTCTGTTTTGAACGGCACAGAGACACAGCGGGGAGCTGATTGGGATCCAAGGAGCGGCTGTGTGAGAGGATGGAGAAGGGCCGTGTCACGGCTGCCATTAATTCTAATTAGTGAAGAACATGACAGCAGCATATGGGTGTCCTCCAGTCAGAGAGCCAGACGGCTGCTTCCCAACCCTGTCTCTCACTAATAGAGACGCCGAGATGAGTGAAATAAAAATTCAGACTTTGAAAAATGGACCGTTCCTGTCCTGATGAATGACTCATGAGCAGAGGGCGGACAATGTAAAAGCATTCTTGTTGATCCTGCCGCGATGAGATTGACGTAACCTCGGGTTTCCACTAACTGCATGCGTGTGTGTGTGTGTGTGTCAAAAAAGTAAAAATAAAAACAAAAATAATATGTCGTGAACCTAAGACAGGCCATTAAAGATTGATTTTTGATTGCTTTATTTTCTGCCCCGGTGATCCAGAGTCTCAAATCCTGATAGAATGAGATAATGAAAAAATGCTGGACGCACCGAAAAAGCCGAATTACTCAAAGTAGCCGAAGTGATGCTTTTAAGCCTGATCGATAAAGCCTGCCACCGTCGTTCCAGGACGAGGCTTCGCATCGCATTGGATCAAATAATATATTTATTACATATAATTATGGCTGCACATAGCAGCAGATAGCAAGGGGAAATGTCCTCTTCAACATTCCACTTTGTAAACCTTTCCTAATAAAGATAAAGATAAAGATAAAGATAAAGATAAAGATAAAGATAAAGATAAAGATAAAAATCATAAGTTCTGAACTATTGAGCGGACTTGAATTATAGCTGCACCAGGTAAAAACAAACCAATACATGTGTACAAGCATAGGCCCTATTTGTCTATAAGCCGCAGGTGTCCATGTTGTAACATGAGATATTTACACAGAAAGATATTACACAGAAACATTTGTTTTAACTTTTAATTAAATACATACCGGTAACATCCACAAATATGTACCGGAAATACTTTTTTTCCGAAGAGTGCCCGTTTCAAGGCTGATGAAAAAAATGTATTAAAAATAAAACAAGGAAAAATCAAATCACCCATCCATTTTCTATCCCCGCTTTGTCCTACTTCAGCCGATCGCTGTCTTCATCTTCCTTCTGCGCACTAAAACCATTAAAGTGGTTTTCTTCAGTGTCGCAATTGAACAGCCTCAGAATTTCACTGTAATTTCATTGGTGCCTTGTGATGAGGTGAAATGTTTTGGGGGCGTGAAACTTGTTAGTTTCAAAAAATCCATAAATTAGCCGCATCATACTTTAAGCAGTTAACAGTTCAGAGCTTGTAAAAAAAAGTGGCGGCTTACAGGACTGTCTCAGAAAATTAGAATATTGTGAAAAAGTTCTATATCTTCTGTAATACAATTACGAAAACAAAAATGTCATACACTCTGGATTCATTACAAATCAACTAAAATATTGCAGGCCTTTTATTATTTTAATATTGCTGATTATGGCTTACAAAAAACTCAAAAATCCTCTCAAAATATTATAATATCATGAAAAAGTAATTTTTGTGTTTTTAATTGCATCACAGAAGATAAAGAACTTTATCACAATATTCTAATTTTCTGAGACAGTCCCGTATAGTGACAGCTGGAATGCTCCAGAATTAATGATTATTTGCTTCAGTTTTACTTCATAAACAGGCCACTAATTTAGTGTTCCAGATTTTCTGCCCGCCACCCTTCCCGCCGCCGGCTCTACGCCACGCACTGAGCTCATTGGCACACGGGCGTACGTAGAGGCCCAAGGGATTCTTTTTTTTTTTAACTCCCAGTAAAAAATATTTAATTTGCACAAATGACATCTCATGGTGTTCAAAGCTCTTTGAAAAATAATGCATTCGGAAAAGTCTGGCAGCATCAAACTTCACCAATGAGCAATTTTTTATTTGCATCATTTTTCGCTCAGCTTGTGTGTCCATCTGTCAGACTTCCCCAAACCTACCATGTATCTTATTTTACAAAACTTCCACAGTTGCAATTTGGGCTAAAGAAGTGGGCCAGAGGTCAGAAACCTGGAGCTCTGAAGCCAAGATAGACATGAGTGATGTGACCTCTCCTAAAATGTTGATTTTGCAGACCTAACAGAGAGGAGCGTTATTTAAGATTCTGAATTAATGAATGAACTGGAACAAACAAGGCTTTTCAATATTCCAGATATTTCAATTCTGTTTGTGACGGCTTCTTCTCACAAGGAAGAAATCGCCCCCTGGTCATGGAACCTACCAGGCACCGGTGAATTTGAGACGTGGAAAAGTGTTTCGTCTCCACGACCTGTGACGGAGGAGGTTTAATACCTGGAGTTGTGAACCATTGCGTCTCACAAGGAACAGCAGATAAACGGCAGGTACAAGCGCTCCTCTCCCCCTGAGGTTTCACCCTCACTCAGCTTCCCTTCCCTCATTTTCTGAAAGCCATCTTGATATTGTGCGAGTCGAACCGCACACTGTACTACCTTTATCAAAAGTCTGTCAGCCTGAGCTTATGAAAGCTTGTTTTCTGACTTTGGCTTGTCATCCAACGGGGGGACGCTCAACGCGGGAGTCCCCCAAACGTCCGGGGGGTCGGCACGGGCGTTTCTATTTGTCTTCTTCTGATGGAAATGCATTCAAATGTATTCACTCTCTACTCCTTTGACTTTAAGCAACGTAATAAACGTTGCAGGTACAAACAATACCTCACCATCAATCAGTCTGATACTCCAGATGCAGGAAAAAAAGAAAAAATAAAGCGTGAGGCGATCAGCCTTGATGTTCAGCCCGTTTGCGGGGTAGCGTTCCTTCATGGGAACCATCTTGGCCCGCCAGCAGACACGTGAGGCACGAGCTTCAAGTATCTTAAGCGGAACTCCGACTTTATGGAAATTGCATGTGCATGGATAGAATGTCGCAGAACCCGTACGGAGGGCGGAGCAAGACTTTAATCAGATTTGCATGAATGCATACATATGACGCCAAACCCACAATCCACGCACGCCATGATGAGAACCTCCCACGTGTCTACATAAAACTCTTTCACATGCTTACATTGTCAGACAACGACCGGAAATCAAATGTTCGCTTTTGCTACTTAAAAGCTCTCGTTGATATTTATTTAGACAGATAACTTTTGGAAATATATAAACATATGCTCTTACAAAACACACGATCAAGTTGTGTAACTAGTGCTTCACGCCAAATGAAGGAACACTTGTTGAACTATTGGTAAAAAATCAATTTCATAAAATCAGGATTGTAGTATTCAGTAGTGTGTTTGAATATTTCTAACTGTAAACAGACTATCTTAACGTAAAGGTCAAAGAAGTCATCGAATTTAGTGCGGCACTCGGATAGAGGAAACAATTCGTGTTGTTCATACTCAACCGTCCCTGAATAGAAAGCAATAAACCTGAGAATGCAGAGGAAAAGGATTGACAGGTTTTTGTGAAGTGAAACCATTATCGGCCTTCTAATTCAACATATTTCTTTGTATTAATATACAATGTACATTCTTAACCCAATCTGGAACCTGCCCCCGTAACTAGACGGCATAATTTTAAGAAAGGAATGATAGGAAATTTAAAAGGAAAGTATGAGAAAAGACCTTGCATTATTTACAAGACTGTCTGGGAAAAGTTTGATCCCATCCTCCTCTCCGTGGGAACTGATTTCATTGAAGGCACTTTTCTGCCGTTGCTCTGACCGGGGGTCCATTTTGGTAGTTGACCCACAGAGAGACGACTCCGTGCAGTTGACTGATGCCACCTGCCATTATTGCACTGAACGCCTTCCGCTTCTCCAACCTTTGAAGGAGTGTACTCGGCGCAGATTCTCTCTCCTGTAATAACCTCTCAATAAACTCTATCTCCCAGACCCCAGACAGATGCGTTTTCTCAGACAGGAAGCCGAGTACCCGCACATTAAAGGGAGCATTCGTGCTCTAGGATAGCCGTCGACGGTGCGAGGAGCTCCGCCCCCGTCACGCCGCTTCGTTCGCTGTGTTCACGTTGTGAACTCGGACACCGAGCCGCCACAAAGGTCATGAGAGGGGTCGCCCTGGTCGTGGACCTTTTATCGTGCATTTGCGTGACGAAAACACTCAGGGAGGAGAAGGTCTGGGGTCTGGTATCACGGTCCAACACCACGTTGTGATTTTGAATCCTGATTATTAAGACAGCAAAAACATTATTTTGTAATTCGACTGTCGGACACAGAGAGTTCGCCGTTGGAAAGAACTCAATTCCATATTTGTTTGAAAGACACTCTGCATGAGTCCTGCGGACTTTTGCGGCTGAAACACCCTCCAGATTTTTTGCAGTGACGCTGATTTTTTGTTTTTGAAGAACGGAGGATAAATCGTTCGTTTTTATTTTTCTCCAAGCGGACGTCGTGTTCTCGGGACCTGACGGTACAACGGCAGGCGCGGTAATAAATCACGGATTGCATTCAAATACATGATAGCTCACAGGTTATTCAATATTACGGAGACACGGAGGCCCGGGGAACACGGAGAACACGGAGAATAGCCCTTGTCTGCCTCTGTTTGAAATCAATGCTCGCAAAATATTCATCTAATATTCGGGTGGATTTCACTGACTTTCATCACCACACGGTCAGCAGATAGAGTGTGGTCTGGAGTGTGTAAAGCAAATGCAGATATGGAAATGCTATGGAAAGAAATCCTTGTCTTGAACTGACCTTAAGCTATTAAATAATAAGGATGATAATCAAGGACAGAGCGGTATTAGTGGGACACGGAGGCATCCTCCACATCAAATGATTATTTTTCTCTCCGAGTTACTGAAAGCAAGATAAGTAGGCTAAGTAGGACACAGTGGAACAGAAAGATAGATCATTATCTGGCTGAAAAATATCACGTTGAGAAATGATTCCGGCAATTCAAACACACAAAAGCCTCTTTTATGTTGGGTCTTCCGGGAAGTGACAAATTAATGTTCATCCTCAGCCATGCGGCGTCCTTTATACGCCTCAAAAGAAAAACCCGGGTCCTGCTGACGAGGCGTCCGTTTCCAGCACGGTGACACGTGCGCGCGCGCATTGTTCCGTCGACTGCGCTTTGACTGTCAAAAAGCACACAGAGATTTTAAAAGGCGTGTTGATACATCTGTCTTTTCTGAAACAGCTGCGAGCCTGTCTGCCAAGTGGGTCTGATGAATGATCCATTTTGCAGGCGATATTAACATATTGAACAGGAAGGTGGGCGCCGGGTGGGGGGGGATATCGAGCCAAGGGATTAAAGCAGCACAATCCGGGGTGGATCCGATCTGGAGGTATTAAAAATGAAATAAGGAATCTTCTGGGCCTTTCTATCGGGATGCTCCTTTCTGTTCCGCTCGCTGCAGGTGATTTAAGGGGTTTAACAATCACATGGATCCCATGGGACAATATCTTCTCATCCTCCTGTCTTGATACTTGTGGGCACATAGAAACAGAGAGAGAGAGAGAGAGGAGAGCTCCCCGCTGACAACTTTGGACCGAGTTAAAAAATATTGCTTAAACCTTATTTTTATCAATACCGCAGTCAATGTGTTGCACAAAGGGCACATTGAACTTCAGACTTGTGGTTTGTAAATGATTCAGTTCATTAACGACTCCCCGCCACTGAAAAGGAGGAGGACGTGTTCCAGCACCATTCCAGCTTCAAAATAATAATAAACAACCTTCGCAAATGCTCGTCTTCAACGCTTCGTTCGTCAACAAATGTAGCTCTTTGTTGTGCCGCGACCCAGAAACACCAATGGTGACTCGGTAAACTCACAAAACAAAGCTTGAATTTTACCAATCCGGCGCAAAGCAGCCCTTCACACTGCAGGGGCATCTCCTGGATCCTGTTTGGATGATTCATCTCCATTCCCCCTGGAAACGACAACAGAGTGTGACGGATGAAAACTTGAAAACTTGTTAGTGACATTAACTTCACCATGAAACTCTTTATTTCAAAAACATCTGATTTGTTTCCTTTGCATTGTTTCCATTTTACTTTTTTCCCCTACACACCTGCTGGACTCGGGGTTGGGCATTGGTCCAAGTTGAGATGTTCTTAATGAGTCGGTTTTTCAGAAAATAGGGTGAATGGAGTTTGAGAGATAAAAATGTCGAGGATCTCTTCGGGAGAGAGGAGGACAGGTAGGATGGGGAACCAGCCTGCCAGAGGGACAGCACATGAGCAGATCTTCAGAAGTCAGACTGAGATGGTTAGGTGGACATGTGCAGAGGAGGGATAGTGAAGATAGTGAGGATCTGGGTAGAAGGATGCTGATGTTGGAGCTTCCAGGCAGGAGGTCAAGGGGAACACCAGAGAGGCGGTTTATGGATGGATGGAACGAGGACGTTGGTTGATGTGAGAGAAGAGGATGCAGCAGAGAGGGTTTAGATGGAGGGAGAAGACCGGCTGTGGCGACCCCTCAAGTTAAGTCCTTGGAATTAATACCTTTGTTCCCCAAACAAAGTACACATGTACACACACATTCAAGCATGCACACAGACACACACACACACACACACACACACTACAGCAACAACAACAAACACTCTACCTAGTTTCTGCAAAACAAGTCACTCATTAACATAACGAAACATTTCAACAATACTGGAAACTCCCCAGGGTCAGGGATGTTCTGGGATGAGAGAAGCCTCTGGGATGAGAGGAGGAACGTTTGAAGGGAAAAAAAAAAGTCCAGTTTCCAAGACTAGACAAGGAATAATCAGGTTCTTATTCATAATTTGTGCACCAGAAGGGCAACCGTATAAAAACTCTCCCTCCAATATTAAACCCCAAAGATATTCCGCAGTGGGAGCTCTTTTGCTGATAACATCTTATTTCAGTATCTTGTGCCACTCATCGGCCGCTCACTGGAAGAAGAAAAAGCTGTTACAGAGCATGTCATTTTTTAGATGATAAACTTGTTTAATTCCACTGAACTTGACACAGCACTGAGAATATGCATGAGTGAATATGCATTATTAAAAGGGCCTGTTCAGGCAGTCCTAATGCAATCAAGAGAGGGGTCCTCCGTATTAATCTTACAGGCGTTCCCTGCTGCTGACGGTGCTCGTATCAAAAGTTAGTAGCTACGTTTCAGGTCTCATTCCGTAACCATTTGCAGCGTTTGCACATTTTACCAAAGATTTCAAAAGAGGGAGAATCCTGACGGTCATGTTAAATGACTGCTGTGACAAATTTGTCCGACGAGAGCTCACACAAGAGCGGGTGATTGATTGGCAGAACGTGAGCGTAATTGTCAGCAAACGAGCCGCTGAAAGTCATTTTAGAGAATCGAAAGAAAAAAAGCAGAGACGTGTGTTTACTCCCCCGATACGGTTCCATTTCCATTTGCTCCAAATGTGATTTGGTTGATTTCTTAAAACTTTAGCATGTGAATAAAACACATTTTGAGGCGTTGGAACATAAACCAGCTGCAGGGACTATGATAAGTGAGATCCGATTTCACAAGAACCAGGATTAGAAAATATAAAGCTACCCAATGAGTTTTAATCACTTCTACCGACTCAGTCTATTGTAGATTCGCCCAGCCTCTCGGTTTAGCTTGTCCCGTCGAAGTTCCCTCCTCTTCGTGACAAATTATTTCCTCCGCACATTTGGAGGATTCATTACAGCATGGACTGTCACACGTTATATTTCATCTCTTGGATTTTCCATTAATATTTCTCACAATGATAACAGAGACAAACGCCAACACTTGATGTGCGGGATTTTGAAAATATTTGCCGTATCTCTGAACGAATACTTTTTACACAAAATCAAGAAAAGCGATGTGACAACTCTGCTCGACCTCGGGGCAGCTGAGACTCAGTGGGCAGAGCGGTCGCCCTTCCAGTCGGAGGGTTTCCGGTTCAGGCCCCTCCGGTCAAGTGTCACTGAACCCCCGGTTGCCCCTGAAGGTCTGGTCAGCGCTTGGTGTACGAGTGTGTGTGAATGAGTGGTGGTGATCCAGTGTAAGCCAATACATATGTATCTAGCCTAAGGACACTTCGGCCAGAGGAGAAACAAACCTCCAACCTTCTTATACTCCAGGACGCTTCAAGTGCAGCACACTCTGTTTGCACTTTTTCGAACAGCGGAGAACAGCTACAGACCCAGGCTGACGTGGGAGTAATGCCCCCACTAAACCTTTTTCTGAATTGCCTTCGTCATCCCTCGTCAAACGTCATATCCTAACAGCGACCGCTTTAGGATCGGCAAATCTTCATCGCCGGGCACTGTACGGCCCCGGAGCAGGTCCGTGCAGCTGAGGGAATCACACATCGATAACAGTGAGCCAATTAAAATCACTCTTCATTTAAACCGTGATCTCTATTGATTTCACTTTCAATCCTGAGCCACTAAACCACCAGACTGTCTTGAAGGGTTGGGGCTGTGGACTGTCTGACTGATTCAGTTTCTTCGCAGCCACTGTAACAGCAGCCTTTCGAAACAAGTATGCGACGGGTGGTACCAACTAGACTAAATTAAAGTAGATGTCAGAGGACTCGGCAGAAAAAAAGCCTGGATTTCTACACCATTAGAAAATCATCGCTCACTTCTCAAAGTCTAGAGGTCGACAGGGTCGAGGTTTATCGATTCTGAGATTAAGACTGGCGAGGTCCTACGGCGAGGCATTATGTCATTCGAACCCAATCGCCACACAGCAAATCCATCATATATTGATCAAGTCTAGCATTCCTTGTACCATATGCTATCCTGTAATGAATTAAATAGTCGATCTGCCTCGTAACTATGATCGATTCACTGTCAGTGACCGGTTAATTGTGCTCTGGGAAAACAATTGTTCTGGGTATCCCCTTCCTCTTCTCTTTATCCTTTATTGTTTATGGGCCGATTAGGAATGACTCGCCGGGCTTCATTTTGGGAAACATGCTTTCAAAAATATTTGGACAATCGCCGGGAATTGCGTTACCAATCACCATCCAGGGTGAGGAGGTAGAGATAGTGGACTCCTACAAGTACCTTGGGGTCCACATGAACAATAAACTTGACTGGACACACAACATTGATGCACTCAACAGGAAGGGGCAGAGCAGGACGTTCTTCCTGTGGAGACTGGGGTCGTTTGGCATCTGTAGCGGGCTCCTCAAGACCTTCTACCAGTCTATGGTAGCAAGTGCACTCTTCTTTGGTATAGTGTACTGGTGGGGTGGTGCCAGGACTCGTGAGGTGGTGAGGAAAGCCCGCTCGGTGGTGGAACTCAACCTGGAGCACCTTCAATCGTGGGGAGGGTGAGGGGCAATCTGGGAGCTATCCTGGACAATCCTTTCCACCCCTGAGCTTTGGCTGATGGGCAGCTCTTTCAGCCAACGGTTCATCCCAACCCGGTGCAGAATCGAACGCTTCAGACGCTCCTTTGTGCCCACGGCTATCGGACTGTATAACAGCAGTCTGGACATACAACTCTGACCAGCCTGAGGTACATCTGTGCCACCACAGCCTCACTACCTCAACCCATTCACCACCTCACCCATTCAACTGTGATGTCTTTTTTATCCTTGTTGGTCTCAGCTCACTCACATCCTGCCTATTTTTGTTTACTTATTTTATTCTTGTCATTGCTATTGTCACTCTGTTTATGTTGTTGTTTAATTTGTCTGTCTATTTTCACGGTGCCTTTTTTTTCCATTCTGTTGTCCATTCTTATCATTGATGTTATTGCTGTTGTTGTTCACTCTGCTGTCTATTTATTTCTGGAAGTCTTTTGCTTTTTCTAATTGTCTTCTAATTGTCTATTTATATTTATATTCATATTTACTGACACTCATAAGTGTTACGCTGCTGACAAAAGAATTTCCCCTGTGGGGATCAATAAAGTTATCTTATCTCATCTTATCTCATCCCTAACGTCCACTTCTTTTATTAAAAACAACAGACTTCTTTTGTTTGCTTTTCCAGAATGATACTTTGCAGAATTTGTACTCAGAATTGCGTTTGTCCTTGGGAAAGCGGTGGGGTCCTGAAAACCACCAGGCTCCTGACTATTAATCCCAATTACTTTGACAGAGACTGCACTTTGTAATTTTGCATAGAGGAGCGATGAGATGTGCGTCAGGGGGATTTAGTAAACAGTGTGTCATCTATAACATGATCTGATTCAAAGTGCTATTTCATGCGTTCCGTTCCTCTGACTGGTCCGGACAAGTGCGTCCGGGTGAGAGTTTTGTCCTCAGAACTTGTTGAAGGGCCGTCGCCAGCGTTGGAAATCTGATCTGGCAACATCAGGCCATGAGTTCTTCCAATGAATTTGCCTACAACATACTCATCCGAACCTCGCATGGTGGCACCAAAAAGCCACTCATCCCTTGTCCCATTTTTCTTTTGCTGTGATCATCACTTCTGTCCAGAATAAACGTTTCTCAGTCAAATGCGTTTCAAAGGCCGCCCCGATAATGATTGACATCCTGCGGAGGTGGGCTGGAGGAGAACCGACTCCTCCATATCGCTGCTGTTCTCCTCCAAAAGGGTCAAGCAGAGTGGGGGGTCGGCAGTGGTGGTACTGACTGAACATGAATTGTAAATGAGTGAATAAAAATGTGGACGTGAGCGTCCATCTGTACGACGCCAGCCTTTTTCTCCTGCTCAATTTTTCTTTTTTTGCTTACTTTGATTTAATACTGTCTGGTAAGCACACCTAAATATAAATAATTCCTTTGCTTGCGGATGCATTTCCACCAGGCACCCCGTTTCTTGCAGACTCAAAGGCCTTGAACTGCCACTGTCTTCCCCGCGAGCGTATAAAGAACACTGTTTCAACTTTCTGGTTCAGCAGCTTTGATTATTATCTGACCTCACCTGTTGGGTCGGCTTGCAGAGTTTGGATTTTCATTTTGTATGCAGAACCAACGCTGCAAAAAGGGGTCGGGATATTCATCTGGAATATCATTCCAAGGTTGTGTTAGCAGCGGAGACCTCCGCAGCTGCGGCCGCGGCCGCAACAACTGTGATGCGAACTGAAGCTTTTCCTTTTTCACCAAATCACGTTTTGTTGACAGTAAGAGCTGACACCTCCGTTTTCATTATCGTCGTCTGATAAAGAGCACACAGGCACACGCACACGCACACACACACACACAGACACATGCAAGCACACGCTCACTGGAAAAACATGTTAAAAGGTCACGGTGACAAGGTGACAAGCTGGTGAAAACTGTGTACTTTGGCAAATAAATAAATAAATGAGTCGCAGAGGAAAACACATTTGCAATGAATTTCTTGGCTGTAAAGCTGCACCTGCAAGCTCCATATACTGTAACGGGTTTTTCACACTCATAAATTAGTGATTGGACTCCAGAGGAAGGCTGCTGTTATGTCTCTGATTTATTCATCGTGGCGTTTTAGAGAATGTGTGTACAGCTGACAGACCTGAAGTAGGTTATCTGTACTCTTACACTTAATACACCTTGAAAGTCCGGGCCACATCTGGCTTTTTTCAGCCTTCGCTCCGCCTCCGGGCTGTGTTCCTTATCATGCCTCCTACATTTTGTTTTACTGCCCTGACAAGGCACCAGCACTCATACACGAGCAATGGTGGAGCGACAAAAAAAAACAAAAAACAATATACATGCAATGCTACTTCGGTTTTAAAGCGAGCAATGCCGAGATTTTTTTTTGGTTGCTCGTTTGAGCTGGAAAGAATGCATTGATTGTACCGTGGGATGAAACGACAGATCAAAACACAGGAGACATTACGGATTTAAAAAAAAGAACTTTCAAGAAAAGGACATTTTTAAATGATCTGTTGTGTAGGACTAGGTGTTAGTATCCCTTGATGAAATCATGCCTAAGGCACCGAAGAAGAAACTCCGTGGGGTTTCAAGTGAGCGATGGCCTCCTTCAGGTTGTCAAGTGAGCGCCCTCCTTCATTGATGTTTCGCTGATTGGCCCACGACATCTCCAGAGGGTTCAGCAGTGAATCCCAGCGTCCCAGGTTCACTCCCTAGATGCCATCAGCTCACCTGAAAGCCCACGTTGGATCTCTTCTCTTCAGCCACAGCCACTGGCTCCCATTTTCAGCAGCCCCGGAGAGGTCCTTGTCTGCCCGTCTGTGGGCACGTCCTTTAACTCCAATCTCCCTGAGTAGCCTCGATGTTGATGTGGCTATGAAGCCTCTGCAGCCTACTTCCACTGGACGAACCTTCGCTTTCCAGCCTTGTCGCTGAGCATCTGTGACCAGTTCAGCATATCCCAGCTTCTTTCGTTCATAGGCCTCCTCCACTGCACCCTCCCAGGGCACCGTGAGCTCTATGATGTAGACGAGCCTGAGAGAGGATGACCACAGAACGAGGTCTGGTCGCAGGTTGGTGGATGCGATCTCAGCTGGGAAGCAAAGTCTCTTGTCCAGGTCCGCTAGCAGCTTCCAGTCCCGTGCACTGGCCAGTGGCCCAAGGTCAGTTCTCGTGGGGGGGGGGGGGGGTTGGCTTGCCCCTCCCGCACGAATGGAGTTGTGTGCCAACGGGATGACGGAGGAGGAAGGGCGTTTACGCTCGTCCGGCGAGTTTCCAGCACCGCTGCAAGACATCTTAATACCTGGTTGTGTCGCCAGGTATAACGGCCTTGGGAGAGGCTGGTCTTGCATCCCACTAAGATGTGCTTCAGTGTCGCTGGGCTAGAGCATAGAGGGCATGTAGGGTCTTCGCCATACCACTGGTTTAGATTAGCAGGAGAAGGCAGGACATCATAGGCTGCCCTGATGGTAAAGCTCGCCCTGAAGGCCTCCATCTCCCACAGATCTTTCCAGGAGATCTTCCGCTTCTCGACTCCCTCCCATGTCATCCACTGCCCCTGCTTCGACTGTGACACAGCTTGTGCACGCCTTCCTGCTTCCTCCTCCCGGCGAACTTCCTGGACCACCAGCTTGCGTCTCTGGGCTGGATTGGCCTTGCTCCAGGCTAGTGTACTGGCCCCAAGCCCAAGTCCACTCCTCCCCTCCTGAACCCGGCCCACAATGTCCCTGTGTCTGAGGGCTGCCTTTGCCTGTTCAGTTGCAGCCAGCGGGGTCCACTTCCTCCCAGTTGCCAGGATGGGGGGTGCTTGGGCTATGAATGGGTCGCTTGAACCCAATAGCATCATCTCCAATCTGACTTTGGCACACTTGTACTCCTCTGCCAGACTGGAGATGGGCAGGTGTAGCATCCCTTTGCTGTAGAGCCCAATCCTGCTGAAGCACCTGGGAAGGCCAAGCCACTTCCTTGCATATGAGCTGACCATTCTCTCCAGCTTTTCCACCTTTGAGAGTGGAACCTCATAGAGGGTTAGTGGCCACAGGAGCCGTGGGAGTAGGCCATACTGCAAGCACCAGAGCTTTAGGTTGCCCGGAAGCAGGGTTCTGTCAATGTTCTCCAGGCCGCTGGCATCCTCCCTCCTGAACTGCTCTATTTGCTCTTTGTCCTTGAGGGAGGCGTCATACCAGCGACCTAGGCTCTTCACAGGCTTCTCCGAAACCATTGGAATTGGTTCCTCGCCAATGTAGAAGCGGTGGTCTAATAGTTTCCCCTTCACAATGGAAATGCTTCTGGACTTGCTCGGCTTGATCTTCATGCGAGCCAGCTTGATGTTGTCTTGGAGCTTGCTTATAAGCCGTACTGTGCAGGCCTTGGTTGAGGTGAGTGTTGTGAGGTCATCCATGTAGGCTCTGACTGGTGGCAGCCTTAGTCCGGGTCTTATTCGCTGACCGCCAACCACCCATCGTGAAGCCCGTATGATGACCTCCATGGCCAAGGTGAAGGCCAAGGGGGAGATGGTGCAGCCGGCCATGATCCCCACCTCTAGCTGCTGCCATGCGGTGGTGTACTCTGCGGTTGTCACGCAGAGCTGAATGTCTTGGAAGTAAGCCTTGATAAGGCTTGTGAGAGCTGGTGGGACGCTGAAGTAATCGAAGGCTGTCCACAGGAGGTTGTGAGGGACTGAGCCAAAGGCGTTTGCAAGATCCAGGAACACCACATGAAGATCTGTTCCTTCTTTCTTGGCAGCCTGGATCTGATGCCAGATGACGCTGGCATGTTCCACACAGCCGGAGAAGCCGGAGATGCCTGCTTTCTGAATTGATGTATCAATCAGGTTGTTTTCTTTCGGGAATCCTGCCAGTCTTTGAGCGACCACGCTGAAGAAGATTTTCCCCTCCACATTTAGAAGGCTGATTTGGCGAAACTGGCTGATTTTTGATGAATCCTTCTCCTTGGGGATAAGGATCCCTCCAGCCCTCCGCCAGGACGTCGGTATTTCCTTCTTTTGCCACACCACTCTCATCAGCCTCCAGAGAAATCGCAGGACATCTGGTGCGTTTTTATAGAGCCTGTATGGTATTCCATTGGGGCCTGGGGCCGACGCGGCCCTTGCTCTACGCACAATTTTGTCCACCTCACTCCATCTGGGTGGGCTAATGTCTAGCTCGTACTGTGGTGGGTTAACTGGTGGCATGTCAGTTGGAAGGGGAACCTCTTCATGGCGACGGTCATCTGTGCAGGTCTTTTCCAGATGTTTTTCCAGGTCAGCCTTTGACACTGAGAGACTTCCACTCTTCTCCTTTGTGAAGAGAGTCTTCACAAAGTGGAAGGGGTCTTTGTAGAAGCGTGATCTTGTTTGCTCCTTCCTCCTGCGCTTTTTGCGGAGGTTTTCAGCTCTCCTCAGTGTTGTAAGCCTACTCTGGATTTCCTCCTGCAGCAGGTTTATTCCCTCCTTCTCCTCCTCTGTGGCTTTCCGCCATTGCTTCTTCAGCTGCCTCCTCTCCTTGACAAGGCGGTCTATTTCTGTTTGCCTTCTGGACTTGGTTGGAACTGCTGTGCTCGATCGCTTGCTTTCGACCACACCAAACCGTTCTGCTCCATAGGCATAGATCAGCCCGCCCATTCTCTCCAACTTCTTCATGGTGGTGCTTTTGATCCCCTCTAGGATGTTGCAGAGATCAATGTTGATTTCCATCCACAGCGACTTGTCGCAGGACTTTGGCCACTTGACTAATGGCCTTCGCCCCGGGAGTTTCTTCTCTGCTGATGGACGTGCTGTGTTGGATTCCGGTTCCTCTCTTGTGCCTAGCTCTTCCTCCTCTGGGACAGGGGCATTGATGTCCTGCAGACTGTGGTGTGTGTCCTGCTGCTGGACTTCAGTTGACTGACTCGGCCTGCTTCTCAAAAAGTAGCTGTCGATGCGACATCCCTGTTGACCCTTCTTTAGGCACCCTTTCCTGCCCTGGTGTATCTTCAGGCCGAGGGTGGAGGTAAACTTTGTCCAACCACATACGCAGTTCTGGAGCCTGTGTCCTGCTGTAGCTGGCGGAGCCTCTGGCATGCTGATCATCAAACTCGTAGTCTGTTCCGTTCCTGTGTCCGTTACCGTGTTATCTGCCGATGAGCCATCTTCCGCCCCCGCTCTCGCAGGCTCAGGGGGTATTTTCTTCGTATTACTTTTCATAGCCAGTTATGGGTGGGACCTATACACCAGTTGTGCTGGGTCCCGCCAAACACGGGTAGCTAGCCCATGATGGCCCCGTTGGGGTCTGTTCCCTCCTGTCAGCTGTCTTTCCATGCTGTCGCAAGGTCTTTCCCTTGCTGTCAGCTGCACTTTCACAGCAGTCACTGGTTAACCAGATGATCAGATCTGTTGTGTAGGACTAGGTGTTGGTATCCCTTGATGAAATCATGCCTAAGGCACCGAAGAAGAAACTCCGTGGGGTTTCAAGTGAGCGATGGCCTCCTTCAGGTTGTCAAGTGAGACATTTTTAAATGAAAGTAAAATTGGATCCTTAAATCCTTCCCCCCTAACACAATATCATGGTCTGCAGCATTCTGTACATCAGCAATGATAACCGGTTTCACTCTTTTCCTCAGGTTAACAAGAGTGTCGCGAAACTAAAACCCCTCTGCCCACTGTGGCTTCACATCCGGCTAAAATAGAAGGTTTGTGTCCCCTTGAAGAGCAGATTCCTAGACGTGAGATTTTACTTTGACCAAAGAGTGTTTGGGCACATGTAAACTCTTTTTGGAGTCCTTACCATGTATCAAGTGTATAGAGGTTCTCAATCATCCAGGTCAATAGTGTTTGTCCAGCACTCACCTGTTCCAGACAGGCTTGGACTGCACTTTTCTTGCCACTTGGGAAAACCGTGATAACACTCTTAGTGGCAGCTGGTGCTTGTCAATGGCATTAGGCTGTTTAAACTCTGTGTCAACAATAAGTCCTATTACAGTGGAACTGATGACGAGTCGGGAAAGGCAGGCACCTGTCATGACAAGCATCGGGGCAATAACCTCTACCACTTGAGCTCCTATAGAGGCTCATTTGAAGAAGAGGAAGACTCCAATCCAACCAACCTATGGGATTCTCTCCCTATTAGCTGCAGTGATGCGCAAGGTATTGTCTTCCTCCAGTATTTCCCTGATACCTTGAAGCTTCATGTTTGCCAAGTTTTCTCTCCTCCATTTTTCATCTATAATCGTCACGTGAGACCCAGAGCCCCACAGCGCCCCAGTCATTTTACCTTGGATGTAACAATCAATCAAATATTTATTTCAAATTAGGAGCCACTATTGCTTGTGTCTTTTGTCTTGGTCGCTTGGCTTGGAGTGTTTCACACGATGTTGATACACAGCAGTTCTAATGAGCGGTCCAGTCATCAACCTGGCAGGCTTTGGAGCAATAAAGCACTGTTGTGCATGAGACACATTTTCTCAGTTGAGTTAGGCTTTGCCCATGGACTTCTTTTAACTCACTTTGCTGATTATAGTTATTGTTCTGTCTTGCTCCTCCACTTTGGTTAGTTTCTGGAACATACTCAACTGGGAACTTGTAGTCTGGAGCCATACTTTGGTCCTGGTTATGAGTGGTTATGACAAGTGAGATGATTGATGTTCTGCTTTTGCCACTTACACGCCCAAATCCTGGACCAGCAACATCCAACCAGTCACACAAATCTACCAGCTTCGCCCTTGATAATGTGCACAGTGCTTATATCACCTCCAGCTGCTATTTCTCTATTTCCAATGTTTGAGTACATCAGATAGCAGGCAGGTTGTGCTCAGATATCTGCAGTTCACTGCTGATGCTTCACCACCTGATGTCGCCAGGCTGGGTAAGTTGAGGGATAAATGACAACTGTGTTCACTTTTGAAAGAAGCTGGTCCACATAACAGTCGTCCCGGCGGAGCCTCCAAAATGTTACGGTCTTGTAAAAGAGAAGTGAAACGTAAACAAACACGGACACGATGTCACCGTCTCCAAGTTCGCCATGTAATGAGCATAACTATCATATGCATAAAATGCGTACATCACTCTGTGAATTAACCTTATTTACAACAATTGTAACAGTAACTAACATGTATACACACATTGTTGTTTTAACTGCAGTCATTCCATTTACATACGTGTTGACTGGACCAGAATCGCTGCCAAACATATCTCTGCCACCAACAGTGTGGCTATAGCTACCTTGTGAGAAACATGCTTATATCTTAATTAAACAAGCGTAAACAGATACACATAGTAAACATCAACAAAACATTGCTCTCACCTGTAAAGGGGAATATGTTAATGTCCCCAAGTTTGCCATGTGAGCAAACCTTCAGCGACGCTCCCCTCGCAGGCAAGGCACAGAAGGCATTGACCTCCCAATGATACTCAAGTTTTATAATTAATGCCTGAAACTTAACAAAATAAAATCAGCTATGTACATCGGCAATGGATTTCAACTGAAAATTTGAAAATGAAACTCTTTATAGATCTCTTTGTTTATATCCTTTGCTCGCATTCAAAGAGTACATGTTAATAACAGATTAGTATTTGTATAGCTTTTGTATGACGAAAGACGAAATGTCGCTGTGTTTTATGTTACCTTAAAAGTTCTTCAACCTCTTGCATGCTTTTGACCTGTGGGAGGAGAACGGAGAATCCGGAGAAAATCCATGCAAACATGGGGGAGAACATGGAGACTCCACACAGGGAGGCTTCCCTGCCCGGAAGGAGCCAGTCACCTTCATGCCAACTCCCAAAACACTAGACTTGAACCCTGGGTGTAAAGTGCGCGTCCAAGGCATCAAATCAAATAGATAAGATGGTTTGCCATGGCAACGCTTTGCCCCGTAGCCCCCTAACATGCTTCGAGTCCTGACATTTGGGGGCACCGCTTTGTTTCGGAAATGATTAATCACCATCCTGATGAAATGTGAAGGCTCTGAAAATGTCACAGGTATGACACGGGTTTGTCGGCGCGAGCCGGCTGGGAGGAACGCACCGGTGAAGGCATCAGGAAGGATGTTGGGCTCCTTGGCCTCTCTAAGAACCAGCCAATTATTGCACCATCTGACCTCTCTTTTGAATTCGTGTAACTTGATCTATTTTTGAGTATGCTCACACACCCTAAAGTCAAACGAATTTATCATTTAATGCCGCAAAAAGTGTTTTCTCGTATAAATCAACAATCAATAGTCCGGCATAGCGAGTGAGCGGTAAACAGACGATTATGCCGATAGCAGTGACACACACAGTACTTTCCCCTTCACGCCGTCGGCCCCACGTGCAAACGTACAATAACTCCAAGATGTCTGCGTAAGTGTTTAATCCACTTGTGTTCGCGGAAAAGCAGAGGCAAGTATCACTCGATGAAAAACGCAAATGACGCACCAAATTTCCCTGATGAATTGGTCCATTTACTGAAATAAATTGAATTGATGCAAAGGATCCCAGAGGACCAGAAAATTGTTCGGCTATGGATGAAAACCCTCGGAGCTATGGCACCTACAAGCAGCCCAGCTTATTTGTATTAAACGTAAGAATTGTAAAGATGTGCTGACAGTCCCTGTTTATCTCTCTCAATAAGAACTGTTGGTTTTTTTTTTCTTCTCTCTCTCTTTCTCTCTCTCTTTCTCACTCTGCAGGCTAAAATGTTTTTTTAATTAATTTGGGACAAAACAGGAACAAATGCAATTATTACATGAATGTATATGACTCATATATATTTCCACATAGGTGAGCTATGCATGTTTTCAGTGCGTGTTATTTTTTTTTTTTTTTTATGAAAAAAGGTAAATTCTCCTATAAAATCTAAGTTATCCATGTAGTGCCACAGATTGTCTGTCGAAATCTGACATGGCTCCACGAGTGGGCGGCAATGGCTGGGGTTCACGTCGAACCACACGCTTAAAAGCGATAAAAACAGCATTTTCACATGTTCGGATCCATTGTAAAATTCCCGCTCCTCCCAAAGTCACTTTCAAGGAATTTGTTTTTGGCCTTCGAGTGAGTCGTCATCGGCTTATATGGATTCCGATCTTTTCGGGCGACAATCGCATCTCTTGTCGGCCAAACATATGGCGGATAGCCAGAATGGCAGCGCAAGCAGATGTTATTGTTTAATTGCAAAGCCTTTGATATTGAATGATTAGTGTCCATCAGAGCATTTCCTTGTTTTGATGAGAGACGATCAAGCTGCTGTGACAGCGTGTTTCCTCATGTCGGCTTTATGGGCCAATTTATCCACGCTCCATTACCGGTTGCAGATTATCAATGTCAGCGCTGCTGGTCAATTTATGACACGTAGTACAAAATTATTGTCATCTGGATGCACGGAAAACAACACCATAAATTCAGAAGCTTCAGATGTCTCTTGTTTGTAAGACTGTATTAATGTCTATGCACAACTCTATTGTTTTCTGGGGAACACTTTTTCTCAGATGTTATAGTCAAACCGGACTTTTGGCATTAAAGGGATGTTTTGTTACTACATTACCTGAAATAATGCCTCGAGGTCATCTTGATTATCTTCCAGGCCTGATTTCCCGCACTCAGACTGGCCTTTGTGTCTTGTTAAAGACACACACCTATAGATTTTCACAGGAGCAGGCCAAAAACTGAAAGTTGGAAGGAAATTTTGGGCGTTTTACTGCCGTCGCAGCGCGGGTTCGACATCTCGGTCGTTAAGTATAAGGTGGTAATCTGAGCAGTTTTAGATCAGTCTTTTCCGAGTCTTGGCCTTGCGACAATATCAGAGGTGTCTGATAGTATCACAAGTCTTTCCATCTTTATGGGGATGTAACACAATCAACAATCAATTGATGAGCGATGACAAAAGTGGAAAAAAGAAACCTGATAAAGAAGCAATCATCAAAGCGGTATTTGCGACAGAGAACGGGAAGGGCAAAGGACATCCTTATAAATATGGAGCGTCCAGAAAGAGTAGCAGTTGGTGGAGCTGTGGCCAGGACAGCCCGGATTGTACAATGTCAACTCTCTAACATATCGGTTAGAGTGGAGAAGGAAAAGAGATAGACGGAAATAGCAGAGGTTATGCAAATATCTGCTGAAAACATTGCATGTTGGGAAAAAAAATTGAAATCATGTTGTTGTAGTCTTGTAAATAGTGATCTTGTAAAATTCAGTCTTTCTTAATATGTTAGTCTGAGACCAGGCTGAGACTGTATACTCTAAAAACCTGTCTTTAGATGTAAGCAGGTGCGACACGATGGTTTTCCACTTATCTTTTCCAAATCTTTTCAAAGTATTCTGATGTATTATTAGCTTCACATATCCGTATCCACGTCCGAGTGTGTTGTGTCGTTGCTGCGTTCCATTCAGTCGTGTCATTTAACAATTGATGGCCATTTTACCACAAAGACCCGCTTATTGTTGTAGGCTGTCGTGCTATTTATCAACCTCTTGGGTTCCTAGGGGGTGTGGTTTGATCTACTGCGGCATCTCGACAGGCATCCGCCATTGTTGTTTCTTTTATGAATGTGAGAGCTGGGTCATGTCAACTATTACCATGTAACTGTCAGCGCTCCAGGTATTGTCGGTCAGAGATCGTACGTCCCTGTACCCCAAACCCTTTTACTCTGCTTTCTAGCTCTCTGTCCTTCCGTCTCGCTCTCTCTCTTTCTACTCCGACCAGTGGAGGCAAAAGGCTGCGAATGGCGACCTGCTTTCTGCCCCGAAGAAAGGCGATACTTCCCGTCTCATAGGGGAACGTCGGGTTTCTATAAATCACGGTCCAGACCTGCTCTGAGGAAAGTGTCATCAGACAACTGTGTTATGATTTGGCGCCATATTAATAAAATGTAAACCCTTCAGCATAAAGTGATTAATTACAGAGATATGAATCATGCATGCATTTTTTTTCTCTTGACTACAAAGGAACTCGTCTCCCGTTGTATGTCAAAGTAACTGAAAATAACTGAATTAAATCGGGCGAGATGTCTCTTTTCAGAAAACCCGTCCGAATTACCCCAATTAAGGTCCCTTGGAATTGATTTTGTTCTCCATTTTGAAGAAAATCATGAATTATCATATTGATTTTAAATGAAAGCAGGCAGGTAACTTCAAACCCGGCGGTTTAAGAAGACATTTTTCAAATCTGGCAGAGCTGGTTCTGTCTACCGTTACATTTTAATCACTCACATTTCAAAACCTTTTCTCAACATCAAATGCAACGTGCGGGTGCAAAAGTCAGGTGGTTAGCTCTCGTTTCAAACAGATTTACAGGAGGAATATTTCTGGCAAGCACTTATTTGCTGTCTCAGTCTCAATTTTAAGATGACCCTCTGAGAATTCCCCTTTTGAGACGCTCATCAGAGGAAGAAACAAAGAAAGTCTTGCACAGACGGAAATGATTAGAATAAAGAATTCTGCTGATCTCCTGACACCTTGGATTTTCTATGTAATTGCTGAGTCCTTTCCCATACTTACATTGCTGGCATAAAAAAATATGTAAACCTTAAAGATCTTGTCTATTCGGAAGCACGCCTCTTTAAATAAGCAAGCGTTGGACGAAGCATCGTGCTTTGCTGAACAAACCAAAAACAAGCAAACACCAGCAACTGTCCTTGGGCCCAGCTCAGGCTGCACGGTGGGGGAAACCTACAGACTCAGGGAGGATTTTACTGCTCATCGGGACGGGAGGCAAACAGCACGTTGTCTTGGTGGATCGCGCCGGGGATCAATGGTCATTAATCTTTCAGAGAGGCTCTGACTGCACTTTTTAGGGGTTAGAAGTATTGCTGATCCAGGTGCAGGACATTCTTTTTTTCTGGGTCTCAACAAGCTAGTTCTTGGATGACACTGAACTTTCCATCGGGTTTGTCTGTCTTCGAGCCGTGCACGAATGATTTAGCGACATTCGAAGCACAAAAAGTTCAAGGTGTTTCTCTTTTCCCCTTTTGATCATGCAAAGGAATGGTTTGACTTCCTATTTATGTAAATGCTGATTATGCTTTCACCCATGCAGTGTTGGATTACCTTTTCCTGCCAACCATCAATGCGCTCCCTGTTTCTCAACCGATAGCTTTTGAGACGTTTCATTCAAAGCGTCATGAGGCCTGTCGAATTGACCAGCCGGTGAAAAGAGAAAAAATAATCTGCCAACAATGCTGGAAAAGAGGCAAGAGTATTTACTTTTTTATCATTTTATCACATTTCATCCTCTGATAACAGATATAGGTTTACATGGGGCAAAATTCAACTTATTGGCAGTTGCCCTGGGCATCGATTTAAAGTTAGAAATATATCAGTTCGAGAGGTTCAACGGATGCTGCATTATTTAGTTTTGTGTTGAAAATCAGGTTGATGTTGAAATGCAAGATTTGACTAGGAGCTAAAAAGAAAAAGACTATTCACACAAATGTCTTATTTATGTTGTTATGGGAGTTTTGTATGTATATTCTGACAAAAAAAAAATGGAGTCTAAATTTTAATGCAGTAATAATAAAGTAGTTGAAATCAAATTAAATCTATTATTTGCCTACTGCTATATTTACCAAAAAAACAATCATGAGGCTAATATTTAACAAAAAGTGAGGAGCTGAACCTAAGGGTAAATGGCGAGTGACGAGTGGCGAGCGGACCTCCACTGCTGCTGTGAGAAGGATAGCTTTCACTCTCAAGTGGAGCTGTGGAAATGAATGACTTCAAACTAGGGTTTAGTAGTTTAATAAGCCTCCACATATAATCCCAGTGTGATTCAGCTGCCCACGCAAAACTTCCGCAGAGCACCTAATGCAACATTAAAAAGAATTATGGGCCACTCTCTGAGTGTAGCTGTCATTACACAAGAGAGAGGAACAATTTCTTACACTGTCTCAACCATGTTGGTCTGACGCACCGTTGGAAATCACACTAAGAATAATAATAATATATAATAAAAATATATTACTTATAGAGCCCCTTCCATCAAAGTGAGAGGGGTCAAGAGAAGGACACAAATGAGCGAAGACACACATTCAATTTATTCCACCTATCCTGGAGTGGTTAGACGGCTCCAATGAACCTCCTGCATGGGTTTGGACAGTGGGAGGAAACCCCTGCATTCATGGTGGTTCCAAGGGGGATAATGTTAAACAAAATACTAGTAATAATCATCATCATCATCATCATCATCATCATCATAACTATTTGTAATAATAGAAATAATTGTGATCCATCCATCATTCATCCATCACTGCAACAGCATCAGCACATGTTGTCATGCATTTGACATGTTGTGAAGTTCCTCAATATAGAGAGAAAAATTAGTCACAATTCTTAGTTAACATTTTTAAAGCTTTGAGTCAAATTAGCTGGTGAACACAAACTTAATGCTTTGATTATTAAATGTGAATTAATCGCTTTGTTTTCATTTTTTGGTTGTTTGTTACTGTCCCAGGACAGTGAATTTATTAGAAATTGTCATAGAGGTTGCCGCAAAAGTTCAAATGTGGTTTTTCCAGTACTTGACATGGGGTTTGTGGAGGCTGCAAATATTTAGACAATTAAAAGAACTGACCAGACCAACTGTGCTCGAAAGACAACCTGGAGAACGAACTCTGCGCATTTTCACCTTTTTCTCATTAGTCCATTTATTTTTACTGTCCTCCACCAAACATGTTATTTTTCCCCCTTCGGTTAGTATCACGCTCACAACGCAGAAATGTTTTATGCATTCGGCTCATTACTCACTATGTCTAATTAATGCTATACTTGAAATAAGAAAAGTGCAATTTAGCATCTTCAGCTTCTCCCTTCAGGGGAATCCATTTAGGTGCAACATAAAATCCTCTTTGATCTTGAAATCTATTTTCACTGACTAACAGCTGACACTTGCTGCCATGTCCCAAATGGAATTCACCTCTTTGCACCCCCTGAAGTTATTTGTTCAGGATTTTATGCATAGAGTATTTTTCTTGGAAATAATTGATTTATTTTATTATTTTTTTGCACGCTTTCTCTAATGATGTTTTCAAAGGGTGATATCCAGCGGGTGGATGGATAGGGATCATTTGCAGGCTTTGGATCAAAAGGGGTTGGTTGAAAACAATGTCTAGATTGTGAATACCAAGGAAAATATACAACCTGCACAGTGGTCAGTGCTTCTGGCTCACAGCGAGAGGGTTCCTGGTCTGATTCCGACAGAAGGCCTTGCAGCGTTGGACTCTCCGTGTTCTCCTCATGTCTATGTGGTGCTCTTTCTTCTGGGTTCTTCAGTTTCCTCGCACAGTCCAAACAGGGGCGAGTAACGTTTCAGTTTTACTGACAGATGTAGCGTCGATAATTGGATTTAGTGGCTTTGTCGTCTCTTCGGCATTTTGCAATGGCAGAATAAGGAAGGATGAAGCGGGAAAGTAAGAAAAGAAAGCACGAAAGAGAGCTGATGAAGCCCTGGCAGGAGACGCGTTCATCCTTCATTGTTGCAAGCTGTTGGAAAACATTTTTACTGAGTAAACAATTTACTCTCTGGAGAAATGAAGAGAGTATTGTACTTTTCAATTAGCGAGCCACGTTTTCCACATCTCCATGAGCGAAAAATAATAACGGAAAAATTAAGTTCTCGGTAATGACTGCAAGTAAAAAGGCTTGTTGTTATTGCGTGAACAGAGCTTCACCCCGTGGCAGCGTTAATATTTAATGTTCCTCTCTGACTCCGAGAACAAACCTTGGTTGGGAAAGAAAAAGAAAAAACTTTACCATATACATGTATTCACTTTTAAGTAGGTTCGGTGAATTGACTGGGGGGCTATTTCTCAGTCCACATCCGTCCAGTGACAAAGAAAGGCCAGGGTGACCCGGCTCAGGGTCAGTTGACTAAAGCAGAAAATAAGGAATCACTCCGGATCTCATCTGGCTCTGAACGTGGACACACGAAGGACCTCAGCTGGATCTGACTTTACCACAGCATGCAATCACAGCAGAGCCAAATAAATCCATTAGTTACATAAACGGTTTCTTTCCAGAAGCTGGCATCTGAGGGTGTATAGCGCGCTCCCTACCTCAGAATAGCCACTCGCCTCAAAACCGGACTCCCTGCAGCGGCCGCTTGTCAACACTTCACGTCGATTAGTTTTGATGAATGCATTGATTTGCATGACAGTGCTCAGTCTGCGGCCGCACAGAAGCAGAGGTAGGGAAAAAAATGCGGGTTTGTGTATATTCATGAGTATATTAGCATTTCCCAAGCCCTGTGATTCCCTATATAATAGTTGATTTGTTGTCATAGTAAGACCTGTGCATTTTCCCATGTGGATACATTTAATCCGCCATTTGACTTGGCCCAAAAAGCTGAAAATCCCATTAAATCTCTGCCGGCATTCTTTATGTTAATGTTTATGCCATACGTACTGCAGGTCCTGCCCCAAACACCTGACAGGCAGTATTCCGGGTAATTAGGCTGACGCCAGCCAGTTTTTTCACGATTCGCTGCGACAAAGTGCGGAGTGATGTCGAGTGTACATCGAAAAGTCAACCTTGATCCTAACTTGCACTGGTCCGTCTAAGAACAGTCCTCTTTGTTTTTTGTTTTTTTTCAACACTTCAACATGAAGTATTTAAAAATCGGACGGATAATTAGTGTGGCGGTTTGTGACAAACTGTTTGGAGCTGGACATTTTTCAAGCAACAGTTGCTGTAGCTCTAATTGCTCTCATCAGAAACTTCACATTGTTTACACTTCAGAATACCGAGTCTTCTGTCATTGTGATTGGATCTTGTTTTCTCCTTTCTAATCGTTTTGTTGTGTTTAACCGGAGGAGCGCTCATTTCTATGACATATTTACAGCATTCGAAGCTCAGCCATTTTCTTTAATTTGACATGTGATGGTAAAAAACTAATTATCTTTCCATCCTCCTGAATGGCATGATAAAAAGTCATGTGAATGATTAGCAGACCAGAAGTGATCAATAAACAATAAAGCGGTATGAGGCATGCTCTGAATTTGTGAATGGAATTCTGTGACAAAAAATCTGCATGGCATTACTCCAATTCTGTCTTCTGACCTCTTTTTGCTAAAAATCATTTTGTCAATCAAAAGATAATCCCAATACCTTTGTATTATCTGACTGATTTTTAAGAGACAAGCAATTCATGCAATTCATACAAATTCATACAAAAATGTGTGGTAAAATGTTTCATTGTCATCATTATTATTATTGATAATAATAATAATTATCAAAATAATAATGTGGTTATTATTATTTTTGTTGTTGTTACTGGTTACCTTATCCTACGTTGACAACAGTAATATTCTGTAAAGATGGAGATCTATCACATTCACATTTTCTAAAACCAAACCAGACAGGAGGCTCTCAAGTCAAGACCCATCTGCTGCATTGCTGATTTTTTTTTACCGGTACCAGGGAAACAACAATCTTCCCCTTGTTGTTGTGAAAGATAAAAGTAAGTGTCGCTGTCAAAATAAGTGAAGAGAACCTGAAGGTTTTCCTTGCAAAGATAACTGGAGGCGAGGTGTAAAAGATTAATGAGAGGACTCTGTCAGGAACAAAATCAGTCACATAAGAAGCTCAGTCATCACATGCAGAATGGCGGCTCTGCGTTTTCACTTTTTTTCAGCCTTTTTTTTTACTACTTCCATTTACCCCCTCAGCACGCTATCGCCTCTTTTTGCACCACAAAAGACAGGATGACAGACTTGACAGTGAACACCGACTGCATGACTAATGTACTGTACAAAGCACCGGCAGGACATGATGATGTGACCTTGCATGCAATCTGATCCCTGCATGATGATCGGTGTTAGGCTGTGAGGGGACAGACACTGAAAGGTCAGCTGCAAAAAATCCTCGACAGCATGCCATACTAAAAGGCTGTCCTGACCTTCAGGTAGAGGCCCTCCGAACAGGAGCGATTAGGGGTAATTGCAACACATGACTATGGTTAGCCGAGCCTTTTATTCATGATTTCATGATGAGGAAAGGTTGTGGCGTAGCCTGGGTTATACATCATAATTTGGGCCCTTGCACAGTCGGGCTGTATTATGTCTCATAAAACTAATAAAACCGATAGAGCGTTTCCTTTGTCAACAAAAAATACTTCACTGATAAATGTTTAAAATCTATTTATCTATTTATTCAGCTCATCCTGCAGTCAGAGTTGCGTGGGGGCGGAGCCTATCGGTATTATTATCAGTGATCACAGGACTACATATGGAGACATACAACCATTCACCCTCTCATTCACACGTCTGAGCAATTCAGGATGTCCAATGAACGTCCGGCGTGTTTTTGGCCTGTGGGAGGAAATTCATGTATACTTGAGAAGAACATGCAGACTCCACATAGGAAAAGACCCCTGTCAGAATCCAACCTTCTTCCAGGGAGGCGGAAGCACTAACCACTGCACCACAGAATAACCCTCATTTACTGGTGGTAATTATAACAATAATAATAATGATGCATTTTATTTCAAGGCGCCTTTCTTGACACCCAAGGACATGTTCACCCATGCACATTCAAAGAGTACACATCAGTGACCGCCAAGTAACCGGCGAGCAGCAGCAGCAGCAAGTTGCACCAGCATTCACTCAATGGAGGCTTAGCATTGGTATGACATAAGGAAACCATAAAAGTCCATAAAGTCAGAAAGTATTAAAGTCTATGATCGATAACCTACGTCTATAATCTACATCTATGATCTGTCTATGATCAATCATAACATAGATGAGATAAATACCACCTTTATAATAACAATGCTATGCATCATTCTTGCAAAGATTGGGGTAATTTGTTGTACAATGATTCTTTGCAGACTTTCAGTGTAACCAGCAAGGTCTTGCTGAATTCAAGATAATAATTGTTCATTTTAAAGTAATGACTTATTTATATGTGCCGCTGGTTGAAGGGTATTTTACCATGGCCTTGACAACAAGTTCATTTCATGAAAATAATCTCGCTAACTTTAAGCTTGTGTCTCATATAACTTCCCTTTCCGTGAAACAATCCATGAAATATGGATTGTTTATTATTTCCATTGTGTTCAATCCCAGCTCTTATAGAGGTGAAAATACAGCCATTAAAAAATAATGATAATCGATTAATTCTATCTTTATCACTCTCTTGTTCTAAACACATTTTTAAGAGTTCATCTGATGTTTGGCGACAGATGTTTTCGGCATCCCCTATAATCTCAGCAGACAATTTACGCACAAGTCAAGGCCATGATGAGTTGAACTACAACAGAGGGCCGGCTCGCCGTGTCGTGGCTGACACCGGGGGTAATTGCCCTGCTCCACAGCTGAAATGTCACGGCTGCTCTTATCCCAGGTGGGCTTTTCCATCAACTAATAAATGTCATCGCCCCTCTCTCAGCCTCAGAGCACCGAACGTAATATGACACAACACTCATAAAAGTCAGCCGATGACAGACACGCACACACACCTCATCGTAGATGTAATTAGCAGCACTTATCAAGATCTAATTTTGCTCCCCGATAATGCGAGGGCTCATTTCCGACGTGACTGGTGTTTAAGTGCTCTATGAAATCAGATTGCATTAAGGGATTAACGGGATTCTAAATAAGAAAGTAAACCGACGTTCCTCCGTTTTCTGTTAAATGTCTTACCGAAGAGAAAGCTTTTCACGTAGTACAACCGAAGAGATCTACCCAAATCCTAACTCTGGATATCCCAGCTGTTAAATAATCCAAAAGTATTATGCGTACGTGGAATGAATCCCCCGTTTGAATCATTGTCAGCCGTCACAGTTTCGTTCTACTTGCGGACAAACTGTCTACAACTCATGACTATTTAGCTCTAATTCCAGGCAGCAATTTCCAAAGACCTCAACTCATTTCTATGGTAATAACTACCCTGATGTCATGTATGGCAGCGAGGATCACGCAACTGATCGGGGAGATGGCCTTTTGTTTCTCTGGCTCGTTCACTTCATTCTCTTGCCCGACTGCACCGACCGCCAAAAAGAGGTCGGCACCTAAAGGGGATCAAGCGTCAGGCGATGTGGCGCAAAAAAATCATTTACTGTGACATATTCTTAGTTGCACTCACAGGTGGTAGCGTGTAGTTTTTTGTTTTGGGAATACCTGCCCGAGGAGAGGAGAGGCTTTCTGCTGTGTTTTATTTGCAGGAAGGATGAAATATGCACATATTTCCATCCAACTTGTCATAACAATCTTGTGTCACTTGTGGCTTTCTATTGAACATAATCTCAAAGCCGCCTCTCGAAAACCAAGCACTTTTGCAAACTCCATATTTGAGCGGGACAAGATTTAAAGGTAGTTCCTTTGTGTTACTGTTTCAGGTCTGGGAAAACAGCCGAACCCCAAATACCTGCAAGGAATATCTGATCATGTCTAAGGCACATGTATCAATTCGTCTCACCCCGACCTCGTGCATATCCGACAACCGGGCTCACATCCAGAATCTACAGTTGTCTTTCAGAGCATGTGTTCTGTGCATCACTATGGAAGAGTCATTGACTTCCAGATTGCTACTCGTTGCATTGTCTCTGTGGAGAGGAGGAGCGCTGTCTTGCAAAAAAAACCCCAGTCGCAACCATATGACGGTCCGGCCCGTAAAACCTAAGAAACGGAATGAGAGACCCTGTACACAGGCAATTGATGCTTTGGAATAAAAATCATTGGTCCGTCGGTGAATTCCGTGCAAAAGGCCCGATAGGCACTGGAGACCTATGACGTTATGAGCAGAGCCAGTGACTCCTGCACTCCGGTGCGAAAAAACGATACCCATACAAAGGCTTTTCACAAGACTCTTATTCCAAGGCACCAATAACTGTCACCTTGTGTGAGTCTCTGGGTCCTGTCCGGAAAAATTTACGGCACACGAACTGGACGGGTTCCTCGAGAGGAAGGCAGAGAATTAAAAGTGTCCTGTTTCACTGAAGCCTTTAACCCTTTACCATCAGGTAGCCCTTCACTAAAACCTATCGGGGTAGGAAATGTTTCTGAGTAAATTCAGCCCGTGGCTCCTGACAATTCATATGGGTACAAACTCCTGACTCCCGTTGACTGTACCCCTTTTGTGAGCGGCTCCCCGGCCCACCATGAAGGCATCTCTGGTCATCACTTTCCTGGCCAAAACAGTTCCCATAGTAACACAACCGGACAGAAAAAACAAGGTTCCTTCACTGGCAAAGTGCTTGTGAGCGGTCTGTGGAGACCCTCAACCGCAGAGAATCAAGAGGGAGCCTGATGAATTCCATTCGCTGAGCAGATGCCATCGTGATTCTCCTCACAATTATCTGAGAAACCAGCTCCGCCGAGCACATGTGATGTGCATTTGGAGGCTGGAGTATGTGGCTTCGCCGACTTATACATAGCCACCGGACTTCGACTCCCAGTGGTTAATTTCAAATCACAGATGTTGGTCGCCTTGTTATCTATAACCCGCAGCTGCTGCGCAATCACATAGTTTCGGGCCAGTTTGTCGGGCCATAGATTATCTCTACATTTGCACTGAAAGGGTCATTTTGGTGGTTGTAGTTATGGGCCTGTTCCAAAGTACCACTGTGCTCCGTTGCTATGATATCACAGAGTGATACCAACCACATCCGCCTGCTATTTGTTTCTATTTTCGCCAGGGAACCCCGAGCGGTTTTATATCGGGATTGGGGTCGGCTCTCTTCGTGTTGCTAACTTATTAATACCATCTTGAAGCTCTCATTTTCAAGCATGGAAAGATGTGTGACCCACCTTCATGTGCTGAGATTGTACCCGTTGCTTGCACGTCACAGAAAATAAGGGCCAATGGAAATACAAGTGAAGGGTTCTGTGTGGAACAGAATTTAAAATGTATTTGAAAAATATTAAATCTCAATACAAAATGTTCATATTTTAAATCCATATGATGGTCTACTCTTTGAGTTGGAGCTCCATAGATACTCTAAGGCCTAAGCCATTTTTATTGGTAGATTTTCTGTTCTGAAAAGTCTTGCGAGTGTTTTTTCGGGAGGGGGTGAGTTGAAAATATATGAGACGCGGCGGAAAAAGCTACTCCATATTGGAGATGTCATTTCAATATCAGCAGCAGCAGAGATACCGACGTCGGACCGTGATCCCATCTGCTGACGGAAGGTCAGCTAGGGGTTTGGGGGCATTGGGAGATGTGCCGGCAACATGTGAAGTGGTGGTAATGACAATGTCCAAACAACACAGTTCTTTGTTAAAACAGACGATATTTTTGAAAAACTATACGCCATTATTGTCTGTTTACAGCAGGAAAAGTGTTTCTCTGCCTTTCCCTCCGCCCAGTTCTCCCTCACCTGTCTTCCGAGCAGCAGCATGAGGACATTAATGAGAAGCGTTGTATTGATTTTCAATGAAAACACCGCACAGCTTTGTTGTATTTTCTTAACCTTGCCTACCCTGAATCCAAGCCTGCCCAATTCAATTTGTCATCGCTTGATTTTTCATCTCCCTCCCTCTCAGGGGGAAATTTCATTAAGCTGTTATTCCAGTGTCCAGTGCTTAGCATCTGTT
The DNA here is from genome assembly GCF_037954325.1 of Fistularia commersonii. Lineage (NCBI taxonomy): Eukaryota > Metazoa > Chordata > Actinopteri > Syngnathiformes > Fistulariidae > Fistularia > Fistularia commersonii. The sequence continues at coordinate 22,148,420 of NC_141284.1, read as the reverse complement.
GTTCCACCCATGGTTTACTTGGAAAACAACTTTTTTTTTCGTTTTATTAAAATCAACCGGAGCACAATGCTATGCTGTTCAATGACAATTTACATTTCCGAAACCCTCGCTGTCGACGTTCATTCTGAGCGAGAGAGCTGTAACCGCCTCATCTCAGCATCTCACCACGTGTGACAAGTGAAATCCCGCTCGCAGATGAGTCTTGACAGCTGGATTTTCACGTTGTGTTTCATGCTCATTTAAACTCAGCGGCCTTGGCAGGTTGGGGTAACGGCTATGGGCTGTTTCCAGGGCTGATCGCAGTAACGTCTTCCCCCGAAGAGTGGAATTGTAATGGCAGTGGAGTTTTACAGGCTTGTAACATCATGTCTATTTTCTTCTATTGTCTACCTTATTATATTATATTATATTATATTATATTATATTATATTATATTATATTATATTATATTATATTATATTATATTATATTATATTATATTATATTATATTATATTATATTATATTCACAATGTCAAAGGTTTACTTGTATATTCAAGCCTTTACTTTTTCTACATTTTCTTCACAGAGGATATTGAATCACTGTGTTTTTTTCTTCTTATTTTGGTTGTTTACTGTTACTGTTGTTTACTGTTTACCGAACAGATAAGTAGGTGTTGTGTTGTGTTGTGTTGTGTTGTGTTGTGTTGTGTTGTGTTGTGTTGTGTTGTGTTGTGTTGTGTTGTGTTGTGTTGTGTTGTGTTGTGTTGTGTTGTGTTGTGTTGTGTTGTGTTGTGTTGTGTTGTGTTGTGTTGTGTTGTCTCTCCTTGCCCGGCCTGCTATTACAGGTGACTGAACTAATAATGTTCCTGTGGACAGTAGGAGAGCTCTTCCATCTGCTTGACACCTGCGGTTGATTTGGGAAAAATAAAAAATAGACAGATTTTATCTGAGGAATAGCAAAGGATGGACACTAACACCGGCGACAGAAGATGAGACACCTCATTCGCTGCGTCGCATAGACATGGTAAATTCAGTTCAATCCCACACTATATTTTCCAGCCAACAGTTTCCGTGGCTGTCCGTGGTTGATTTCATGTTTGAAGGAGTTTTTTTTTCTTCCCGACCAGCGTTGATAGTCAAGGCTATAGGACTGAAAAGCTCCAGCTCCCAACCTGTAAACTCCAGATGTAAACTAGGTCGGTGCAAAGAGAGAGCAAGTGAGAGGTGCTGCTGGGAGCATTGAATTATTCAGCCCAGTCCGCAGAACTCTGATAACACAAGCAAACATCAGCAGCGTGGAGCTCTTTTCACACATATAGGCAATACCTCACACTTTGTTAGGAGTTGCTTTAAAGATGAGATAGATGCAATATTGTGAATTTCAGTTTTAAGGTGCAACAATGAAACAGGTTTGGCTGATATTGACATCTTTCAAGATGCATGGTGGTGTAAAATAGGTGTGACACGTGGCTCTGCATTGTCAGACAAGTGTCATAAAGTGAACATGGCGTGAAACCTCAATCCTTCCCACGCACCCAAACCTCATCGTGCAGCTTTGATCAGCACACTCTGCCATATGTCAGAGGATGTTTACTGCTTTTTCTTGTTATATGCATAGGCTGTTAACTTTTACAACCATTCTGAATGACGGTGGAAGTGCATACGTCTTCACAAAAAAATGTTGAGGAGATCTCCTTCTTTTCCCATCACACTTTCTGCCTTGTTCGCCGTATCCATGAGAATTAGATGTGGATGTAGACATGCTCATAAATCTTTCAAACATCAAGGTAACGTGGTTCAGAACTGCTTACTGGGTGTAATTTATCAAGAATGGGTAACTATTCTGCACAGAGCGCAGGTTATGGATTGAACGGCTCCCTGCAGCGGTATGGACTTTACCTTTATGTGTCATGAAGCATCACATTTGTTGTGGTTGTTGTCAGAAAAATTAGGAAGGGAATTTTGGATAGTGTTGTGTAGCCACAGCCATGCAGCCATGCAGAACTCAAAAGGCAAGAAGGTGCCTAAACCAAACCGGGGCCTTTCTCTTTGGAGTTTCTGTGTTCTTCCCGTACCTGTGTTGGTTTTCCCTGAGCTCTCCAGTCTCCTCCCACTGACCAAAAGTAGTCGAGCAGCCCCTGAGAATGAGAGAGTGAGAGGTTGTACGTCTCCAGACCAGCAGTCCAGGATGAACCCTACCTTTTGTCACCAGCACCTCGGCCAGCCTGAGCGCAGGATGAGCTGAAAGAGAATTAATGAATCAGACCTATTCAACATGTCGTAACGCATGTTCACTCCTGGAGTCTTACACACTGGCCCAAAAGCAAACAGCCGGTCAAAAAAACGCATTTAAAATGTTGCAGTTAACATTATCTGCCAAGAACACGTCTATGACGTGACAAAATTCACTGTCTCTTGGATTTTTTAAGTAACTTAAGAGGATGGAAAATCTGTAGATGGTTTCAGTGAGAATAACTGGAATACAGTGTGACAGATATAGGCTAATCAAGCAACACGTCACACTGCTAATTCATGATGTGTGTTTCCGCCAGTATACTGAAGTTTAGCCACTCACACAATGTCAGCAGCTGATTTTGCAACTTCACTTTCACTCGTAGGGACGTCTCCACAATACATTTATATATATTTTGCAAAGTTTCAACGTAAATAAGAAAGGATAGGCTGCTCCACATTTCCTGCTCGAGAGCAAATCGCTGGCTCCAATATCGAGCTCCATCTGTCTCCTTTCCTCAAAGGGAAAGGAAATTGTCACATGCTGGAACACATGCCGAAGTCGCTGGAAGCCCACTTCGGTTTTAGTTTATTTCTCTACAACTTCATAGCTTTTTGTGCCTTGCGTTCACATTTTCTCTCAAAACCTTTATCGGAAAATATCGATCTCAACGTTTCACCCCACCATATTTTACAGTTGATGCGATTGCCTTCGATTCACTTGTTTGTGTCACGATCGCAGGAAATTGCAGGTGGGAAAAAGGTTAGTGTTGCAAAAGACAACAAGGCATCACAGTTGTCTGTTAATTCAAGGAAGCATTTGACCAATAATGCTGCTCTAATCACGCTCGATTCCTCCCCGGGAGTCTGATCTGTAAGCACAGGATGAAGCATTGCGAACTGTAGGGAATGGAGAAATAGGGAATCAGCTCAGTGAATCACAAGCTGGTATCACAGGCTTGGACGTTGGGTTTGACACCAAGCTTTAATTTTAAATATTTTTCATCAAAGGATGGATAGATGGATAGATGAGATGGAGACAGAGCCACGGCACGCATCATGTTTTCACTATTAAGCCCAGGTTAAACTAACTGCCTGCTGCATTTCCCATGGAAGAGATGGCGAGAAAACAAGTCAGGCAAATGTGTACATATACTTATTAAAATACTCTTTAATACTGCTAGTTACTCATCTGCAATGTTTTTATTGGGCTTAACGAAAGGGAACGCTAAAATTGATCCATCCTTCCAAGCTTTTTTTTTTAAAAAAAAACTTACTTGCAAATGCAAGAGATTCACAAATGGAGCATACAAATGTTTGTCGAAAAGAAACTAGGACCAATCACCAGTCAGTCATTGAGCAACACCTGTTAGCAGAAAACTATTCACAGACATCTTCATTTATCTATTCATTTATGGACAATTTCAGAGTCATCAATTGAGCAGCTACATGTTTTTCAGCATTTGGGGACGGTAGGAGACGCAGGGGAGAACCCACACAGCCACAGGGAGAACATGCATGCTCCGCTCGGATCAGCCCCCTCCACTGCTCGAACCCTTTCCTGTCCTGTGCGGTGAGGGTTGTTGCCACGATGCTTGGTAAAACTCTAAGAATTTAAAAATAAATGTTTGAATAATACCACAGAGGTGTTATTGATTTTTTTTTTCTTATAGTTTCAGAAGATAAGCACATTGTAAGTAAGGAGATGGTCATGTCTTTGTGGGTGGCTCTTGCAGAGATATCCAAGACACAGGTGATAATGTGGCTGAGAGCCCTCTACCTCTTCCAAGCTTTGGCTGCTTCCCTCCCTATCAGACCTTCAGCACTCCTCCACACACACACACACACACACACACACACACACACACACGCACGCACACACAGATTCCCTCCTACTCTCTTCCTGCTTCCCTCCTGCCCTTTCTGTCACATCGGCTGTGGCTTGTCATCTAAAACAGCTTGTAGTCCAAACTCCTCTCCTGTTCTTCAGGTGCATTAATGCCACATGCTGTTGAAGTCCTGAACCATATTTTTAGACTGACACAGAGGAGGACCATAATAATGCCAGCCATCAACAGTCCCATTATATTACACACGTAGGGGGTGTGTGCACATGTACGAAACTTTCACTTGTGCTAACTTTTTTTTAACTTCTGCATGCTTCCCCCCATATTTAGCAGGCTAGGGTAAACATACCACCACCAGCATATACATTGAAGTCTGGGATGAATAATTGCATGGCTGTAGAAATGCCAGTCGCAGCATCCTCCTCTGTTGTGATGAAAGAATGAAACTTTTCCATGAACCCAACATATTTTTTCATCCAGCCACACTGGAACACCAAATGCGCAGCATTTCGTCTCATTGAGTGATCAGTTAATATCTGATGCAACAGATCCTCGGAGTGAGATAATTGTTGCATAAGAGTCTTGAAGAGCCTCTGCACATTTCCAAATGAACGTTGTACAGTGTATAGGCTTTCTGATACCCACATAGATAACATCTCGAGGAATGTAGAAGAAAGCTTATATGTCTGTTTACCCTCAAGGCTATCAATAAAATGGTAAGGCAGTTTTCAGCAATGTGCCGTCAAGTATGATGGACAAACAAAAACAACCACGTCACCTTCAAAATATTTTCAGTCAAGAAACATACGGGGAGAGGAATTAGACGAAGGCTTATATTCCCTCTGCCTCATCTGAACAGAGAGTAAATGAGAAAACAGGAAATTGCTGCCAGAAAGTATCTAAGGCGCTGCAAAGCAGATATCTGAGTTGGGTAACTAACATCGGTACAGCTCCTGCCTTGGCCATATTTCATGGCATAGCTTCTATATTCCCAAAGCATCGAGCTCCCTCGTCCTTCCAGAAATATGAAAAGGATCCTCAATCCCAGATTCCACTTTATCAACTGTTTTCCAAGATTGTGTCATGATAGTTGGCATGGCGGCTGGAGTTAACCGCTCCATATACAATAAGAAAGAGTTACGACTTAACAGCCCGCCGCACCGCATAGTAGTGAGTAGCTTTATAATCTATACATTGTCATTAGCACTTTTCTGATCTGTTTGATCGGTTTCAATCAGTCAACATTGGATTTTAACATAGGGAGCGCTGAGTGTAATGTTACAACTGTGAGCGGCGATACTCCCATGAGAAGCATATTCACAAAGCTCGTTGCTTCTAAAAACACCCCTCTGATCCATTATAATCTTCAAGCTATGAAAAAAATGACCTTCTTCATTTTTCAAACTGTCATCACGGATTCTCAAGAAGGCCGGGGAGAGGAAGCCGAGGCAAATCCCTGGCGACCAGGATGCGGAGGGTTTCTCAGTGGTTGGCCGGGTGAACAGAGCCAGGTAGTAACGACAAACCAAGGACAAACGGTGTGACTGCTGATTAGTGGATGGATATTAATGTTGATTTTGGTCCATTGTAAACATCTCTTTTCAGCTGTGAATAAACGGAAACAGTTCTTGTCTCTGTCATACACATACTAAATCATAACGGCATACACTATCAGGCTTAATTTGGGTCCAGATATCAGGTGGACTGTTGTCATGTTTGCTAAATAGAGACACGGATCATGTTTTAATTTTATTACAGGTTGAAGGCAATAAATGAAATTAATCATTTGGACCAAAGGGGAAAAATATATTTTTTTTTTTAATTTGAATGTTTTGAATAAAGTGTTTTTGATTCTCAGAAGCGCTGCATGAACTTGGAAGGCGAAATTCTCGCGTTCTCTGTCGATCAACCTTCTTAAGGGGCCTCGCAAACAAGACATAGGAGCACAGTGGTGTGTTTTATTGTGACCAATAAAACACTGTTCACTTCCGCCAAATGTGAGCAAAACCACAGAACACCACTGACGAGCTCGTGACCGGCTGCTGGATCAAATACCGAAAAATGTATCAAATGATCGTCCTTTCGTACTCGGTCTCCTTTCCTTTTTTGCAAGCTTTGGTTTTCTCCGACTTTAGTTTGAGATTGTTTGAGACGTGGGAGATATCCGGAACGCTGAACTTGACTCTGAAATAGACAGAAAAGATCAGCAGTTCAGCAGTTGTCCTGATCCGCTATCAGCAGGGGTGTTTGATAATAAGCCCCCGAAGACGGACATGGCGCTCCCTTCCACTGTCTCTCACTCTCGGCAGTCACCGATCCCATTTTCCAAAGAGATGACTCACTGGGAGAGATGTAAAACACATGCAAATTTAGCAGATGATCATCTGTATCCATCTGTGTTTCTTGGCCGTGACGCATCGGACTCTGTGTGTTTGGAGCCGTACCTGCGAGACGGGCAGCTTCTCAGTGTCCTCCTACAAGTCACTTATTCTCTCAAGAGGTTGGTTAAAATGACAACGTCTTTAAAAGTAGCTCCTTCAAGCCATAGTACCAACATGACATGAGATTTAATAAAAAAAAAGAATAATTCAACCATTCCTTTATGATACAATTGCTTGTTAAAATCTAGCTGTCAAAAAAAAGCTTTTATCAAATTTTTTTGTTAAAAACAAATGGCATTTTCCGAATTGCTTTATTTCCACGCTCATTCAGTCTTTTAAAACCACTTGCCCTGCACACCTACTGGAGCCTATCCAGTAGGCAATAGGCAGGATTCAGCCTGGACCGCTCTCCAGACAGGTCACGTATAGAGATGTACAACCATTCACTCTCTCATTCACATGTCTGGACAGATTAGGGTGTCCGTGAACCACCTGTATGTTTTTAAACTGGGAGGCAGACATGAGGAGATCAAGCGAAGCCGGCACAGAAAGGACTCGAAAACTACGACCTTCTCGCTGTGATTGCGGGGCTAACCGCTGCGCCTCCTTGCCGGCGTGTGTCAAGATAAGCTGTTGCAAAATGTAGAGAATGTGAAGACCATTTCTTTGGGTTTGTCACCTTTGGTTTGTGGATCAGGACCTCAACTTTTACAGAGCCTGTTATTTGAGCTGTCGATGCCAAAGACTTAAAATGCTGCCAAATTGAACACGGTGGATTTAAGAATCGGATGCACCTCAATATTCCTCTGACATCCACATCGGAGCCAGGACTCGACCGAGGCAATCCTTCATACCAACATGCTCTAATCAACATGACGTGTTCCCCGCCAGAGGAGGCATTTCGGATTGCAATGGAAAATTATTTAAAAAAAAAACAACAACTCTAATCAGAGACGATGCGTTCAAAACAGTGGGACGTGAGGGCAGAACCAGGTTAGCACAAGCCTGGGGGCGCTAAATAGAGAGGCGCGCTTGCAAGAGGTGAAACAGGCAACTTCGATATCCTCGCAGCTGCTGTGATGCTGGAGCAATAAAAGTGAATCAACAAAAAGCCAAGGGGATGGGATCCTGGTGTGGACATGAAATAGACAAAGGGGCAGTTAATCAAACAGACCTGACGCTGCCAATCTGACACATTAGGATACTGACAAACAAGCCAGCTATAATGCAAGGATTGATTACAGCGGGTTTCCTTCCAAATGAAGCCTCTTACCTAGTAAGTAATTAGGAAGTGAGCAGATGCTGATATTGAGCGGTCTGAGGGTCTGAGGAGGGCAGTAATTGTTTTCTGTTGATTACATGGCCTTTTGGCAGAAAAATGGGTCGCTGAAGTAGCCGGTGGAAGCTGCTCTGCGAGGAGAGGACGAACACGGGCGTGGGAAAGTTGAACGTGAAGTGAAGCTCATCTGATGCTGGACTTGCATTTAATGAGTTTCATAATCGCAGACTAGAAACTGAAGCCAGAGGGAAATTTTAGGAGTTTTACTCGAGTCTCAGCCCATTCCCGTCATCCCGGTTGTTATGTATAAGGCAGTAATCGGAGCGGTTTTAGATCAGTCTTTTCCTAGTCTTGAGCTTACCAGTACAAGTATCAGACACGTTCGATATTATCGCAAATCTTTCCATCTTTACGGTGATGTAACACAAGTAACAATCGAAAGAAAATGGAAAAAACCTGGTAGACAAACTATCGCCAGAGCGGTATTGGCGACAGAGACGGTATTTCTTCGCAAAATGAATGAACGGGAACGACGAAGGACATCCCCATCAGTATGGAGGGTCCAGAAAGAGGAGCGGATGGTGAAGCTGTGGGCAGAACAGCCCGGCTTGTACCATGTCATCAACTCCTCAACGTATCACCGCCGAGTGGAGAAGGAAAGCTGAGGGACTGAAATAGCAGAGGCTCTGCAAATATCCACTGAAAACATGGTATGGAACATTGTGTGGAAAAAATGCTGTAAGAATCGAGTTGTAGTCTTGTAAATAGTAAGATTCACAGCCTTTTTTAAAATCTCAGTATTAGACCGGTCTGAGACTTAAAACTCTTAAAAACTTGTATTTAGATGTGAGCAGGTGTGAGATGATCATCTTTTCCAAATCTTTTCAAAGTCTTATAATGTATGGTTGGCATAAGACGGAACTTGAAACTTATATAACAATAATAATAATAATAAAACGAGATTGATCTGTGTCGTCTGTCCCTCGACAATAATGTGACAAAAACGATGAGCAGTTAGCAGATAGGAGGAGGAAAGATGATGCTTCTAGCCTTGCTCTTGTCCGTTTAGTGAAGAGTTGACACCGGGATTATTTTGTCCTTTATTCACTATCCATACCGCTCGTCCTGAGTCAGGGTCCCTGGGAGCAGGCAGCTGTCATTGGACAAGAGGCGGGGATCACCTCAGACCCATTGTCAGTAAATCACAGGGCCACATATAGAGACATACAACCAGTCACTCTGTCATTCCCATGTTCTGGCATGTTAGCGTCCTCCTGCGTGTTTTTGGACCGTGGGAGGAACCCAGAGAAGCCGGAGGAAATCCATGCAGGCTCAGGGAGAATATAGAGACTCCACACAGAAAGACTTCTCCTGTCGGAATCCAATAAGGGACCTTCTTGCTGTGTGGAGGAAGGGCTAAGCGCTGTGCCACCGTTCCACCCTTATTTTACTATATTTACATAATTCCATACAGATTATTCTTTCGGTGACTGCATCAGGCAGCGAGCTGAAAAGGATCTCTGGATAAGGGCTAGAAATATATTGATGTATCTTAAACTGATGCATATCAGTACAAGGCTTTTCAAAATCTGTGACTTGCTAAGTTCCCACTCTTGATCAACAATGACTAAAACAAAACCTGCAAACTCAGTAAATGTTCTTAAAAAGTCATTAAACTCATCAAATGAAAAAAACGTTTTTCTTTGCTTTGACGGTGCAGACGGCGCTGGAAGACAGTTTTTTATACAACACACGTACGGGAAATAGTAAAAAGCGGAATTGATTTAAGAAAAAGAATAAGGACACTAAATATAAAGGTCACCATAAGGAATATCTAAGCCTGACTCGATTGATCATTTAGAAAGGAGAGGCTACAATCTGTAGACTCTCCTGCAGGTCACATCATTATTTGAATGCATTCTTAATTCATTATTTAAAAAAAGAAAAGAAAAAAAGGTAATTCACTACATCCGCAAACGACACCACGCAGCTAGAGTTGGAACTACTATTTTCCACTCCGATGATCCCCTGTTGTTTTTGTTGGATGGAAGAAGGAGCGACACCCCAAGGTTCTGACTAAAATTGAATACTAGCCCCATCTGCTGGATCCTGACCTGAACACACTCCCCTCCCCGGGCCGTGACCTGAAGGCAGAACGGGACAAAACCCAGCTCATACGCAAGAGACCATGAGAGGAACACACAAACCTTCAATGCGGATCTGCTAGGAAAGTATTTGTCCGGACAACATCGAAGTTTTCTCAACCTTCTCCTCCCAAAGGAGGTCACGGGCTCATGTCTGTGACGTCCGTCCAACGTCAGGGAACCAGCAGAAAGCCTTCATTTACATTTGCTAATAGTAGAAAAAGAGGGGTCGGCCAAAAATAAATAGGGCAGCCCCTGACTCTTTTCCCTAAAGTCGAACTCCTCCGGGCTTCATTGACTGTTGCCCCGACAACCTCATGTCACCATGTCTGACTTACAATATCTCCCCGTCGCAGCTCCTCTCATCCGGTAAGTTGGTTGCGTCTGTACTGCGTCTCTGTGGCGTCACTTGTGGGAAGGTTGTAACATTACGTTATAATGTAACGTTACAAACCATATGCTTCATTGACTTCAAGTTTGGTCATAAAAAGAAGAAGGTCCTATTTGACTTGGGAAGTATTTTCCGTTTGAATACCCAGTCTGGGTGTTCATGGAATAAATGTAATTTTTCAAGATAACAGATCTGGGCTTTTTTAAGTAACACTTTCGATGCTCTAGACTGCTCTGTGTTATTACTGAAGTAATATTCAGCTATAATAACGCCCCTGAGATATTATGGTGGAAAAATGGATTTGGTTTCTTTGATACTGAATAAATATTCCGATTCCAAAACCCGGACTTGCATGAGCCAGCCACACGTGTGTGTGTGTGTGTGTGTGTGTGTGTGTGTGTGTGTGTGTGTGTGCGTGTGTGCTGGAGTTAGTCATCCAACGTGATTCTTGTTTTTTTCTTTTAAATACTTCCAGGTGTCAGACTAGGTGAAACACTAAAGTAATTAACGGCAATATTTTTACATGAAGAACTAAAAAAATCAAAAATAGCCATAATCAAACAAAGCCAAATGACGAGAAATTGATGATTTTAGTCGTTCCAGACATCTGCGTTCAGTTTAATGCTTAAAAAAGAAAGGAAGAAGAGAGTAAATGAGTTAATGAGTATTTGCCATCTCTTGTTTCGCACCCTGCACCCTGTGTGTGCATCAATAGTAGTAAGAACAGTATTCTTAATTACAGATAAGACAAGAATATAGATGCAAATGTGTTCATTGATTCAAGCTTCATGGCGTTTATTGTCACATGCGCAGTGTAGAAACGTGTTTCCCTGCACAGTGAAATTCCTACGTTGCTGTCCGCAGTGCATTCGGATAAGTGCAGAAAGGACGAGTGTCAACATTATTATAAATATAATTATAGCTATGAATATGAACAGTATAGAGTGGACGCACATTGGACGTCTGCAAAGGTATAGAAATAAATGCTTTTCAGGGAAAACAAACTATCAAAGCAAGTTTTCTCCTTGATCATGCCATGTTCCTGTTTTTGGAGCCAGCGGGGAGAGAGGCCCGGGCGGTTTTACTGGAATACCTATCAGCAGGCAGCAGGCAGCTGGCTTGTTAAATAATCTCCGGAGATTTGGCACGCGGCAGAACGCTCTGTTTGACTCCAACAACAATGGGTGTAGTTGTTGCCCGTCGAATGGAGCGGTTGAGTCATTATAATTAAAAATACGCTGTGAAATGCGTGGGAACAGGCAGCTTTTGAGCTCCCCTTTGCAGCTCACGTCATTGAGGCGAACGAGGCCTGAGCTGGAGTTTCGGCCCTCCGAGAAAGAAAGAAAAACCCACAGCTATGCACAGAGCCGGGCCGCGGACTCCATCTTGTGATGGATCCTCCCCTCTGTCTGGAAGCAGTTGAGTTTTTCTCCAGATGTGCAACCGATCGCTTTAATGATACACTGGAGCGGGCCGAGAAGAGCAAGGGACGGGGTTCAAAAACAGCACAAACAAGACCCTGCGAGACGTCGTCATTATCACACCATAGAATGAGTGATTCCGCTCTCGGACTCGAGTGCTTTCGGACGGGAAAGAACTGCCCGGTTATGTAATTGCCGCACACATAGGAGGGATTCCCGCTGCTTTCTCTAAAGCGCTCCGTCCCAGACAGAGGGCTTCTGGTGATACGACTGAGGAAAGTCTGTCTCTAAATGTGGAACAAGTGGCCAAAGCTCCGGGGTAAAGTCATCAACAGTTGTGTTTCTGTTTCTCGATCCCAGGTACTTTTATTTCAGTCTGACCTCAATTCCAGCAAAGTATGACTTTAGGGATATCTACCATTCATTCATTTCCTATCTATGCAGCTTATTCTTCAAACAGTATGGCGGCGGGGCTGGAGATATCCCAGCTGTCATTTGCCGAGAAGTGGGGTTCACCATCATAGGGCCATATTGTTGTTATTTCTCATTTTTCAGAAAACACACAAAAAATGAGCCATACATTGAATAAGGGGCTGATTTAGCCAAATTATTTAGATTTTATCATTATCATTATTATATGATGAAAAATATTGACATATATAATATCATTAATTTAAGGTGATGATATATAGACATACAACCATTCACTCTTTCATTCACACATTGACAATTTAGGGTCTCCTATGAACCTCCTGCATGTTTTTGGATTGTGGGAGGAACCCGGAGAACCCCACACAGACACGAGGAGACCATGGGGACCCTGCGCAGAAAGGCCCCCCCAGGGACCTTCTTGCTGTGAGGTGGAGGCGCTAACCGCTCTTCCACCGTTTCACCCACTATTTTGACCAGTTCTCCAAAATACAATAAAAAAATAATCAAGCACAAATGTCTCTGATGAGACATCTGGGACTCCTCGAGTTTTCAAAAATAAAAATAAAAATCCACTTTATTGCTTTTAACAGCAGGTGTCTGAATTTGCCAGCCTCCAGAAAGAGCAGGTTGCACAGCTGTCTGCACACACACAGGAGAGAAGAAGAAGAAGAAGAAGAAGAAGAAGAAGAAGAAGAAGAAGAAGAAGAAGGAGAGACACCGAATGAAAGACAGCAAACATCTTCTGTCCTCGGATGGATTGTGGCTGGTGCTGGAGCTCCGGCGGGCAGATGCCGCCGCCGCCATGCCTTTTGTGAGGAGCGAGTGGACCAAACAAAAGCTTAATGAGAATCTCTGGGAAGCCCAAACTGTTGGAAAGGAATGCCTCTTCTCCCTTGTGGTTCCACCGCTCGAGGCTTAATCAGTCACCGGAGGCGCTGATGAGCTGGAGAGGGGCGGAGGGGCCCAAAGGGCCTCCAGGGGGCCGGGACAGGATCCCGCTCACTCTTGACCTTGCTCATTTAAATAAAATCTATTAGCTGAACGCAGCAGGGCAATAGGCGAGTCATTGTTGCTGATGTGATCCAGATAAATCAAAGTGCTCTGGGGGCTTCATACATCATGCTGCGTGGGGCCCCGAGGATGACTCAATATTTACCTCTCCAGGTCACTATCGAGGATGCGAGGAAACACACACACACACACACACACACACACACACACACACACACACACACACACACACATACACACACACAGCCTCTTGGAGTGGATTATTTTATTCCAGTAGTGGAAGCATGAAAGCATATGTGTGTGCGTGTGTGCGTGCGTACGTGCGTGTTTGTGTGTGTGTGTGTGTGTGTGTGTGTGTGTGTGTGTGTGTGTGTGTGTGTGTGTGTGTGTGTGTTTCCCCATATATAGGAAGGCGGGGTTTTCTCCCCGGGGTCCCGGGCCAAGCTGCTGTTATGTAACGGATACGCCGCTCCTCATCCTCAAGTGAAGTTCCTACAAACTTCAGAGCTGAATCACTGTGGAGCTCGCTTTCAAAAAAAAAAAAAAATTCAACAAAAAGTTCCTTTATTTTATTTCTTTTGTGTTTCCCGACCGGAGGAACCGAAGGAACCGGAGACGCTCCACGCAGCGGGGTCACCTCGGAGCGTCCCCGCGGGGGATGGAGCTCCGGCCGCGGGCGTAGGAGCGCCATGGGCAGCGGGAGCAGCCGCGGGAAGAAGGTGGCACCTGCATGCGTGGGCGAGGCGGGCGCGTCACCGGCGGCGGCGTCCACGCGAGACGCCCGCTCGTCCAAGCGCCTCCGGACCCACGCGGCTCAGAGGGGCGCGCAGCGGGACAGCCACAGCGACGGCCACGACACGGAGGAGGAAGAGGAGGAGGAGGAGGAGGTGTTGGACACGGCCCTGGCCCACTGTGACACGCGTGGACGCGCTCCTTTGAAGGCGAAGAAGACGGCCGCCCGCTCAAGGACCTACGGCCTTTGCCGCTTCCGGCGGGGACGCGCGGAGGAGGACCCGAGATCCTGTTCTCGCGTAGGGGAGAGCGGGACCGGGACCCCCGCGCGGCCACGTGGCTCCGAGAGTGCGGGGTCCGCGGATGTAAACAAGAGGAGTGACGGCGCCGCCACGCATACGAGGAAGCACGCAGCTTCGGGTTCTGCCCCGCACACCGTAAGAATCCGCATCGAAACTCCAGCTCCCGCAGGAGAACCTGCCTGGTGTCCTTCACTCAACACTTTGGATGACAATGGGATTCATTCACTTCTTTCTCTCCCTCCCTCCAAAACCTTCTATCTATCTATCTATCTATCTATCTATCTATCTATCTATCTATCTATCTATCTATCTATCTATCTTCCACCCTTTCTTTATTCTTCCTTACATTCATTCCTTTCTTTTTTCTTGTCTTCCTTCCTTCTCCCTCCTTCCTATCTCTCTTTCTTTCTTCCACCCTTTCTTTATTCTTCCCTTCATTCATTCCTTTCTTTTTTCCTTCCTTCCTTCCTTCTGTCCTTCCTTCCTTTTTTCCTTCCTCCCTTCCTTCCTTATTTTCTTCCCTCCTACCTTCTTCCATTCCTTCCTATCTATTATCATACCGCCCTTTCATCATTCTTCCTTCCCTCATTCGTTATATCTATAAATCATTCTTCCTTTCTTCCATTCTTCATTCTATCATCCTTCCTTCCTTCCTTCCTTCCTTCCTTCCTTCCTTCCTTCCTTCCCTCCGTCCTCCCCCCAGGTGTTGGTGACAGGAGGTCCTCTACAAGAAGTTGCTCCTGCATCAGAAGAACAAAGGTAGGCAGGCAACTGTGGTAAATAATGGATGTCGGCAGCTGGAGGCGGCGTGGAGGCGGAGCAGGGCCGGATCAAATTCACCTTAAAAGGATGGAAATACCAGCCCGGTGGTTTAACAGCAGATCACATTAGTCCGACGTCTGCAAGCTGGCCAGCAGACACGTGCGTGTTGTGACCCTTTTGTCGGAGGGAACTGTGAAATTTACAGTGGATCGATGCAGGAGGCAGCGCTGAAGCCATTTTTGCAGCGGTGGAAGTAAATACTCAGCTCATTTACTTCAGTGAATGTAGACAGAGAAGCAGCAAATGGGAATATATAATGTCTTGGTTCGACATTTTAAACAAAGAATGCAAATTATTTTAGAAAGCAACGTAAACACAATTATCGAAGTATATTTGAGTGGAACTCAAGGTAGCATCAAAGAGACATACTCTAAGCGCACCACATGCACTTTGTCACTTCTTATCGTGGCATTTTCAGCCGCGGTCTTCTCCTGCCGTCCTCTGATTTACTCCCAAACAGTCATCATGTCAATTTCTGTGTGCCAATCGCACCCGCATGACCTCCCTTATTATGGCCATCATAACATGCAGCCTCATAAAGTCTTCGGTTAAACATAAGTTATTGTGGATGATTTACTCCTAACCTCATCAACAATATGTAGTCCTCCTTTTTCTACCGCTGAAGTGTTTGTCCGCTTTCGCCAGCAGCTTCGACCACTGCCCTGGCTCCTCCCTCACCACGCCGGTCATCCTGTACGACGGATCTGAAGAGGAGCTGATGGACACTATTGAGCGGGAGTTCAGTTGACCCCTCGGCCGCAAACTCTGCAGCGGAACGTACTGTCCTCGGCTTGGCTGTTCAGGAGAAAGAAGCCGGGTTTCGCTTCAAGCACTGCTGTCTTCTGTGGCTTCTCGGATCGGTTTGACTCTTCTCTGTCGATCAGCTGCACTGCAGGCTTATGCATTAACCCAAGTTTTATTTAACAGAGAAGGGTTTTTTCTTTCAGAGCTGAAACCAGGCCAGAGGCTTGTCCTCACGCAGATCAGAGCCGTTAACTGACAGAGACCTCCGGGATTTGTTATCTCCGGGAGTGAGGTGTCACTGTCGTTCTGTGTGTGTGTGAGCAAGCATCAACCTATTACAGTTACCTATTATAGTTACCTATTACAGTAATAGTTACCTATTACTTATACTTTAACTTTTCTATCAATGGGAAACAGGGAGCACAGACCCATGGCTTCTTCAACTTTTACATGCAAAATGTTGGACATTCTTAAGGCCTCCAGGGCAATTCTACACGTGAATACCATCACCCTTTTTCGAGCCCGCAGTGCAGAGTATAGCTCTGTTTTTCGGGAAAAACCTGCAAAGGCACGAGCCTGAGTTGTTTTCTTAAGGTTTCCTTCCTGACCACAGTTCCTGAACTTCTCCACCCTTGAGGAGAAGGAATGTGCGGCAGCAGAGGCTTTGAATCGAGCTCAGTTCCACCCAACTGCTTTACTGGTGACAAGATGTCAGTGTAAATGCATGGCGCCACCGAGTGGTGGAAATCAGTAATCGTGCCTTGATACCTGGGCAAGATGGGAATGTTGTGAAAATGGCCCCTAATCCTGTTTTTTAACGACCGGTGAATTTCAACCAGAAATGTAGATGATTCATTTTAATATTGCAAATATAAACAGACTAACCCCGGCAGATAGCGCGAGGATGTGTGTGTGTATCAGTGTGTGTCTGAGTGTCAACATTGCCATGACAATGAGGCCAAATGAAGAATTCTTGATTTTTTTGTCTTTCATTTCCTGTTAATCGTTAAATTAGTGTATTGCCTCAATGGCAGGGATAGTTTCATCACAGAGCCTTTCACTGGGAATAAGACATATCAGGACCTTTAAAAATGGGAGGACATGGCTTCTCAGGAGTGCTCACCATGGGGCATCACCCCTCTAATTCTTACAACAGATGAGTAAATAGCCCAGAAAATTGTTTGTCCTTTTTGCAAGGCTAAAATTAGGGGCTGTTCGTGATGTATAAAGGAAAAGCTATATGACAGATTGTCCAGACACCATGGAGCGGCTCCGGCTCCACATTACCAGGCACCACCAGGAGCGGCAGCAAACAGGCCAGTAAATCAAACAAAGCAATTTTGGTTGTTTAATCATCACACTAACTTTTTTTTGTTTTAAGAAGGTAATACAAAAGAACTTTTACCCTTGTGCAACAATAATTTATGACACAAATAAGATATCTTGAACAATATATTAAAAAACCTCAACCCACACTGTGAGAAGCATATTCTATAATGAAAAGAGAGCACAGCAGTTAACTAACACTATATCACAGTTGTTCTTTGGCATTTAGTCCTGATGATTTTTGGACAGCCTGTAAAAAGGGATTCTCCTGTGAACAGCTGTCAGCAGTTTGGCAGGGAGGAGAGGAAGTTGTTTCCTCAGTGCCTCATATTTCCTCACATTCTTTGCAATGTAATCCTCACAAATTCTGTGAGAGGGAACAGAAAAAATGTGCCATTTCATACTTCTATATCGAGGATGAGTTATTTTAGGTAACAAAACCTGCAAAGCAGTAGACCTCTCACAATAAGATATTCTTAGCACAGTGTCCCGACAGATTTAGTATGTATTAGACATGTCCACATGTCTGCTTTGTTAAGAGTTTGGTGTAGAATTATTTTGCATTTCATTTTATTTGCAGTAAAAGCATTAAAGGTTTTTATTTACCTGAACAGAGGGTATGGCTGTGTCTGGAAAAGCAGTGCATCATTGCAGTGACCCTAGGTAGGAAAATACAGAGCATTCATTTGTTATTCTGTTTCCTCAGCGATCATACTCATTTCTATCAGAGCATTTAGTATTTAAGGCGACATCCAAATGCCTTTGAAATTTCATTTTCATGATCATAAATTCTCTGAAAGGGCACCGTGTACATGGGAAGTACACAGGAAATGAGAGCAGCTAAGAATATAAATCCATGGATATAAAACCATAAATCAACCAAATCCATAAATCAAGTTCAAAACCAATAAAACACAATTTCTTCTGATGTTAGCAGAACCATATATACAGGAAGGCATCTTAAAAAAATTCTCAAAATTTCACCCAATCTCTGTATTTTATTAAAAAAATCTTCTTGGGCCTAGAAAGTGTCATTTTCAAATTTCACAAACTTCCATAGATGTATACTTTGTTTTATTCAATATTTCTGTTTTTTTGAACAACCTCTAGACGTGTACTGAGAACACAATAATACTATGTGGGATGGTTTCAATTTTAGGAGACATTCATGCACATAGTATGTTTTCGCCTTGGTCAGATAGGACTTTTGACTTTTAAAAACATAACTCCAGGATACTCACCGTGTCAACAAGGAGAATATAGTCACAACTCCCACCGAACACAATGACATCGGCGTCTCTGCCTGGACTGGCCGTGTGCCACATCCTGCGGCAGGAGAACATCACATATTTCACTGTGCAGACAAAAAGACAAATCTCGACGGTACAATCACAAGTCACTACCTTGGCTTGTTCCTGTAGGGATGTGCGATTTCTCTCCACGTCTTCGTTTCCACATCAAGCAACCACCCATCACCTGATGGGGCAGGACATCCATTTGAGAGCATGCTGGGACCGACAGAATGTGTAACAAAAGTAGACACACAGGGAAAGAACAGTGAAAAAGTGGGTAAATCCTCTTACTCATGGGTTTGCAGTCTACACTGAGACCACCAAAAAGGAACAATGTCTTATCCGATGCTGCTGTAAACGTGTGCCAGGATCTGCCAATTGGAGTGGATGATGACGGTGTTCTAGAAAAAAAAGGTTTGAATCATAATTAATGAAAGGAAACTATGACACAGCAAATATAAGTGATTCAAGATGGATATGGATAGGTTGGACTTACATTTCTGACCATGTCCACGTTTCAAGGTCAAGACAGTGAACGTCACTTGTCCTGGTTTCCTGCGTCCAAAATAAACAAATAACAACCACTAGCTATTTTGGGGTTTGGGGCAGGAGGGTTATTTTCTTGTCCCAGCAAATAAATGGTAATATATTAGACACGCTGAAACCCGTGTACAGCTCTTACCATAACTCTCCCGCCACAAATGTATCCTTTACAGCCAAGGGTAGCGCTTGCATGGGCAGCCCTGGGGGCTGGAGCAAGACCCTGCACACAAACAGCGTCAAATCATGAGAGCATTTAGAACATTTTCCACTAGAGTTGTGGCGTTCGGGGCACAGAGGCGTGACTCAGACTCTGACTCACTCACATGGGTCTGAGGTTCACTCCAACTGGGTGGCTGGGGGTCAAATACATGAACTTCATTATTCCATCCCCAGTAAAGATCCTCTATCTGAAGAGTAAAAGGGACTTTTACAAGTGAACGATGACTAAAGTTTATGCAGTGACAAGGCTTTTGAATTTTGCTATTGGATGATGCCAGTGTTGGAATAAAATCTCAAATTGACATTCTTTTTGCACCTTAAATTTAAGGAAAAATGCAAAGGACACAGAATTTGTGGCACTCAACAAAAATAACGAAATTACCCATGACGCATCATCTATAATGAAACTTCTCTTCCTGTTGTCAACATCAGACAGTGCTTTGTGGCCGTATCCTCCAAAATAGATTAACCTGGAGCAAATAAGGAATCCACATTTAAGGATGAACAATTCGGGGTGAAATCTGAATGAGCTTCAATCGTGGGTAAAAGGAATCACTCGATTAGTACAGGAACGTAAAGTTGAAAAATATCAGTTGGAACGTACAAACACAGGGGTTTTCTACTAAAATCTTTAATTTAGTGGGCCTTTTTGTAGTTCTTACCTGTCGTTATAAACCCAGCAGGACAGCTTGTCTCGAGGTGACGGTACGGAACCAAAGTCATGTGAGATTTTCCTCCATTTGAATTTACCGTCTGTCAGGTTGACACAGTAGATCTGTTTGAAGTCAAACACTGATCACCATATGCCAACTCTCCAGTGTTTAAGCAGTGACCTTTTGGTGTTTACCCTTATCCATCGGGTCAATATATTCATTGTTTACACATATCTTAAGGCAGATGGCAAAAATTTGATGGAATGATGACAACAAATTAGATGCACTTAAAAATAGCAACACAGCCTCAGTCAAATTAATTCACTGACAAGCAAAAATTCACATTCTGTAAGACTAATCATTATAATGATTTGCCTAGGAATCATTTCTATTAAGTAATTCCTATCAGATGACCCTCTATTGATAGAGGCTCGGTGGCTCAATATTCAATAAAAACTTGCGTAGCTGCAGGCTAGACCGCAGTAAATGGTCACTCCTAAACACAATGTCATTATAATTTAAGTGTCATGGACTACACGGACCATCGGCCTCCTCAGTTAAGTCCTACCTGATTGGTTTGCCCACTGTCATCGCAACCTCCGAATATGTACATGTGTCCATTCAGGGAGCATCCACAGGTCCCGGACATGGAGGGTGGGACTTCCCCTGTCATGTGGAACACTTTCCTTCAGGAGAGCGGAAATGGATGAGCAACTCACATTAGCAGGTAGCACTTCTGACAATCAAAGGGAGGAGTAAAGGAGGATTTATCAGTCCAAATAGTATAATTTCTCTAGACTGACTCCCATGTGTCATGTGCTTTATTGGCATCTGCTTCGGTAATATGCATTTTTGTAATTTATATAATATTCTTACCAAACACCTTGTTCTAGGTCATAAACCCAGATTTCATCATTGGGCAGGAAAACTTCATCATCAGCGATGGACTGCAGAGAAAACATTACTTTGGTACAAACATGTGCAGTAAACACCTGTGATTGTGATCAAATGTTATTATTAATGTGAAAGTATGAATGAGCAGATCTTTTAGTAATTTCAATAATTTATTAGAACTTTTTAGAGGTTTTTCCTATTTATCCATTTTTATGTTTTTATTTTCTTTTAACATACTCTCTCGATGCTTTTTGAAATCCTAAATATAATTCAATGACTGTCTAATTTTTACGCAGACTGATATCCAATCACTCGCTGTGGTTTCATCTGACAAATTAAAACACATAAAGCAATACTACCATCAATACCACTGATCCATGTCTTGTTCATTCATTTAAAAAAACATATATACAACAGTAGGTCATTACATTACAGTCATTCGGCAGACGCTTTTATACAAAGCGACTTACAAAAAGTGCAATTCAGTGCAAGTCGGTAATTTCCCTTCACTTGGTGCACAACCTATAAATTAATTGAGTCGATGTTTAGTTTTACGGACATTTGAGTGAGCCGGTACACACTGCAAAGCTACTGGTCAATGGAAGAGGGCCACCACTGTCGTTATGAATAACACCAATGTGGATACATTAAAGGTCATGCAGAACAATGAAAAAAAAGAGACAGAAAATGTTTTTAGTCTTTCAAATAGCTCTGAAAGCCAGGTCCAAAATTGTTAAACTTGAGAAAATTATGTTGGCTTCCTTTTTGTTTATGCTTTTAATTTACCTTGAAAAAATACAGAATGTCTGGATTTAAGTTATTTACGTAGAATAAGTAAAATAATATTACACTTACAATTTTGGCCAATGAAAATACAAATAATAGAGAAAAAAAACATTGGACAGGAAAATATGATATTTCACAAAAAGGCCTCCTTGTTATATCCTTATAACAAATCTCGTAAAAATTGGAAAACCTACGACCATATGACACAGGCTCAACATTATACCGAACATCATCTAACAGCGATATTGTGTCATGGAGTGAAAAATACGCCGAGCGATGACTTTCTGAGAAACCGAGTTTGAAAATAGATTAATTATGCATATCTAATTACTACACGAGACAAATAAAACTTACATTTTTAGACTATCCAATGACTGACAAATGAAGGCAAAGTCTCGTCACATTCTTATTTACCATTTTCTCCAGACCCAACAGTGAAGTCTGCTGGATTTCCTAACATACAGAGGTTTTTGCTATATCACTATTAAAAATACCCGATTGTTGAACTTCCACACCCAGTTTGGACGAAGTTAGCATTACCTGCAGATCATAAATTGGTTGTTTACAAGCACATCCTTATTTCAATTTTATCACAGCGTGTTACTGGTTTACTATTACTGACGAATCACGGGATGATCCACTGACTGCCTATGATATGATGCTGGGGATTCTGAGGTTAAAAAAGGTGCATTAATGAAACTTGGGTTTCATGCTTGGCTTAATGAAAACTCAAACACCTGCGCCAATGCAATGTGTCAGATTGGGGGAGAAAACAAGTCATTGTCTTTGCTCGCCCCGCAACGCTACTTACCATGTAGCCTCCCCACACGTATAGCAGGTCCGCGTCCACTACCGCCGTGTGGCCGCTCCTCTCCCGGGCCACCAGCTCCGAGCAGTGCCTCGCAAAAACATCCATGGCCGGGGATGCTAGAAATAGCGCGACAAGACGTGGCTCCCAACCAAAAACCTATACATTTAGACAATCTGGCAACAATACCCGGGCAACCCTCACAGCCTTATCTTTCGGTGGTTATCTTGTAAAGATAGTAGGAGGCTTTTGTTTTTTCGCAGAAACAAGCGAATCACGTCATTTGACGAAAACAAGACATTTGTGTCATATTGGAGAGGCTAAAGCTAAAGCAGCTAACCTTATCCGGCGACCAGTCTGTGGTAATGACAGGTAAAATGTGTCCACAAAAAAACACTATCTCAACTGTCACAACTATAAAGAAGAAAATAACAAAACGTTTAAACTCACTCACTTTAAATTGCGGATAAAAATATATACAAGCATGTAGCTCGATTGTTTGCTTTTTTTGTCATGTTCACAAAACCCGAAAGCGTAACATAGAACCGATCAGAAAGACATGTTCTCTCTCTTTTGCTGCTCAGTCCAGCAGCAAAACAAAAAGACGACAACCGCTCTCCACCCTTTCAAAATAAACTCAGTTTGCGTGAAAAAAACGGATGTTTTGGCTTTTTTCTGTAATATTTTCAATTGACGCTTTAAACGGCTCTAAAAATTAGGTTCTGGCGCGGTCGCTCACCCCACAGGTTCAAGAAAGTTGATCGTTCGCTGTGTTTTGGTGTTTAAGGTATAAAGTTGTAACTCGCCCCCAGTCCTTCCTCTTCACACCGCAAAGTTATCGTTTCAATTGCTGATTTAGTTCAGATAATGTAGAAATCCAACCATATAGGGTGACCAAAAAACATTTGCAACAAAAGCTCAGGATTACGATAAAAACAAACCATGTCACGCCAATCAAATCCTCAACTTTCCAAGCTCTCCTTTTAAAGCTGTATTTTCCCACTTCTAGTTATAAAAACAAACATCCTATACCTAATAAATTAAAATACAGTATGATGTGTTGAGATTGAATGACCTCTGTGTCGTCGACATTGATCAGCGTGTACATTATATCTTTCCGTCACCTTTAAAATTAGTATCTACACTTGGATCACATGCCATCAAAGAGCTACCTGATAGTACTGCACACAATGAACAAGTATGTTCTGCTTTTGATATTGATTGAATGTTGGGCAACAGAATACCTCATATGAACAGGATTAAATATCATCATATCTACTGCCTGGTAATTGAATCGTCCTTGGTTTAAAACAAGAGGAGCGCAGGATTATGCTCAGTTTGGCAATAACACTATCATATATAACAGTATAACTACTTATAAGTGTAACTATAATTTCGTGTGTCATTTGCGTCTGCCAGTAACTGTAACATTATATCACCAATGTAATTCTGAACCTAAAAAAT
The DNA here is from genome assembly GCF_037954325.1 of Fistularia commersonii. Taxonomy (NCBI): domain Eukaryota; kingdom Metazoa; phylum Chordata; class Actinopteri; order Syngnathiformes; family Fistulariidae; genus Fistularia; species Fistularia commersonii. The sequence goes on along the minus strand of NC_141284.1, from coordinate 22,124,716 downwards.
CGTTTGAAATGCAAATATTATCCCTTTCATTACACCAGTATGAACAGACGGCTTGTGTATACAAAAGGGAACGGGGGGAGGGGGCACGATCAGCGGAAATGACGAAACAGATACGGAAGTGAGCATTTAGCGCCAAATCTTGAGTCGGATGGTATTAAACATGGATGCTGGTCGCAAATTAAAAGCGAAAATGACAGCTGGTTTCAAGATGCGTGGACTTGTATTGCGGCCGTACGTATCATTTATTTCTTCATTCGAGTACTTTACTCGGTATTGTTGCATCTCTTTCACCCGGACTGCCAGCAAACTCATCTTTCATCGGGGAGTAGGACTGTCGTCTGTCACCGTTCAAACAGCGCGTCGCTGTCTCACAACAAATCTCAACTTCACGTTCAAATGAAACCTCAGCTAGTCGCTATTTTTTTCTTTAGAAATGGGCTTTTGACTGGAGTCATGTGCAGCAATCCCCTTACTGGTATCAGTTACCTCCAACTTAAAATCGTCAATATTTTTGTCCCCTTTCAAAACCTTGAAAGCAACAAAGTAGCACATGATAAGACAGCATTGTGTTCCGTATCCCTCCTTATGATATTATTCTGCTTATTTGTCAGTCATATCTTACGCCTCTTAAGGTCATGTTTTATTCCTTTTGAAATTATTTCATGCTAATATCAAGGGTGACTTGTTGACAAGTTGTCCTTTTATGGTTATTTTTGAGAATCATACTTTTGCTGGGGGAAAAGCATCTATGAATTGGCTGTTAATGAAAACAATAGTGTCAGAAACAAACGTATTTGTCATCATATGGTTATCTGTGCCAAAGTAAAGAGTTATATTGTATATTAAAAGTTCCACGGTTAGATCAAAACAATCCATGGCCATGATACAGCCTTTGCTTTTTCATTGAAAGAACTCTTTTGTAGATATAAACACAAGCTGAGCCTGAAACAAAAAACACATGCTGGCTATATTGAGATCATGATGACCTGATTGTGTATCTTTTGGCTTGTTCCCCAGTGAAGCCAGCAAGTACCTGCTGGAAACACTGGAGTCCGTCAGTCCCTCCGAACTGGAGGACATTATCGAACGGATCCTGGATGCCGTGGAAAAGCAGCCTTGTAAGTTTGTCTGTTGTACAATTTGTGTTATTCTTCAGTATTTTTTTTTCGGAGCCTTGTCTGTTTCCATTCCATGATCATGGTATTTGTTTGTCAACAGTGTCTTCCAGTATGATAGAGCTATCTATGGTGGAAAGCGCTGTGCAGGACTGTGCTCAGTCCTGTGATGAAACCATGTAAGTGGAACTGCCAGTGAAAAGCTTTGTTTTTTGTTTTTTCTTTAATTCAATTAAACACCCTGTCAGTCTGCCTGCTTTCTGGAAATTGTAAAAAGTGATTATTGTTCATATAACCAAAGGTATCAATGCTGCTATAAATCAGGTGTAGCTAGTAACATGAATATGTTTGTTCTTTTATTTGATATTTTGAGTTGTATAGATATAACTTATCATAACTCAACTAACTTTGGTGATGTATGAATGTACAAATGTAAGTATCTACAAATAAACACACATTTTAGACTTCACTTGAAAATCATTTTTAAATATGGGAATTTTTTTCTTCTTTTTTCTTGAAGCAGGTTAGTGAGCAGGTTCATTGTTATTTACTGTATATCGCCAAATGCTTTTAATGTCTTTTAAGAAGTCGATTTTCTATATTTTCTATATTTCCCATTTTGCACTAGAGTAAATACATGACCTGATCACTGTTTTACAGAGAGAATGTTTTCAACATCATCGGGGCTTTTGACATTCCCAGATACATTTACAGTGGGGAGAGAAAAAAATTTGTACCGTAAGTGAAAGGAAGAGGAATGTTGATTTTATCCACACCCCAGACTTTCAAATGTCACTGTTTTCAGCCCAACTGTTTTTAATCCTGACTTTCAGCATCAGTATGACAAACCATCCAGCCCCAAGTCTTTGTGGTTTGTCTCAAGACAAAGCCGAGCTCTTCAGAGAGCGTTACACCATCTTACAACAGGTCAGTCAGCTCAGCCGCATGATGACTTGTCAGACTTTATTTTATTCTTATCATTGCTACTGTCACTCTATTTATATTGTCATTTAGTTCTGGTTGTCTATTTTTCAGCCTAACTGTTCCATTATGTTGTCCATTTTTGTCACTGATGTTGTTGCTGTTTTTGTTCTCCCTGCTGTCTGTCTATTTGTGGATATCTTGCTAACTACTGTCTTCTAACTGTCTCTCTATGTATATTTATAGTCATATTTATTTTTGACATTACTGTTACGCTGCTGTGACAAAGAAATTTCCCCTATGGGGATCAATAAAGTTTATCGTATCGTATTGTATCATAGCGTATCTTATTGACTAAGGATCTCTCACATTTTCTACGCTCAGAATTCTTTATAGATTGTATGTTAGATTCACAAAGATCGCTTTCTTTTGCAGCGTACACATCGACATCAGCTCTTCACCCCGCCTGCAGTAGGAGCTGCTGCTGAAGAGGGTCAAAACAAATTTCAGGTAGAAAAAGGAAAAGTATTGCAATTATTACTTTATTAAAGCGCCTATATTCCCACTTGCAGAGCAATCTCTTAGCATGGCCTTGTTCTACTATTTTGCAGATTACTGATTCACAACTTTATCATCAAAATTTAAGCTTTTAGTGTGTTTTGATGATTTTTGCCAGTAAATTTTTATGCCTAATCTACCTGATTTTGCCACTATTGCTGGGAAAGGCTTTGAGCAAATGTCACTGATAAAATTGACAAAGTATCTAAGAATCAGCAAGAAATTGTCTTTTAAATCTTTATTATTTTTACTTTCAGTCACATCCTTAGTTTTAACACTCAAAATGAGGTTTGGATTATCAGCAAAAAAAAAAGAACCAAAAATTGAAAATAAAAATAGCTTGTAACGAGAGATGAATCAATAAAAAGTTATAAATGAATGAAAGCAAAAAGTGTCGGCCAATTATAAATGAAATATGATTGTAGGAGTTCATTATTACTAAAGTCGTTTGGAATCAAAATGATATGGAGACTCAGGAAGTACCCAGGTTAGTTATTATTGTTGTCTGCCTGAGAGTGTCCTTTACTAAGCAGATGTTATGATAATTAGATTCTTTTCATCAAATTAGCTGTAATTACTGGTGACTGAAACCAACTACCAGACTACCACCTACGAGGAAATCCTTTTCTCTTCACCCATGCTGTTGACAAAACCTTCAGTTTTTTGTTTGTATATAGATAGCCATTTATAGACACAGCTGCCTCTGCCACAATAACCCACTCAGATGGTGCTAAAGTGAGACAAACTGACAGAATCAACGATGACATTCTATGATTTGAACACACGCCGTTTCGATAATCTCACTTGCATCGTGGTATCCTAAGTGTGCAGTAGATTAAGTGGAAAAGAGTCACGTTGGTAAATTGACTATATTATTTTTCAAACTCCTCAGAATCCATTTAATGCAACAACATGTTTACAGCTGGCATCCAAACAAAAGCTATTAAAGTGTCAACACTCACCTTTTCACTCCTTAAGGAGGAACCACATGTCACTTGAAAAGGCTGTTTCTTTTGGATATGTCGCTAATAGTAATCCAGCATCATACCGCCCCTGATTCCGTATCTACCCAAGTGGAAATTATGATAAGTCTCCAAAAAATGAAAATTACCTTATAGTGGCTATTTGTCATCTTAAGAGCATTGCAGGGGTTTGCTTCCTGTGCTTTTTAAACTGTATTCTCTCTCCTGTGCTATGGCGAAAACGGGGCGGAGCTATACTGTATGTTGTAGGTTTGCAAATCAATACTTTCACAGCTTTTATTTTTCACCTCTGACCACACAAAGGACACAAACAGCATACTCAAAGCAGTTCATGGGAGATGTTTCTGTTAAGCATTTATCATAACATACACGTTGGTCTCCAGCATTTCAGCCACAGACAGTGATGTCGGGATTTGTCTTTTCCAGCTGAAGACAATTGAAGGGCTGCTTGGCAGCACAGCTAAGTTGGAAGAGGTGATTGTTCTTGGGATGATTACTCAGCTAAAAGAGGTGAGTCGCTGGGGAAGTTGAAAAGAGAACGTGCTGTACTTTTTTCACCACCTGCTTTATAATTTATTAAATTTTTGCTTTCTGATTTTGCTCTCCAGGGTAAATACTATCTGGAGGATCCAACCGGAACAGTAGAATTAGACATCTCTAAGGCAATATCCTTTTCAACTGTTCATTTCAGCAAAAATATTTGGGGTGGCGTGGAAGGTAGAGCAATCAGCTGCGGAACCAAACATTCCCGGCTCCATTCTTGGCTCCTCCTGGTGTGTCAAAGTGTTGTTGAGCAAGACACTGAACCTCTCACTGCTCACCTGACGCTGATGGATGGTAGCCAACTGCTCATGGTTCATCCATGATGGGTTAAATGCAGAAAACACATTTCCCCACAAGGGATTAATGAAGTATAAATTATTATTATTGTTGTCTTTATTATCATTATTGTTTTTATTATTATTATTAAATATGAAAATGCAATATGCTGTGATCATGACCAGTTCACATTTGCCTTAATTGAGATGTTACCAGTTTCACAATGGCTTGTACACTGAATCATGCTTTGTGCTGGCAGAAGGTGAGATTAATTACGATTGTAATGATATAAAGAAATCTCAATTTCATGTGTGCTAATGTTAGTCAAACTGATCTTCCTAAAGATGTAATCATTGCGTCTTGGCCACTGACCCTCAAATGGATGGATATATAAAATAGTTAGAATGGCTACAGGTTGATTTCAGTTAAAAGGACAGTCTTTTTTTTTCGTAAATATTAATTTCTGAGTATTCCTAATGATAAGCACAGACCTTAGTGTTGCGCTGTTTTTTCATTCTGCCCCCTTTCCTAAAGGCTGGTACGATGACTCTGTGTTCCATGTCAATGGCTTTGGCTTCCCACCAACAGAGCCTTCATCTGCTACAAGGTCAGAGGAGGAGAAGGATACAAAACTATAACAGCAAATTTCGGGGCAGAATAGAATCAGGAACACACAGTAAACTTTGTAAAAGGCAGAGTGACTACACCGTGCCACCATGCTTTTTTTTTTTTACTCTCGCCAGGGCCTACTATGGCAACATGAATTTTTTCGGCGGTCCATCCACAACATCTGTGAAGGCATCAGCCAAACTTAAGCAGCTGGAGGAGGAGAACGAGGACGCCATGTTTGTTATTGTCTCTGATGTCTGGCTGGATAGTGTGGAAGTGATGGAAAAGCTCAACCTCATGTTCTCAGGTCTGGTATTGGTTGCAGTTCTTCTACCAGATGTATCAAATTATAAGTGTTATCAAGATAAACATGAATGGGGGTTAAGATTTTTATATCACCGGTAGATAGCGTAGTTTAAAGAAACGCATCTCTGAAAAATCAGCGATAAATGGCATTAAGAATAGAAATAATTTTCCTAAATAATTCTGCAAACACACTTAAATATCAGGCATATAACAACATTAAGAATGAGAGTAAAACTTTAAAATCTAGTTTGAGTCAATTATATTGATGTGTTTGGTTTATATGCTCTACAGGCTATGCTGCAATGCCTCCCACGTGTTTTATATTTTGTGGAAACTTCTCCTCGGTTCCATACGGGAAAGCACAAATCAAGTCACTAAAAGGTAACGACGACTCTTGACTCATCAAGACTGTTCTGGAACAGAAAAATAAAAGACTCGAATCCCGCTCACTCTCTTTCTAGAGTCGTTGAAGGCTCTTGCTGACACCATATGTTCACACCCCAGCATTCACAGCAGGTGAAAGTTGATACTGTTGCTATTGGCTGTAGTTTTACCATTGAATCCTTTGTTTGCAAGGACCTGGAGTTGACTTTTTCGTATTTTTCTGTCGTGTGCAGTAGTCGCTTTGTGTTCATTCCTGGTCCTCAGGACCCTGGCCCAGGCACCATCCTGCCAAGGTAAACATTCTTTGTTATTGGCACATCTTCACTCTTTTATTGGCAAATATAAATACTCTTTGTTTCCCCAGCCAACTTTACTCTGTAGATACCTTTTATATTATCCATGTAAAGTCTTCAGAGGAAAATAGTGGGGGGGGCTTTAAGTGAATGCCGATAAGCAGTCATGCCAGGTGTACCGTGATCTGATGATCTGAGACCAATCTAGAACCAAGTGAGTTCAGATCTAAACCATGCTTCTTGTCAATGTTTCTGTGCTGTTTCTATAGGAAAAATTAAATAACCTTTTTAGTAAATTGAAGATTATGTATTTAACAATCTGACTTTGAGGAGACACTGCCAATATTACAACCATTCGTCAGGGAAGATCACCCAAGAGAGCCATTGTTTACGTTTTATATTGGAAAAAGATGTAATGTCAAAAACGTTTTATAGACAGTCTGTTTTTTGATTACAGTAATTGTTTTTTTTTCATTGTTGAATTCTCATTGGGTTATTTTGTTGATTAGTTGATTGCTAATTTTGTGTGTGTGTGTGTGTGTGTGTGTGTGTGTGTGTGTGTGTGTGTGTGTGTGTGTGTGTGTGTGTGTGTGTGTGTGTGTGTGTGTGTGTGTGTGTGTGTGTGTGTGTGTGTGTGTGTGTGTGTGTTTGAATGGTCTTTGAATCCGTCAAACCTGCACAACCCAAATATATTAAACTTACTCTCCTAAAAAAGTCAAAAAATACCCAGATCACTTTCAATCTCTACAAACTAAGATTGGGAAATTTTGATTTTGTTTCTTAGATCTGAGACTGTCCCGATACTCATTTTGTGCCTCGTGCATTACACAGGGCATGATGGATAGATGACTAGTGTTTTATTTCAGTCACGAGATTATTGATTTGTTTGTTTTTGCTTCAGACGTATACTTCTGGATAAATCTATATAAATGTTTCACTCAGACCTCCCTTGGCAGACCACATCACAGAAGAATTCAGAAGGCGGGTTCCATTTTCTGTGTTCACCACCAACCCTTGCAGGTACAGGCTTTTATTGCTTTTTTGTCTTTGTTCACGAGCAGTGGTTTATCAGCTCCTGGATTTGTTTGCAGCTCATAACAGCACAGCACCAGGTTACACTAGGTGCTGTTTAAAAAAAAAAGAGGGAGAGAGAGAGAGAGAGAAAGTCGCTCTGATGGCATTTTTTGAAACTCTGCCAGGATCCAGTACTGCAGCCAGGAAATCATGATCATCAGGGAGGATCTGGTCAACAAGATGTGCAGGAACTGCATCCGCTTGCCCAATAATAATCTTGACATTCCAAACCATGTGAGTTGAAGACTCTTTGAAATGAAATGCTGTTTATTTGTGGTGGTTTTTGCTGGCTGTTAGAAGGTTCATCATCTGCACAGCAGGGCCTCGAGGTATGCTTTAAGACTTTGGCCTCTTTTGTAAACTACGAAGTCAAAGGTTCTGCCACAGCTGCAGGGACAAAAATTGATATTCAGATATGGATAGATATGAGAATGTGTGTGGAAATACATCACGCATGAGAGGCATAACACTAATAAATTAACTAATTATATATCAGGCATGTTTTCCTTGGCCTATTTAAATGATGTGAAAGCATTCTGAATGAGGAGTTCCCCTGTATCCAGATTTCTTTCATGAGCATTTAAAAATAGTATACTATATCTGATTTGACATTCTGAAATATATTCATGTCATAATTGAAATGTATTTATATTTTTTTACAACTGCTTTTGTAACTTGTGTGTATATATACATATGTGTATATATATATATATATATATATATATTATCTTTATATTATATATATATGTGTGTGTGTGTTTATATATCATATATAGTAAATTTTTCAATTACTTTATGTAATTTCATTCATTATCAAAGAATCATATTATAGATTCATTGCTGAATTTTTCTCTAATCATCTGACTATTTCAAAAAAAGCAGATATTTTCTGTGGAAAAACCTATTTGTATTTATTTAATTAACAAAGATTTGTGAAAAGCGATTATCTCTAGTCATGTTTAAATGATATTCCATGGATATATTGTCTAGCCACAGAGTGGATGAAGTGGTCTGGACTGAGCTGAAAACACCCTCTTGATCCAGAGTGTTTTCCTGCAATCACAATGTGATGATTAATCCCAGAATTTCCAACTTCTCAGTTTGTGAGGACCATCCTTGCCCAAAGCCACCTGACTCCACTGCCTCTGTATGTCAGTCCTGTATTCTGGGCATATGACTACTCCCTGCGAGTGTACCCAGTCCCCGATGTCATCGTCTTTGCAGACAAGTATGACCCCTTCAGTATCACCAACTCAGACTGCCTCTGCATCAACCCGGTATGAAACAAGAGAAATACGTTTGCTTTAAACATTTGTTTCCCATCACTTAAATCACTATAACTTCTGTTACATTGCACCGCTAGTTGTTTTGTATTTTTATCAGAAAGTTCTTTTATTATCTTGTGTATAATATATTCCAATCATATCATATGATTGTCATTATAGGGCTCATTCCTAAGGAGTGGCTTTACATTCAAGGTGTATTACCCATCCAACAAAATTGTGGAAGACAGGTGAGTTGGGTTTTTTTCTTTTGGGTTTTATTTTTCTTCACAGTGCCTTCTTCACTTGTCTATGAAGATGTATAATTATCCGAAATATCTTTACAGCAAACTTCAGGGCCTCTAAAAGAGAACAGCAGGATTTCGAGTGGAGCATTTCTCTTTTCACTGTAAAATATTTTTGTATAATATTATATGTCTAAGATTCAACGGATTTTAGTATTGTATTTTCTATGTCCTGAATAATAAAAGTTTCATTATTTCCGATAAGAAGTCAAATGTCTTTTTTTCATGATACAAAGCATTGTTTGCAAAGCTGGCAAAAGATGTAGACAAGATTAGTTTGACATAATCAGCATAAAAGGCCATGTTTGTAAGGATTCTGTTAATTTCAGAATGTCTGAGCATGTGGTCCAATGAAGTCTGGCAAAGGAGCAGGATATTAAAACTTGCAGAGATACTACAAATTCTTATTGTTCTCATTATGAGTAAGAGACTTAATAGCATAATTGCCTTGTAGCAGGAATAAGTTATAAGATGCTCTTGTTCAACAATGATGATAATACTTGTAATACTAATATGATTGTCAGCTCCATTGAAAGCAACAAAGTCCCTCAATGTTTCCCTCTGACACTGAATATGTATCACAGATGTGAAGTGAAATGGGATTTCCAGTTCTTCATGCAATTTTATTTCTCTTATTCTGTTTCTGGTGTAAAAATACTGTATATTATCGACATTGCTATGGCTTAATTAATATAAACTCATAATTCTGTAACTAAAACATGGTGGTCCTGGTGTGCAAGTAACTGACCTTCTTAAAATGGCGGATATCAGAAGTCGCCTATTTCCGGTTAGACCCCTAGAGAACTTGTTATGACCTCACTAACATGTCGCGTATTTGGAATTAAACCTTAAGGTCTGACGAGGTAAATGCACATTTTTTCCTCAACCGAGGGGCTTTTGTGAAATCACTACTGGGTGGGCACGCTGATATGGCATGGCTTTATTTGAGACGGAAATTGTTCAGATTTGCATTTATTCAGTCCATATGTGCTGCAGCTGGTAAATGCTAACAAGGGGCACAAACTCAGCAGTTGGGTCCAGTTTATCTTTGTTACCTGCGTGTAGACCATTGTTATAACATTTATTTAACATCCACAGCGACCGTAAACATTATCTCAAACGCATGAATACAGCTGACATTGTTGTATGCCCCAATTAAGTCAAGCTAGCAAACCATGTCAGCATTACTAGCTGACAGCTAACGGAGTTATGTCTACTTGTCTTTATTAGCAAGGTAATACCCGCGTCATAGACGATAGAATGAAAACACCGCAGGAGGGTTGATAACAACTTTCGAAAAAATACCGAAGCAATTTGCAGGTATCTACTTCTCAAAGTTGTAAATTTATTTATAAGAAGTCAACAACACTCCATAAGTGTTATATATGCCTTTCACATACTTCAGCTGATTGAAGGCAGGAAGCATAAACATGGCAGAGGGAGCTCTGGAGTTGGAAGAAGACATCGAGTTGGACGCCCCGGCTGAGCGAAGCGGTCACATAGCTGTGGTCGACAGCAATATCATGTACGTCTGGGGTGGATACAAGGTATGTACTACAATTGTGTAGCTCTCTAGTCACTACACAGTGAATGCAGATTGATCATGTTAAAATGTATTGTATTTTTTTCTTGAAAGAATGCACAGAACAACGGATACTTCGATCTGTATCTGCCAAGACACGAGATCTGGACCTACAACATGGAGTCTGGAGTCTGGTAACAATCACTTCATTCATGTTGCATATTGGTAGTGTGTTTCATCAATATCAGTGTGTGTCATATGCAGAGATCAGATAAAAACGAATTTAATTTTGATTTTATTCTTCTTGCAGGACAAAGCAAGTAGCTGGAGGTAACCTGCACACATCAATGTCAGGGAGCTGCGGGGTGTGTGTCGATGGAGTCCTCTACCTTTTTGGAGGCCATCATGCCAGGGGAAACACAAACAGGGTATTTTTAATGTCACTAAGCCACTGAACCTGATACTGTCTTTTTACTTTAAGCATGCATCTCCTTGCTCACAAAATGTAGTTTAACCTTCTCCAATGTCAGCACTGTATTCCTATATAAAGTAATATCTATTATATGTCTCTTACCTCTGTCCTAGTATAAGATAAACTTTATTGATCCCCATAGGAAAAATTCTTCTGTCACACCAGTGTAATAGTTATAGTGTCAATAAATATGAATATCCTCACCAGAAATGCTTATTGGTACAGTGATGACTAGTCCTAAAATCAGTCCAAAACTGACTTTGAATAGATCTATCAGCAGTAAACTTAAGTATATCATAGCCTTGGGCCCTCTGCAGACTTTTGGTTAGTTTTACCTTCCTTTTTCCATCTTCAACTTCTTGTTAAAGTTGGTCTTGTTTCAATGCTTGCGCATACTCTGCTGTACAGATCTACCGCCTGCCCCTGAGGGCTCCAAGCCTCATCTGGGAGGAAATGAGGGATCTCAAAGGAGTCCCACCATCCTCGAAAGACAAGCTGGGATGCTGGGTTCAGAGAAACAAGTGAGCAGAGAAAGAGTTTGTCAGGAAATAATGTTAGTATTGTTTACAAATTCCAGTTCCATCCAATGGGGAGACAAAGCTGCAAAACATTATACTCCAAAAACAGTTTACTAATGGCTGAGTTCACCAGATACCTGTAGCAAGTTAAAAATCAAGACTAAGTTGCTATTATACTTTTTGGTATCAAAAAACATTAAAAATTGTGCCCCATTATTTTCCCACTGAACGTACTTGCTGCCTTTTATGTATGGAGCCATTTAGGAAGTTCAGAACAGAAGTTCTGAGATACCTATTGTGCAGCTGTGTATTGTGGGATGATAGAGACATTAATATCGATTCATATTTTTGATCTGGATTGCTTTGTTGCCACCACCTCTGATCACTGCCCCAATAATTTCTAGCATTTAAAAGGCCCATGAATCAGGATAATTTGGATATATAAACACGCGGCATGGTGTTGTGATTATTACTTATTATTAGTGAACACAAAAAAATATACGCATACTCATGATCAGTTTCTCTCTGGTAGGAAAAATGAATTTTGCTTCGTCTCCACAGACTCATTTTCTTTGGTGGGTATGGCTACACACCGCAGGGCATTCACAGAGGGACTTTTGAATACGATGAATCGTCTTCACTTGTGGTTTGTGCACACCTTTACATGCTGAACTCTCATTTTATCTTATCAACATTTTCAGTAAAAAGTATGCTCACACTTTTTTCTCTGCTGCTGCAGTGGGACGGCCCTGGGAGGGGGTGGAATAATCACATACATATCCTAGACCTAGAGACGTCAACGTGGAGCCAGCCCGTCACTACGGTGGGCACTTGCACCACACACACACATACACACATACAAGAAATGACATGAAAATTAATCTTTAAAAATGACCTGAAAGCTAGTTGAATTTATTTTAGAGATGAAGAAAATACTTGGAAGCTTGGAATAACTTGAAAAGTAGAGACGTAACCTCTTGGCAATGGCAAGAATGGGAAAAGAGGAATGTTTTGACCTTCCACACCCTGTGACTTTTTTTTTTTTTAATTTTTCGGGAAAAAAAAATTAAAAAGGCCTTGAAAATTATCTCAAAGTGCAGGGAATCCTGATATCGTGCTCTCATGTGAGCAAAATTACGAAGAAGTTACATCTGTCAGATCTGCAAAGTATTCCTGAAACACATTTAACTCAATGAATTCAATCGTTTAGTATTATAGCGTCTGTTTGACATGCATCAACTCTGTCTCTTCCGTGGCTGATGTAGGGAACCACCCCTTCCCCCAGGGCAGCCCACGCTTGTGCCACGATGGGTAACAGGGGTTATGTCTTTGGAGGACGATATAAGGTAAAAGGTTGCAGGAAGACTCACAATTCACTTGACACAAACTCTTACCAGCCTATAACCTACCTGTGCAATGTGGTCTTCAGAATTGCCGGCTAAATGACCTGTACTACCTCAACCTGGATACATGGGTGTGGCATGACATGTGAGTGGTGTGAATGGGGTAGGTTTTTATTTATTTGTTTGTCCTCAGCATGGTTGTAATATGTCCTCCCCCCTTCACTGACTCGCTGCAGGAGCGTACACCAGCAGGGTCCTGTAGGCCGATCCTGGCACTCCTTCACCCCTGTGTCATCAGATCACATCTTTCTATTTGGAGGCTTCACCACAGACAGAGAAACATTGCGTGAGTTCCATGAGGTGACAGACGGGCAAACGTTTACCGAACCGCCCAAAAGGGTTCCTTGTCTTAAGTGGACGCCTTGGTGTTTTACAGGTGATGCTTGGCTTTACAGCGTGAGTAAAAATGAATGGAAAATGTTCAAACATGGCCACACAGAGAGCCCCAGGTATGTGTGTTTTGTATCACATTATATGACATATGATGTATAAATATACATATATGAAATAATGTATAATGTATAAATGTATAAAACTGTTATATTGCCAGGGTTTAGACAAACCTTTAAGGTTGAAATATATGATTTTTATTACAAACTGTCCCATGAAAATAATTTTGTTTTCGTTCTGACAGGTCTGGGTGCTTTATTTCATTGAAATAATTTTCTAATCCGTTTTTTCTCAAGTAAATACATTAACTGATTACAAATCATTATTGGTCACCTTCAAAATCAGCTAGACATTATGATTTTTCCAACATGAAATCTATATTTAGAGGTTCACTCTGAAGTTCACTGCAGTATTGTTCAATACTGCATCCACTAAGCCTTTTCCAGCATTAATGCAAAATGTTGTTAAATTACTCTTCAGTGAGGTGGAGATGATCGGTAAGACTTTGGACTGAAAAGAATGTGGACGTCTCTTTTGGCAACATTGAGGTGTGTGCTGTGTGTTGCAGGCTGTGGCACACGGCGTGCGCGGGTCCTGACGGGGAGGTCTTTGTATTCGGCGGGTGCGCCAACAACTTGCTATCTCATCAAACAGATGTAAGGCCAATCAGCAAACTGTCGGACACACGATGTCTGTGTTGCACATTCTGAATGTTGTGATTCTTTCTCTCCTTGCAGGCTCACAGCAATGAACTGCTTGTTTTCAATGTTCAGCCCAAAACACTGGTTCGGTGAGTAGTTGCAAAGTGGCATGAAGAAAATGCTTTTTACGTCTTGTGAATATGAGTTGTCTGTGATTAGAGAATTTCCCCAGCAAGAACGTTTTCAAGTTCAGGCCATCTGCTTTTTTTTTTTTTTTTACCTCTGAAAGCTTATGTCGCCTTTTTGCATTCAGTCAGTTTTTCACGCTGCTGTCTCCAACGTCTCACCATTGATTCATTGATGCCAAGCTTACATGCGGCAGCTCAATTTCCTTATTTGACAGCCTGGTCAATTGCCTTTAGCTTAAAAGCTTTATCATATGCATTTCTTCGTGTGTTTCCCATGATGGGGGTATGTGAATGAAGTGCAATTTCATTGGTCTATTGGTGTGACAAGGCTAAATGTTTTGGCGGCATGAAGCTGGTCAGCCCAAAAAAATCCATAAATTAGCTGCATCACAGTGTTCAAAGGATGTTTATAGTCCAGAAAATATGGTAATATTCTCAGCACTCAGTCAAGAGCAAGTTTGACAGTGAAACACAGTAGCTAAACGGGACACTTAATAATAATTCAAAAATAATAGAAGAAACACCAATCCAGGATCGTTATTCTTACAAAATTTGAATTCCTGCCACGTCTCATTTTAAGTTAAAGTTGTTTTTTTTTCCAAAAAGTTGGTATATTTCTCTAAGTCCGGGGTTGGCAACCTTTTCCACTCAAAGACCCATTTGGACCCATTTCCCCACAGTAAAGAAATTGCTGGAAGCCATACAACCCTTTTGAAATATAAAATGAATTAACACATTTTTTTTTCCTTTATACTATGAATAAACAAAATGTGTGGGCTTTTTTGTTTTTGTAATTAATTAACAACTGCAGAGAAAACAAAATTACATTTCTGCATGCTACAAAACATTTTGAACTCTGAAAAAAAATTGTTGGGTCGCAAGTTACTTCTAAGCAAAATATTCAATGTCTATTTGAGTCCCTCTTGCATTTAAAAAAAAAGAAAAAAAAAAAACTTAAATTATCCACCGGCAGCAAACCAAGAATGCCGTCCTCTCTGTGTGCTGTCATCTCTTTAGTGGTGCGTGCTGAAAGAACTACCAAAATATTTGAACATGTTTTATTTAGATGTTATAAGATCAAATTTACTTCAAATTTAAAGTTACATTTTAAAAATGACCAATCTAAAATAAAATACATTTTAATTAAATACTAATTATTTTCAGCCATGGGTTGCCGACCCCTGCTCCAAGGGATGCAATCCTGTGGAAGCCAGTTTTCCACCTGAATTGTTCCTCCTATGTATCGGTCTCTCACCGCCTGTCTCCCCACTCCCTCCTCTCCAGGTTTTGCATGGAGGCCATTTTGCAGCACAGGGAGCGTTTAGCCAGTTATTGGGACTGCTTGCCTAAACACCTCCTGCACAGCCTCAAACAGAGAATGTCACACGTCAACACATTGGGCTCCTAAACTCAGCGAGGCAGAAGCCCTGACGCACAGGATCCCGGAGAATGTGCATTCCTGAGCATTCCTCCCATTGGGGTGGCTCTTAAGAGCAGCAGTGAGTGGAATTGTGGGGGGGAAAGTGATGGTGAAAAGCTGCAGACTTATTGAAAATCTGATCGAGAGGTAACCATTACTTTACTTTCATCAAGCCCTAGAATGTCCACCACTCTTCTGCGTATCAGACAAAACTGCTACTGCCAGTGTTAAACACTCAAGAAAGGTCATTGCTTAAGGCAAATTAGAATATAAATTATGTTTTAAATAACAAATACAAACCTGTTTAATGCGATAAGGCTTTGTAGGACCACTCAAAGGAAATCTCAGAGTGCTATCTGTGGCTTCGGGATAATAAAGTGTAGAAGGGGATCATGATTTCGGTTTTGTTTTGGTTGCTTAATTTCCCACAGGAACACAGAATGTCCTGTAATTGAGGGGGGCAGTCAGGGACAATTACATTGAACATGTGCACCAGTGCATTGGTGATAGAAGGTGGTTTTCATTTGTCTTTGGCAGAAGTGGAGCCAACTGTAAATACCTTCTAATGTCTTAAATACATACAGTCATAAATACAGATTTAACTAAATTTTCGAATTTCAGTTTCTTTGTTTTGACTTTTTGCTTTATTTGAATATTATTTAATCAATAATTTAATTTTCTCAAGCTGTGCATATTAATGTCGGGCCATGTTGCACTGAGATGCTTCACATACATTGGACTTTGTATTTGCTTGGTTTGCACACGCCTCATCGGTGTTGGGTTGCTATTTTTTTATTTTAACTGTAAACAATAAAACTTCCCTGAAATTAACAAATACCAAAACATGTGTTCAGTCATTCAATATTAGTTTGTTTATTTCACAACAAACTTTTGGTCAACATTTACAATCCATCATAAACATAAAACCTCTTCAAAACAGGGCACACGTCCCAGACTGATGGGCAAATGCCTTTAGGAAGGGCTATTTGCTTAAATAGAAAATGCGTTGGTTTTTTTTTTACCCAGCATCCGTAGTCTAAAAGCCAGTTGCATTTTCAGATTCCTTTTTAGTTAACATAATGAATTGAATACACATTAACAACAAAAAGGCATTTTTTTTCATGTTCTATGACCGGATGGTCGTGACGTGAGAATTCTTACAAGAATTTTAACTCTCCCCATTTTGACCACTTGTCTGAAAAATAAGAAAACCAAATGCCCTCACTTGCTATTTAACAGTCTTTACTAAAAAGAAATCTGAATGACTAAATGTACACAGACCTTACTGAGGATCTGAGTCACACACACTCCTGAGCGGATGGAGCATCTGCGCCCACACTCATTTCTTCTTCGCTGCGAGCAGGTTGGGAGCGGACACTTTGACTTTTCCCGGTATGTTTCTGGATAAATCTGTGTCCTGCAGCACAAGGTGACAAGAGGGTTTCAGCAGCCATTAAGTCATAACCACCAAATGATTGGGTTCCTTTGACAAAATGTTCTGAGTTGATAATTTTGTAATTTCTCACACAGAGCAACACATGGGTGTCTTGAGTTTTACACTAAGATGGATATGGTCCACAACAAACGGGGAAACATAGCAGTATTATATAGATGATATTTCAGAACCATTTAGAACAGGTTCCTTAAACCAAACGTGCAGAACATTGCATAGTAGATGGCTGCTGCTCTAAAAAACTTGCAGCAGGAATGTGTGCATTTGTTTAGAACCACCCCCCAACATTACGATTCATTAAATCAGGTGTTAGCGGGAAAGGAAGTCAGAGATTGCAATTTTCAATTCTACTTTGATCATTTCATCTTTGTGATTAACTTGAGCTTACAGAATAGAAGCAGTTACCTTGACACTGCGGAGCAAGTCCTTTTCCCGTGTTGACGTCTCCTTGGCTTTCAAGAAGCTAAAAACAGCCGTACGAGCGGCTGTAGGGCAGAGAGGCTGTCGTCACTGTCCGTTCAGAGCACAAACCTCAAAACAAAGGTTTTCTGCGCTCTGATTATTCCTTACCTTTGCCTTTCTTTTGCGTGCCTGGTGTCAGCTTCACCTTGTGTCTGTTGGCAGACAAACAACTTGTGACCTTTCCTCATGCGCTCTGCTGAAAAAAGTGACTTGTCAGATGCACCTACTTGAAGGTGGAGAGGGATGTGTACGGAGCGCACACCGGCACCGCAAACAGCAGCACGTCTTCAGGATGGGGCTGGCCGGTCAAGGAGGTGAGCAGAGTCTCTGCTTCCTGACACACAAAGCCAGATCTCAGAATGATAAATCCATTTAAATGACCAAGAATTGATCCAATCACGGGGTCAATGACTTTTTTATTTATTTGCAATAAAGCATTTGAAATGAGAAACGCACCTCTGGCCCTGGGTTGTCTGGGTCCACATCATCCTCCTGAAACAATGATGCAAAAAAAGCGTTCCTTTAATATATATATATATACATATATATATATCCCTACCCTTA
This sequence comes from Fistularia commersonii, assembly GCF_037954325.1. Classification (NCBI taxonomy): domain Eukaryota; kingdom Metazoa; phylum Chordata; class Actinopteri; order Syngnathiformes; family Fistulariidae; genus Fistularia; species Fistularia commersonii. The sequence goes on along the minus strand of NC_141284.1, from coordinate 22,107,054 downwards.
TCATGTGATAATGCACCTGGCTGCCATGAAATCAATTTCCTTGGGATTTTGTGTGTGTGTGTGTGTGTGTGTGTGTGTGTGTGTGTATATATATATATATATATATATATATATATATATAGAGAGAGAGAGAGAGAGAGAGAGAGAGAGAGAGAGAGAGAGAGAGAGAGAGAGAGAGAGAGAGAGAGAGAGAGAGAGAGAGAGAGAGAGAGAGAGAGAGAGAGGAAAATGACTCTACCTTCTCCTCTTGCTCAGTGGGAACGCCCTCCTCAGCCTCTCCTCCCGCCTGCACTTGCGTCTTTGTCGTCATCTCCACGTTATGAGGCTTCTGGGGAGGTTTCTGGGCGGCGGGTTTCCTGAAAGACTCTTCTTTCCCCTTCCCCTTCTTCCCCTTCTTCCCTTTATCCTTCTCCTCCTTACCGGTGCCACTTGACTGAGGAGAAAAGACATTTCAAGCTGGTGTGATCGATCTCAGCGATGAACAAATGATCACCGGGCAGTGAAAAAGTCCTCACCCCAAGCAGCTGCATCATGAGCTCCCTGTCCTCCTCATCCTGGTCTTTGTATTTCTCCTTAATCTTCTTCAGTTTGTTCTGTTAACAGGAAAAGCGAAAAACATGTTGAGAATCATCCATCACAGAGTTGCTCACACCCTGGCAGACTCGGTGTCCTGAAACAGGTTTAGGTGGGTTAAGAGGGGGAGGCTCTGGTCCATCCAGAGGTTTATAGAATCAAAATCAGGACGCAAGGTGGACACAAGGCAAAGCCCTGTCTTTAACACAAAGACACAAACAAAGACCCGGGGTTTGACGTCTTTACCTTCTGACCACGTTTCAGTGGCGGCTGGGAGGCGATGCCGCCGGTTTTGGATCCATGACTGGCTGTTGATCCCACGCATGTGACATCTGGGTTCTCTGTGTCGCAACCTTCTTGTTTCTGCTTCTTCTTCTTCTCCTCCCTGGAAAGCAAAGATGTGATGAATTAACTGAAAAAAAGGGACCCCGGAGATAACTGATAACTTGAGCTTCACCCCTTTCTTTCTTCATGACATTGTGTGTCAAACCCGAAATTAAACAGACGGTCCGTGTTGCAGAGAATATCTCGGAAGAGCGGAAAGGAGCAATGTGTCCATCCCAAAGCTGTGGTGAAGGGCTATTCATTCATTCATTCATTCATTCATTCACTCACCGTCTTTGCTTGGCTGTCATGTGTTTCTTCCCCTGAGCTTCTGTTTCACCCTGGAAAGCCAGAGAGGGAGAGAGCGATCAATTGAAATCACTGAAGTGACTTGGCTAGAACATTCTGAGCGGATGTCTGCGTCTAGAGTTGGTTACCTGGGTCACTTCCTTTTTGAAGCCGTGGTTCTGAGAGCTCCTAGGAGAACGCAGATGACGCACCGAATGAAATCCAGTACACTGAAACTACAATCCGTTCATTCCCTCGTTAGCTTTACCTGCTAGGCTGCAAATGAGTGAGCGAGATGGTTGTATCTGGAAAGCTGAACTCCTCGCTCCCTTCGCTCTTCATCTCCTTATCCTCCCCGCTCTCATCTCCCTCCGGCTGCATGTCGCTTGGCTCAGACAGCGTCCCATCTGCATCCGGTGCCGCGTCCTGGGGAACACCGCCCTCAGTGTTTGTGCCGTCGCCTGTCTCCGGTTTTGTGGCCACCTCGCTCTCTTCATCCTCTCCTGCTCTTTCCTCAGCCGGATCTTCGTTACTGCTGTCCTCGCCTGCACACACCAACAAATGGGTTGCGAAGGGTCTATAATTTTACAGAACAATCAGTGAAGTCTGTAAGTACATAATTGTAAGTCAGTCTGTCAGAGTGCTACCTAATAACTCCTCCCCCTCCTCTAGCAGCTCAGCCGTCCTGGATGTGACCTCTTCCATGTCTTCTTCCACCGTCTTCAGCTTGCGCTCCCCTCTGTGCCGAAACACACACTGCTCATCCACCTGCACGCAAGAAACCGCGACGTTGTGAGAAATTCAGAAAACCTTTTTTTTTTTTGTCATCAACATGTAAATCTGCCATTTTCTGACATTTTGTAGGGTCATTAGCTTAAGTCTTTCTGAGGTCGCAGAATATTTGAAAAAAAATTAATCAGCAAATTAAAAAACAGTTGGAAAAAAAATAGACAAACCAAGATCTTGATCAAACATTGATCTGGGCCTGGATATAGATATTGTGATTATGAATTTAAATCAATGAAATGCACAACAGTCATTATTACCTTAAAGAGGAAGCCAAACCCCATAATCAAGTAAGAAGGTGGCAGAAAGTTTTTCTTTCCTGAAAAGAAAAAAAAATATCAAAGGTGATGCCGGCAGCACATCTTACATTTCGTTTTTGAGGATAACAAATGTCCGATTAAACGGCTTCATTCTGGAACTTCCCACCTCTGATCATGAAGCTGCCAGTGGTCAGATATTCTCCGGTGGGCGCTGTCTTGGACACCTGAAGGACAACACCACAGTTGAGCAAATACAAACGTACCAGTGCTTAAGGTATTTTGCAAAGTGGGTTGTTTTCTTGTTGCAAAACTGGCAATATTCATCTTTTTTGTTAATAGGGATAATTATTTGCTCTTTCCATTATAGTAAAGAATCATTTAAATAACTGTTAATCATTAAAACTTATTCAAAAATGAATACTTTATGCCTTTTTGACACCCTTGACCCACCTGATGATGGTGGACCCACCAAGCGCTGGTGATGATCTTGGCGTCCCATGCTGCGCTGTAGCACACAGCCATGGTACCGGCTTCTGTCAGGGTGCGAGGAGGGATGGGAGTTCCTGCAACAAAAAGAGAAAAAGAAATCTAATGAACAAAGAGCGCCATTGCAAATTGAGGAGAGCGGCGTCAACAGTGGAGGAGCAGGAGGGGGAGTAAGACCACGGGTGCACATTTACCTGAGGGATTTTTGATGACGCAGCTCGTAGCTCCATGGAGGTCAGCGTGTACGTAGACGTCGCCTGATAAAGAGCGAACAACAAAATCAAACAGCCCAGTTTGGAAAAACAGCTCTTCTTGCAGTGACTCAAGTGTTTATGGTTACCTGCCCGGAGGTAGCGTTTGACGATCATCTCGTTTTGCTGCTGGTCACGCCCTGCGATTATGAGGTAATTCTCCGAGCTGATGAACCACAAGAACTTCTCAAACCTGCCGGGAGGGAGCAGACGTTCAAGAGCCACGAAAGAATCAAACGGGGACGAATGCCAGCAGGCCCCCTGAGCCTGTTGGGAGCCCCGTTATTTGTTGTTTTTCTCCATGTTTTCAAATCCCCTGTGTTTTTCCACTGGTTGCACAGTCAGCAGTTGGAGCAAAAACTCCACAGAGATTGCCATATGGAACAAAGTGATCCAATTTCCTTTAGTAATCCTCATTTCCATTCTTGGGAAAGATAATTTCCAAGAACTTTGAGTTCTTAGTTTTCTACCATCGAAGACCCATGGATGCAAATGAATCCGGTGCGATGGGACAAACTATGTGGCCCTTTTTTAACTTCTGCATAAGGTGACAACCCTCTGCAGCATTTGGAAAGGGTCCTACCAGTAGACCTTCCTGGCCTTCTGAATGGTCGTCACCGTCTGGACTTCTTTCAGAGTTTGCTGTGTTTTCTTCTCGGCAGACTTCATGGCCTGGAACGACATGGACGTCCAGACGTGAGCTATTTCATTTATTTTCTGGCCTGACGTTATAACGTATTAAATTAAACCTTACCTTCCCGGCTGCTTCGATGGTTTTCTGCTCCTTCTTTTCAGCACTACGTTTGCAGTCGTAATACCTCAAATACAAAATATCCACTTTAAAATTGATCCCACCCTTACATAATACTCAAGTTTTACGCATGGAATCATCCAAGTACACCTACTTTTTTGCATTAGCATAAGCAGATAAGCTGAGATCTACATCCACCAACACGGGTTTGTTCCTTTGAGGCTTCTTGTTCTGTCCTTTGTCTTTGTTTTTCCTTTTCTTCCCCTTGTCCTCTGGAGCCTCTGCTCTCTCCTCCTCTTCCAGGTCTTCTTCAGAAATGTAGGGATTCCTTGGAAGAAAGAGTCCCTGTTATTCCTCCATCTGATCCCAACACTTAATAATAAATTGGCATGGATGAAAGAACTATAGCATAGTATAATTCTTCTGTTGAAAAGTTGTACATCAAGTACAACTCTTTTGCAAAATGAAAATGAACTTGTGAAAGATATTATATGTGGCACAAAACCGGACGTGGGCCCTTCTGCATAAGAGACGTTCTCACTTTAATAGCATGGTGATGTGGTTGGTTTGGAGCTTCAGCTCCTTGATGGCACAGGCCACAGGGTCTCCAGCAGCTTGTGCTTCTTTGACGATGATGCCGATCTCAGTCCAGTCCACCTGGTTGGCCAGAGCGCTGCGGACGACCTGCAACGCCCTCTCTACCACCGGCAGGTTCATCTCCACCAGCTCCCCCTTCAGTCTGTCCACCTCCTGCAACCAGAGAAGAACACCTGCTAAGAATGCGTCGGCAAGCGTGGATCGAATGTCGCTCTTTCGATATTTGTCTGCTTCGATATATAAATAAAGTTTCAGAAACTTTATGTGGGGAGAAAGAGGAGATTAATTCAAATTTTGCTTGAATCAATCGAAAGCAGCTTTTAAATGGAGTTGAACACCTTCAATGGGCTTCTGTGAACTTTTAGAATATGGAAATCTGCACTGTTCCCTCTAAGCCGCGCGTTTGCGCAATCGCGCACTGCTCCAGCGTTCTCTGTGCAAAACAGAGCTGAACTTTAAAAAAATTAAACACATTTATTTTATTCACAGTTCAGCTTGGATTTTATTTTGTTCGCAGCATAGATTTGCTGTGCGCGGAGAACGCTTGAGCACTAGGCGGTTGCACAAATGCGTGGCTTAGAGGGCACAGTGGACATCTGAGGATAGAATTTCAGTAGGTAGGGACAGAATGATTTGGCTCTCATAATAAAACTTTCCTAGACATTTTAAAGTGATTTCTCCCAAAATATCCAGGTATATAGCTGCCAATTATTTAGCCAATATTCATCCATCTTCCCATCCAAGATCACATTTTCCTATCTATTTTCAATGACCAGCCAGTCATGGAACCAGCCAGTAACCAGAGCTGCCGACCTGAACTTGATGCAAGGCCTCTAGCCTCTGCTCATGGTCCCGCCTGACGTTCTCTAGCTTCTTTAAGGCCTGCTTCTCCTGCTGCAAGGCTTTCATGTCAATCTTCTGACTCTCCATCTTGGAGAAGAATTCATCCACTGCCTGTGACATGTGAAAGGCATTTCACCATAAATGAAGGAAATAAAAGCATCTTTGTCACACAAAGATGTTTGTCACACAAACTAAATAAAAGACAAAACCACTGATAGCAGTAATGACCTTGTCGAAAGAATCAAACTCCAAGTAGGGGCTTTTTAAATGCTGGGCGAAGAGGAAGGGATGGAATTCATCGTAACTGTAAGCAGACATCATCAAGAAATGTCAGTCAGAAGTTATTAGTCACCAAGTAGACAAACTGTACTTTTAGGAAATGAAACACACGTGAGCAGATCCTCACTAGGTTTCCCAGGAGTTAAGCTTGGCTTCTTCTCGGTCTTCTGAATGATGAAACCCTTCAGAGAACACAAAGCACAATTTGGTGATGTGGGAAATCTCGTTTGGGGACCAAAAGTTGTGTTTCCACCTCCGGAGGAAAACGACGTACTTTGCCCTGAAAGTTCTCCGTCTTCTCCATGTATGACTCCGCCATCTGCAGGGCTTCATGGATTTTAGGTGCAACTGACAACAAAACCAGAACAGCAATATTGTGATCAATGTATATATATATATGTATGTATATTATAATATGATATAATATTATTTATTTATATATATATATATATATATATATATTTATATATATATATATACACATACATATATATATATATATATGTGTGTGTGTGTGTGTATATATATATATGTGCGTGTGTGTGTGTGAGTATATAATATTAGATATATATAATATATAATAAACATTAACGTCATTGTATTTTTTTTGTAAGTCGCTTTGGATAAAAGCGTCTGCTAAATGACTGTAATGTAATGTAATGTGATCTTTCAAAAATACAACAAATACCTTTGCTGCAAATAACTATACTAGAGATGGAAGATGTTGAAAATGTGTTGTTTTGGAGTTGTGGGGTTATTCATCCTTTTAATAATGTATCCTTTATTAATCCCTCATAGGGAAATTTGTTCTCTGCAATGAACCCATCATGGATGAGCCATGAGCCATGGCTGCCGTCCATCAGCACCAGGGGAGCAGTTAGGGGTTCAGTGTCTTGCTCAACAACACTTCAACACTCTAGGAGGAGTAATGTAGACATTTTGAATCTGTGCTAAATCTTTTGACTCTGTTATAAACACACACACACACACACACCCATGCACGCACGCATGCATTCACAAATACAATCAGTCCCTCACGGGGGTTACATTCCAGAGCCAGCCACGATAAACGAGCATCTGCAACCATATTTTCATTTTATAATTTATATATATTTTAAAGCTTTATTAGCCTCCTCACACTCTTATTAACCCTTCCCATACTCTTATAAGCACTTCCTATACTCATACATGAGTAGCAATGGACAAGAAGAGATGCTGAATGCATGCTGTATGCACACCTTTACTTTACCTTGGGAAGCATCAATGTGGCTGTCAACTTTGACCGAGCCTGGTAGTCCAGCTTCCATCAAACAGTGCTCTATCAGAGTGGCTCCATAAGCTGCAATTAGTTGAAAAGGGATGTAGAGCACAGTTCAGACAGCCTGGCAAAACGTTTCCCAAACATATCACTTGCTATCTGGCTCCTTACGAAGGTGAGGGTTCAGCACCCTTTTTACTTGCTCTCCATTCGGCGCACTGCTTAGGATTTCATTTAGCCTATAAAAAAAAAAACAGAATTAGCTTCTACGAATACAGTCATAACGACTTATTTAATAACATACAAAATATATTAAGACAAGGATACCGATCTAAACTGATGAGAGGCTCGGCGGGTCGGGCGTTCTCCACGTGATAACGCTCTCTAACGGCGATCTTAACATCCTCTACCTCATCTGTGCGAAAACGCAGCAGGTTCAGTATCATGTACTCGTGGTCTGCAAGAATCACATTTCCCTGGATGTGGATACGGACAGATCAGTGCATGCACAGACCCCTGCAGCGAGCATTAATATGATGTTGGTGACACAATGTATTTTTACCCTGTCATAAAGTTCGACAATCAGATGGTACGCAGCCTCGTCCGAGCCAAACTGGATGTCAACAATTCTGTCCATCCCGAGCTGCTTAATCTGGGTCAGCCGTCGTGTCTTCAAGTGTTTTCGACACTAAGATAAATATACGGATATAAGTAGCTTTTAATTCTGAATGGGTGCAAAACAGATTTGTTATCATATAAATGATACAATAAATAACAATCTAAATCTCAGATAATAACCACCAAATATCCTTACTTTCATCGCAAAGCCCGAAGGCATCATATTCTTTGGCCATTCAAAGTCTGTGGAGTGAATACGGGTCCCAGATTCAATCAGGAGAACAGCTTTGCTCTCAGGCCTGAGACACGGGAATTAAACTCAGTTACACACAAGTACAAGTAGATTCAGTAATGGGATTACTTAGCGATACATTTTATCAATTGGCTAATGTGGGGAAATGCAATGCATATATCTTTAAAACCTGACATACAACACATTCATTTTACTGTTTCCAATATGATGAGACTGATCCTGGACTGGTTTAAATCATTTAGCGGCGTTTAAGCATTGATCTAAGTCTGTTTAAACAGTCTGATGGGTGATTCTACATTTCCAATAATCGAACTCATTTCGTTTTACATGATCAGAGGATGACGATTTCAAGTTTACAGAGCTTTCCTTACTTTTGCAGCCGGATGAGATACGTCTTATTGTCAATGTCATACACGTTGTTCACTCTCATACCAATGTAGCTGTGAATGAAGACAACAAACACGAAAGAAAGGTGAACTTCTGTCAACAAATCCACATTAGACGGGACTGCAAAGGCCAGATGTAGCTAAGTTTAATGCTTACTTAGCACAGAGACTGAGAGTTTAAAAAAACAGGTTACACCTACTTGGCATTGATCTCGGCAATAACTGCCCGGATATCCACTGTAGTGAATCTTGTTTTCATTGTCACTTAGCACTTAGTTACAATAAGAACGTCAAAAATAAGAAATTGCATTTCTTGAGTGACACCGGCCAGAGGAAAACATGCAGGCGACGGGAGCGCATGCGCACAAGCGGCAGCTGTACGGAAGCTGACGTGGGGGCAAAAGTGCTGTGATTCGCCTTTTTTTTGCTCCCCCAGTGGAGTGGAGCGCATTGATTGTGAAGGTGATACGCGGCATCTGTATCGCCTCGGCATGACGTGAAAACACGGCGGGCACTTGTCCGCCCCCGATCTCATTTGGCGTAAATGTGCACTCATGATGCACTACTCGAATTGGCTCCGAGGCGTTAAGAACAGGGCGACCCTTCGAAATGCATGCAAAACACCCCCTGACACCGACTGGCACAACTGGGGGAGCGTCGTGGACGCGCACAACAACAATCCACCGACTCACGACAGGACCCGCGAGCTGACGGTTAACAACCATCTCTGGAAGAAAGGTAAGAAGGGAAAACCTATCCGGGCCTGCGGCTATAACGCCCGGTACTTTCCCCCCCCCCCACGCCAGAGCATGTTCATTCCACGCCCCCGAACCCGGCTGTGCGTGATGCCGGCGTGAACTCAGCACACGCAGCCGGAGTTCCCAGCCTCCTCCTCGGGTCAGAGCGGAGGGCGAAGGCGTTCTCCGTTACCAAGGCGACGGTCAGCTAACACGGCTAGCTAGCGGAGACAAGCTAGCAAAGGACGCGCTTCGTGTTTTTATTTATTTTATTTTTATTTTTTTATTTTTTTTACAGACAAACCGATAGGGTGAAAAGCCATTCTGGCCGGACTCTCATGTTGGAATCCCGCACAGAAATGTGCTTTTTGGATAACCGACCGTTGTTCGGTGATTTAGAGACATGCACCGTAAGTTGTGGGCTGGCTTAGCGGCGATGACAGACATGGCAAGCGGGCTCACACTCCTGAGGTTTCCCTCCCTCTTGAGATTTGCCCGGTCTTTCTGCCCTCGCGGTTTTTTTTAGCGTGCCAGTTTGCTCTAATTTGACCAAAAATACCTTTATTTTCATACAAGTGAAGTTGTGTAACGCTTATTATAAATGTGTGTTGCCGTTACTTTATGCTGGAAAGTGAGGCCAAATTTAATTTTAACTCACCAGTTTCTATACTGGCAAATCTAAAACTATACAATAATAAATACATAATAAGAAAATAATAAAAATAGTTAGTTTTACAATATGTGAAAATACACAAAATTCGTTGTCAATATTGTGAGTATGTGCATGTAGTAACTCTCCATTCTAGATCCAGTTCTGTAAAAGAGGCTATGAGTACTGTTTTCTCACTTTAAAGTGATGGGATTTCTCAAAAAAAAAATAATGGATTAATATGTTCCCCTCCCTTTTTTATCAGGGTACCCAATGTGATTGGTTTCATTTCAGGCTACAAAATAATCAAGAAAATCGGGGAGGGCACATTCTCTGAGGTGTTGAAAACACAGAGCGTAAGAGATGGGAGATTCTACGCCTGCAAAACCATGAAGCAGACGATCAACAGGTGATGTGTTTGCCCTTTCAGACCTGTTTTACTCGCTGGAAACCCGACGCAGCCGCTCGACACTTACCTGGCCTTCATGGGCATATTGAGTGTCGACCGGCTGTGACCTTTGATCAGCATTCAACAAGGAGACTTAGGTTCCGGTCAGTCACCCACTAGTTTCTAATTTTGCGCCACTTACCTTTGTCCATTAATTGAAACAACTACAACCCTGACACCGATTTATCCGTTTCAAAAATCTGATTCCGGAAAAAATTACGGATATTTTTTTTAATATTTTTAAACAAGTAATGTTGAAAATTCAGCATTCCTAAAAAAAATGCTACTGATTTATTGATCACATTATATCTGTCTCCATCAATGTTTGAGGTGAATTTGTATTATTTTATATTGAACTGATTTCAACACACAACAATATTGAGTCATCTGTAACAACATAATCTTTACATCCATTTTAACATCAGAGACATGAATTCAATATTGGATATTTCGCTGTCACTTGCTGTTGTCCCAGTGTCCCCATTCAGACATTTGTGATTAATCTAATATATTGATTGATTTATTTCAGACATGGTGGGTAGATTTGCAGTTTTTGATGGGTCATTTTTAAAAACGCTACAAATAAAGCTTGGTCAATTGATATCTACACCCTTGTCTCATTACACTTCCTCTACTCTGCATTGCCTAGTCTGGAACAGGCCAACAACCTGCGGGAGGTCCAGGCCATGAAGAGACTCAGTCCACATGCAAATATCATCCAGCTTCATGAGTTAATTTAGTGAGTTGCCAAGTATTTTCTCATGTGGAGGCACTGGAGTGCTCCAGGGTGCCTTGAAATTACATTTTTCATCTGATCTCTTGTTTCAGCGACAAAGAAACTGGGACTGTGTCTTTGATTTTTGAGCTGATGGAGATGAACATATACGAATTCATAAGAGGTCTGTAAGCCTGAAGGCATAAGAGATCACGATAAACATCAGCTATTTGTTTTAAGTTTTGACCGGCGTCGTTTTTCTGCCCTGCAGGAAGACAGACTCCACTGCCCGACCAGACAGTGAAGCTCTACATGTATCAGCTGTGCAAGTCCCTTGAACATATGCACAGGTAGCTCTGGAAAGAAGTCATACAAAATGCCAAATTGTCAAGCTGGGCTGGGATATCACTAAATGTCAGATGTCACCAAACTGCAATATCTTTTTTGTCAATTTTGCAGATGCGGAATCTTCCACAGAGACGTTAAGCCAGAGAACATCCTCATCAAAGTCAGATTATTATTTATTTATTGGTTTGATAAGAGAGTAAGTCAATTTTTTTAAAGTATTTCTACATTTTAAACTTTATTTCATACAATTTGCAGCAAAATGTTCTAAAGCTGGGAGACTTTGGCTCCTGTAGGAGTGTGTATTCCAAGCCCCCACACACAGAGTACATCTCCACACGCTGGTATCGAGCCCCCGAGTGCCTCCTCACTGATGGCTACTATAGCTTGAAGATGGATATTTGGAGCGCCGGTTGTGTTTTCTTTGAAATCATGAGGTACGACTGCCTCTGTCACAGTTTTCAGATGCTCGCTGTATCCCAAAGTGGTCATAGCAGGAGGTACTTGTTGCTACTAATGAAGAACAGTGCATTATTTATTCAGATAAAAACATCTTATGTAATGCTGTAGAACTCGGCAGGAGAATACGGAATGGCGTTTGTTAGTGAAAGTAGGACAGATACTTCTACATGTATTTGAAATGGCAAAATATAAATTTATCTTTAGATATCTTCGTTGCAGCCCCATATGTTTAAGGTAATCATACAGTAGATTAGAAAGGAAATGACCAATTGTAATGAGTAACCATTTAAGACACAATAAAGGATTTTAATGTACTTATTACTGTCATTACAGAGTAAGTACCACCCACAATCGCAGTGTTATGGTGTGGACTTGAGCAGTCTTGTCCGTCATCACAAACGTCTGGTGTATAAATTGGGTTACTATGGCATGTTTCAGCTTGAACCCTCTCTTCCCGGGAGCCAATGAAGTGGACCAGGTGGCCAAGATCCACGATGTTCTGGGGACGCCCGAGCACACTGTCCTCCAGAAGTTCAAGCAGTAGGTTCTCCTGCCTGTACAGCTTGTCGTTCTTGGAAAACAGACTTTCCATGGTACTTAATGTCCCACAGATCCAGAGCGATGCATTTCAACTTCCACCCGAAGAAAGGAACCGGTATCTCGCGGTTAGTCCCACACTGCCCGGCCCCAGCTCTGTCTCTGCTGTATCAGATGCTCGCCTATGACTACGATGAACGAATCAGTGCTGAAACAGCCCTGAGGCACACCTATTTCAGAGAACTCAGGTACATTTAAACAGGTAACATTTAAATGTTATTGATAAAATCCCACCATCATACCAGAGGTTTTGCATTGGTAGGCTCCAAACAGATTCACCCAATCTGGATTTCAATGACAGAGTTTTGGGGGGGGCAGGCATTTTTTACCACTTGTCCCTCAACCTGTCATTCTTTAAATAATGTATATTCGATAGACTAATAAATGTCAGTAGGAAGTTATCTGTTTAGTGTGAGAGATCAAAATGTAGATAATATTCCTATCACCAAAACTAGGAAAATGTATCTTATTTATCTTCTTCTTCTCCTTTCGGCTTTTCCCTTCAGGGGTCGCCACAGCAAATCAACCTTCTCCATGTAGCCTTACTATCTGTATCCTCCTCTCTCCCACCAACTACCTTCATATTCTCTCTCACTAGGTCCATAAATCTTCTCTTTGGTCTTCATCTAGGCCTCCTGCCTGGCAGCTCCAATTCCAGCATCCGTCGACCAATATATTCACCATCCCTCCTCTGTACATGACCAAACTATCTCAGTCTGGCTTCTCTGACGTTCTCTCCAAAACATCTAACATGTGCCTCTGATAGATCCATTCCTGATCCTATCCATCTTCATCACTCCCAAACATCTTCATCTCTGCAACCTCTAGCTCTGCCTCCTGTCTTTTCGTCATTGTTTCTAGGCCAAAAAATGTATTTTATTTATACATGTTGAAAATTGTGGTAATTAAGTCTATTGCCTTCCTCCATAAAAATGTGAAACAGGTCGAAATGCTAAAAAATATTGTGCTTTAATGTTTGTCCACAGCTAAAAGGTAACTTTTCACCCACCCTATGGATTAGTCAATGGAGCTGTAGTCAAAACTGTCATAGCAGTGTTAGACTTTTTGGACCCTTTTTCTAAACAAGCTGAATGTGACTGACACAGCCTTAAAATGTTTTTTGATTCCTCATTTGCTCTAAAACTTTTTTTCAGGCTGGCAGAGAAGAAAGCAGAGAGTCTCCAGGGGGTTTCTGGGATTGTAGATGGAGCTGATAGAAACGGAGCATTCAATTCCTTGGGCCTCATCTGGCGACCAACTAAACTAGGCAAACAGCTGAGGGGGAGACACATGAGGCAAACTCCTTTAACAAGTGTAAGTCTACGGATTAAACTGAATCCTGCGTTTAACTGACAGGAAACCAACAGACACACTGTTATCGTCTCTTCAGCACAATCTGAAGCACGTAGCAGAGCCAGTCGTCAGGCGGAACATCCCTTACTACCCAGCAGAGCTGCCCAAACTCAACATGGTCCTCCCAGGGCCGCAGATCACCCTCCCTGTCTCCACGACACCCTCATTCACCGTCACTCAGCGAGGCACATTTCCAGCCATCGCATCGAAAAAGTGCCAGTCACGGTTGTCCAAGGTACCCAAATCATTATTTAAATACAAATTTAAAAAACAGCCACAAATTAACATGGAATTGATACATTTGCCAAAAATAAGTAAATCAACCGATAACCTAGAAAAAAATGTTTACTGTATACACAAAAAAATTACTTGAAAACAAGAATATATCCATAGATCAGTAAGAAATGTATTTATCGTCTATGCAGTACTCAGTGTGCTGAATACATACTCCCACACTCGAGCTGCATTTGATATCCGCATTGATGCTTATTTATGAAAAACAGATCTGTCAAATGTTTACACAGAGCTGTTAAAGTGCTTTGATTAAAGGTCTTGATCTGTCATTTAGACGTATCGTCTCTCCACAGCCCAGGGATGAATCACACCGTGCAGCCTTCAAAACCCTCTACATGCCACCTTTGGATAGGAAACATGGAGGCTTCTGAGAACAGAGAACTTTTGATCAAAAAAAAAAAAAAAAGCCTCGTAAAGTACGAACGAGCAGTGCTAACCATGTTTGGACAGGCAGGATATCTGTAGCGTGAAAGAGGAAAATGCATCCACAAAGAGACCACAAGCCTGTCATTTCAGCAGTAATGTCTTCTACTCCAAACTGCTTCACCCCAATATCCATGATGAAATCCAATGTAATCTCAATGCTCAATTGTGTCATATTATGCTAAACTGAGTGTGTGTGTGTGTGTGTGGGTGAGTGTAGACTAGTTTCTGTGTCACTGGACCTTTTCAGGTGCAACACGTTTACGGCCGTTAACAGTCATACTCAAAACTGAGCCAATTGACAAGAAAAGCAATAAGATAAATTTGAAGTGTTCAGTGGATTGTGGTAAATTTAATATTGATGAGGAAAACAGTCAGAAAACGATACAGTGCCTTTAAAAATGGGTGTCATCTCACGGATCATTCCAGCTGTGAAGCTTATAATTGGTGATTTCTTGACAGTTATCAACAGGAAAATCTATTAATGCTATGGTGCAGATACACCTCTGCGAAATTAAAATAAACAAATGTTGAAAAGGAAAAAAAAAAGGTTAATCCATTTCAATAATGACAGGAGCGACAGGATTTAAAATCTAAAAAGATTAAACAAAATCATGGTTTGATTACAATTATGTATATAGATGGATAATTATTATACCCTCTTCAGACATTTTTGACAAGAAAAAAAAATCTTAAAATTGTACCCGTGTCCACAGAGCTTTCACGAAAGACACAAAAACCCTGTAAATTAAGGGAAAGATCCTCTAAAAACTCAGTGGAAAAACACAAAATAATGCATATACCATGGCGCCCTTCTTCTCTATAAGTGTGAGCTTCTATTTTTCTGCACTTTGACTGCCTGTCAGCAGGATTACACAAGAACAAACTGATTTTCATTCTAGTCGCAGGCTGACTTTTGTAATCGAGGCTTTTGCTTCCAGTGTTCAGAGGCTGAAGTGGGTCAGGATGGTAACTTGGGAGAGGAAATGGCCCTATTTTCACTGTTAAGTGGATTTGAAAAATTCCGACAGCGTTTCCTGATCCTGCTGACAGACAAACTGACACATTAGGGTGAAAACATAACCTCTCCAGAGGCGGTAAATATAATCTATTTGTAATAAATAACGTTGACATCGATCGCCGAATGTAGGATTGGTGAGACAGACACAGCTAGTCGGTTATCTGATATATCAAAATAGTACATTTACCTGTATTTATGTATGTCGTAGTGGTAGAAAGGTTTATCGATACTTTATTAGTACAAAATGAGTGTTGATAAAATGGCACACATTTAGTACCTTAGGTACAAATGGGAGCAGGCTAAGAGTACTTGAATTTCGAATATTTTATTGTTCTTTCACATCTAGGAAAAAAGGGAAATATTTTGGCAGCTCCAAAATAGGAAAGGTTCAGATACAGGGGAAAACTTTCTATAGGCACTGTATAGACGTGAGTGAAAAATGATCAGCTGGAGATGAAGTGAGTTGAAGGAAAAGTCTTCCTGTACAGGCGCTGTAACAACACACAGTGAGTGCTGCACCATTATTCCTCTGAGTCGTGCCATTGCTTTGGGATGAAAATGGAAATAGAAGGCACATTCCTTTGTTCAGCTAAGGAAACACCAGATGTGATTAGTAACAATATTGAACAGTTTACACTGATGTAATGATTTTTATTCTGTGAACTAGTATAACGCTTTTATGAAAAACTACAGTGTGGGCCTTTAACAAGTCTCGAATATGATTTTATTCACTGCTGCGTTTAGAATGTGGTTTGGCAGGTTTCCTTAAAAGCCCCTCGATTTGGGGCATTGTGGCTTAAATGCAGCATTTTCTTCAGAGCTGTGGGCTCAGTCCTACGGGACTGACTCAGTCTGCACTTTATTGCATTGTTATTGTGATGCATTATTCAAATAAAGAGTGTTCAAGGGTCTGGTCATGAGCCTAAGTTACTAAAACAGACGCAAGTCAAAGAAAAGAGCTAAATGACACTGCAAGGTTTCAGCGCTACTTTGTTTAAAACATTCTCCCAAAGAGATTTCCTCACTCTCTAGTATCACGATGGGAGAGTAGGACTGGTCAACATAGAAAAATAGGTTAATCATTGATTAACAAATGATCAAATAATAAAAAGAATCAAAATCGAACTCAATAGTTTAAAAGGCCTGTGATGTAGAAATGCATCAGAAGCATTTTATGGTGGAATTATACTCCTCATGAAGACCAAGGAAAAAAAAACAAAACTTGCATATTTGAGTTGATTCTCTAGAATATGTATATGGATATTTTTCCCCAATCAGAATCACCCAGCCCTAGAGAAGAACTGAACATCAGCATACTTTGACCCCAAATACTGACTGACATCCTGAGATGCAAAAAGGGGCCTCCGTAATCCTACTTCCACGCACTGACTTCATTTGCTTTCCATTCCCACTCTCGCCCGTCTGTATAGACAGACAAAAATATTGGAGGACAAATCGATTATTCTTGAATTTATCTATTGAAAACCTAAAAGTAGGAAATGTAAAATATTATCGACTTCAAAAAAATTTTATTCACCAACTTTCAGTCTAGTCAAGGGGGAATCGCTAAATTCACCACAAAATCAACAAGAAAAATACATTAATTCTGCAAAAGTGTCAAATGGACTGCAGGGCTGCAGTGTAAGCTCAAGATTCACATCTCCTGTTAATAAATGTTAAAAATGGGAAATGTCACAGATTGACTTTTAAAATGTTTGCGACTCAGAGCCCGTATCCGTGAGAAATCCTGAGCTTTGGAGACTTTCAGCCCCCTTTTTGTGCCACAAAAGCTGGTTTGTTTTTTTGACACTGAAACGGTGATCTTCAAGCCAGAGGCATTACGGCTTCATTATGCAAATACAGTACATGGTGAACAACAACAACAAAAAAAAAAATTAGAACAGAAAACAGAGTATTCAAGATTATTTTAATATTATTAATATGTATACTTTAGGCTTTAGAAATATAACTATCAATGACAAAACTTCCACTGGATAAATGGCAAGTTTGCTTCGGCCCCCATCAAATCAATTAATTACAATATACACATTATGATACAGAGCAGATTTGAATCTGAAATAATATTAAAATAAATGCTCAATAGATAAAGGATTTAATAGTTTTAACATTTTCTTCACCTACTGTATTAGCCATCTGTGAGTTCTGAGCACACCCAAAAATGTAAAGCCATTTTCTTCTAATATACTAATTTTAAGTGCAAACAATTTTTTTTCCTTTAAAAAAAAAACAAAAAACAAAAACTATGATTGCAGCATCCAGCTTTATAGATTCAGATTTCAAAACTGAGGATGTTAAAGCCAAGTGCAACAAGGCGGTCCTCAACCCTCTTTTTTTCTTTTTTGTTCCAATAGAGTATTAATAAACACACACACAAAATAACTAACAAAAAAATCAGTGCAAAGTAAATGATGGGGAGATTCTACACGAGAAGAGACAGGTGGTGGGTGGAGGTGGATGGGTGCTGAAAGTTCAGATGCTCGCTTGGTCATAAAAAGATAGTTCGGTCAAAGTTCCAATTTCAGACAGTAACCCTGAGCAGAGTCGAGGCTATGCCACAAGGTTAGAAAATGGTTATACAGGTTATCAAAATTAATCCATCCGTCTAATCTCAAAGTGGAATTATCTGATTTGCATCTAAAAGAAAACAAAGCCACGCCTTATTTCCAGAGGACAACAGTCTGACAATGCGATGAGACAAAGATGTTTTTAAAAGATCTAAAAATGTGTTAAAAATCCAGAGAACGATACATTAGCACGATAGTCCACACCACACCGTATCCTTGCTTCTTTCTTCCTTTACGTCAGTGAGAGAGAAAGGAAAAGAACAAAAAAAAAAAAGCCATTAACAAAATTGGAAAGGCGGGAGTTGGGGCAAAAAAACAAAAAACAAACAAAAAAAAAAAAAAAAAACAGAAAAGGAAAACTTGCAATGCTTGCAGGGTGAAGAGCAGCATCAGACTCTGGGTTGCAGGGTTCTTTAGCAGCAGAAATATTGTGGCTATACTACTGTTCCACTGGGAGAGCTGGCTTGGTTTTGGGATGACAATAAACCCTGGAAAAAGGAAAACAAGGAGATTTGCATTTGGGAAAGTTCACACACTGGCAAAAAAAAAAAAAAAAATTAAATTAAAAATTCAAGCAACAAGCAGCTCATTAAAATGGAGCCTCTAGCCTCATCTGTTCCTCTCCTGATGCCCTGCATGTAATGACAAGCTCGTGCACAGAAGACAGGGTGGTTGGCCAGTAAGTGTAACGTCCTCTCTGAGAACCACTGATCAAGGCACTTCATTGTGAGCGGACCCCTGTTTGCCAGCGAGAAACTCTTCTAGAGCTCACCTGAGAGCATTCTTATTTTTCCTCAAAGGGGCATTTTTGGTTTATATTTCCTCCTCTTTCCCTCAGACGCAATAAAACCCCTGTATTTCCTATATTTGAGCTGGGCAATATGGCAAATAGTTAAGTATCACAATGGTCAGTGGGCCCTTTTCAAATATATAAATATATCTGTTACTTCTGTTTAAGTACTTGTCAGGTACACACAAATTAATTTCTCTGCAGCAAGCAAAATAAGAGTTTTAAGCGAAATTTCACGAGAAATATTTTTGTGATTTTTGAACAGTCTCGTTAGGGCATTTTAAAGACAACGAAGAGGTTTTTGTATGTCTGTTAGGGAAAAATGTCCAGAACAGGTATTAAAATGATCTCAGAACAACATTTTCGAAAACATTGATCCTTGCATGAAAGTAGACAGAAAATGTGTTGCAGTTTTCAATACTAAAATAAAAAAAAAAGAAATCCAATGATATCACAGTGGCCGATATTGGAGGTTTATCAATATATTCCCCACGTTTACTTCGTATGATTAAGGGTTTCCTCACCTCTAGCTGAATAAATACAATTTTGTTTTTTTTTGGTTTGTTCTGTTATTCAATTTCCACACCCCAAAAGCATTAAAAAGTGCTTTTTTTGGCAATCCCAGAAGTTGGTCACAGTGGTACAACATATGGAGAATACACCGAAACAACTGTTACGTCAATAACTATTGGACCACTGTGGTTGTATGTGCACTTTCATAGTCTAAAGTAAATCTACGAGTTTTTTTTTTTTTTTTCCTGACTGCTTAAGTGTAAGAACTTAGCCGGAATTACTTTCACCACCCTATTATGAGGGAGGAGTGAATTAGTGCAGACAAACAGGAAGCTGTGAGCATGTAACAAACTATAGACTGAAGCAAGTGCAGATCTATTTGCATAAAAGCAGCAATAGACAGGTGTGTGCAGATGACTTCCTGGCTAAGCTGTAGAACATTTAGGGATGAATTTGATGAACCAAGGAACACACGTCATCAATGACTAATATCTCTTGTCAACAGTCTCTGCGATATTATATAAACAGAAAACGTAATATTTTAATAGCAACGGTAATAGTTTTCATTATAGGTCTTTAGTGAGTGACAAACTGATTGTAAAAGCTAAACCTGCTGTTCAAAATGTTCATACTTTTGTCTTTGTTCTTAGAACCCACCAGCTGAGTGTAGAATCACTACAAACATTTGACAGACATTACATTAGTTCTCTCCCACATTTTTTTTTTTTTTTTACATTAAAAAGAACTTACCACTTTGCCTGGCCTCGCCCATGTGCAAATAAATCCCTCCTGACAAGCAGTCACTAAACAGTCCTCTAAAAATATGAGTACAGTCAGCCTCTCGTGTGCTATCTTTTTACAGATGAGAGGCTCAAGGAGGGGCACGTCCTCCATGCGTGGGCACAGCAGCGTGCCTAGAGTCTTAGCAGGGTCCGTTTTGTTTTTTGTCAGCAGGTTGAGCTTGTCACTGCTCTTGCTGCTGATGTGCCCCATGCTGTGGTTGCGTTTGTGGTCCTTCTCGTGATGGCGCTCCTTCCGATCGTGGAGTGAAAGGGTGGCAAACTTGCTCACGCCTGTAGCAATGGCACTGTCCATAATGCCACTACTGATGCCACCTCCACTACTAGCCTTGTTGGTGTTGTTTGCCGTTGTCGTGGTGCCAGCTGAATGGGGCAGGCTATTGGAGCGCGGTAATGTAGTAGAGAGGGAGTTAATGCCAGTAGTATTGGCACCGCTGTTGTTTCCGTTAGTAGTGTTACTTGAGGTGTTAGTGATTATTGTAGCACCCGCAGGGGGACTGGTTGCATTCATCACATTAGTGTGTGTCCTTGTCCGTGACAGTGGAAGATGAGGAAAAAGGATATCCTCGGTGAGGTCCCATAGGCACAGCTGGGTGTCCTGACCCACTGAACCAAAACGGTATGTGACACTTACAGGCCGTCCATCCGTCGAGTTGCGTTTTGACAGCCGGGACTGTGTACTATTGGCACGGTCTCTGCCAAAGTTGATCATTTGATCCTGGAAGTCCTCGTCGCTGCCACTGAACTCCATCGGGTCACTCTCCTCCACACTGGTAGTGTAATGATCAAACGCCACCACACTGACCCATGATTTGTGCCCGTGACCCCGAGCGATAACTCTGCAGTCCAAGAACGACCACACAGTCACGAGATCATCCTCTCCACCTGCAACTATGTACTTGCCGTCTGGGCTCCAACACACACACAACAAGCCACCAAAGTAGCTCTTCATGGTACCGTGAAGCTCAACGGCATCGAAGTTGAACACCCGAAGGAACCCGTCTTGACTTACACAGGCTAGGAACTTCCCATCTGGGGAGAAAGCAAACTCATTCAGAGCTCCCTCCCCTACGGTCCATTTAAGTAGAGGGTTCCGCGTGGATTTACTCTTGCACGTGTGCACAGAGTAGTTCTCCCCCTGTTTAAGCAGCTGGTAATGCGGTGCGGTAGTCCCACAAGTGTGCTCCACATTGTATAGGTACATATTTCCACTGGCATGAGAGACTAGAAACAGGCTCTCAGAGCCTGGCACCCATTTCACACACGTTACCCTGGACTTGTCTATTAGTCTCTAGCAGGAGAGAAGGAAGGTTGGGGTTTGAGGGGCAGACAGGGGAGGGGAGAACATCAGTACAGTACATGAAACGTTTCTTTGAAGCTGCTGAAAATTACACTTAAGAGAAGAAATCTGACAGAAATAAAAATACAATTCTAATATTAAAAAATTCATTTCACGATTAACTGCTTAGGTCTAAGGCTTATTTAGGCAACATTAATGTTCATTTAATTTCTACTTCAATGACAGTTTCTTCATGCCATTTTCCATATTTAGTGATATTTGCGTTGAGACAGTGGAATTGAGAATATTAAAAATGGCTATAACTGAAGGTCAAAAACAAAAACAAATGTTTTGTGTGGTGAAATTATGAAAAAAATTAAATCCTCTACCACTTGTGCAAACTTGAAAGAAAAAAAATTAACATATATCGTAATTCTCGGCAATCAGAAACCTACCTCCTCATTGAAAAGCTTGCTTGTCTCCTTTTTGATGGGGTCAATGAGTTGCACTTGTCCTGCTGAGAAACCAACCAGCAAGGACACACTCTCTGCCGTAGCTGTGAGGTGGTTGAAGTCATGACATGTGGGTTGTGTTCCTTTGTAGATGCGCTTGTCTATAGGCTTGCTCAAGTCAGCAGCCTGAGGAGAGATCACATGAAAATGTTTGGTCGTCTATGTTTCACCTATCAATGATTCTACAAATGACCAGACTGTCAGCGGTACTTTACTAGAAGTGAAGGTAGCAATGTTTCAGTTCATGTGTATGCTTCCCTTCAAATACTGACAATTCAGTGCAGCACCTGTAGTGCTAAATCAAGTGAAAGACACCCCTGAATGGTTAACAAGTGTCTTGTACATGCTGAAGTAGGGACATGTGGCCTTTAAAAGAGCAATACAACAACCCTTTCTCTGTAGCTAAGGGGTACCACAAATAGTGAGATGTTTGATAATTTACTGTTTGCTATTCAGGTGAGTACAATATTATAGCATGGCCGTCATTAAGAGCCACAGTGGCAATACAGTTCTCACTGGAGCATGGAAAATTAACTGAGTGTCAAGAGATGACTCTGGTTCTTCCACTACCGTAAGATGTGACGTTCAACATTTCCACTTCATGTAAGAAAACAAGTTTTATTTTAGAGTACAGTCAAACCTTAGAGGAACAGAAACCCAGCACAGCAGACATTCATCACAACATGTCTACAGTTGATATTAAAATGTTGCCGTCAAGAGAGTATCAATGTAGACATGAAGAATAAATTCTCATGAATTGCTAAATCTGCGAGAACTTCCATCATGCACAGGAGAACCACGTTTTTGATTTCAAACCTGCAAATGTCCTCCAAAATACATCACGTGATGAAGAGGATTCTTGTCAACATCTGACATCAGCTCAGAAGCAGAACAAATATGAGAGCAAATGTATACATAATAAGTAGGGCTTGGCAACATAGGAGCTGAAATTTATGATACCATTATACATCACAAAAGCTGCTCAGGTTTAGAAAATGTTTTGCGACATCAACAAAATACACATTTTAGCTGAGTATCTCAAAAATTGAGTTGTTGAAAAAATCCTATTTTTAATTTCTAGGAAATACCTTTGCTACTAGTTTTTTTTTTTTAATCAAATCATAAATAATTACTTGCCCTCTGGTGAACATTGCTTTTCTCAGCATTTTCACAATTTTTTTGGAAGAAAACTTTACAGAGGGGACAAAAATGTGGCTATCATTAGAATACCAAAAAAAACTCAATCAACAACAAAATATACAATGGTGAACGTGTATCACAATTTCAGGTAAATAAAATTCACAACTAAGTGATGTTTCCTCCTTCATTATAGATCGGCCATAAAAGGACAGTTTCCATAAGTGTTTGTATTCTTGTCCTCAACTATTCCTTAGAGTCATTGAGGAGTAACCTTGCAGTTTCAAAGCCCTATGCACTAGATTGCATTCACCCATTCACACACCGATGGCAGCAAAACTTCTATGCAAGGCTCTAACCAGGCAGCACATAGGAATTCACGATCTTTCCCAAGGACATTTTACCATGGAGGAGCAGAGAATCAAACCGCAGAACCTGCAAGTCGGGAGGACGCCCAATCTACTGTCCAACACCAAAACATGACTATTCATTAGCCTGCCGGCACTTGAACGTTTACTTTTTCAATGTTTAGTTTGCACAACCAACATTGACCATGGAACAATGGTCAACAGGCTAGTATCATCATTTACATTTCTGCAATGTTTATATTTGTAATGCATCTTTCAAATGCAACCTTTAATTGCTTCAGGGATTTATTGTATACTTGTATTAAACTATCTGGTATTCACTAGACAGCAAAGATAGAATTTCATTGTACAGGGTTCATTGTCATTTGCACATTTCCTAGATGGAAATGTGCAAATTCAATTTTCACTTTGAATCCTACACCAGCAGCACAGAAGTCAATGTATCCTTATAATAAAGTTGTTCTCATCTCATCGTCTCATCTCATTAAGGTCTGGTCAGACATCTGCTGCTGAAGGAACACATCAGGAAAGGCTCTGTTAAGTGAATCCCCGCCGGCTGAGCTGCAACAGTGACGCTCAAACTCTCCTGCCTTATAACTTATAAGTCGACTTGAGTTTTTCAACTTCCAAAAACACACCCGACGGGATCACCTACAACACAACACGGCTGTCCTTCGTCATCTGTCAGTCAGGGGAGGTCATCAGGTGTTGTGTATGCAACGTAGAGAGCTGTCACTGTCATCACAAACCGTAGCCACGAGAGCAGTGAGTTAACCCCCACCCCATGATAACTGATTAAAAGCTTCTTTAAAATTAAAGAAAATTGACTAAAACAAAAAGGGAGAGGTTCTCAGTTTCACGGAACCCGCCCCCCGGCAGCAATTTAAAAGAGGCTCGGTTAAGGGACGGAATTTCGCCTCTGGCCTCGGAGTAGCTGTTGGCTAGCTAGCCGAGTTGCACTGGTTCGCTAACAAGTGGGGTTAGCAGGCTAACGAGCCGCCGACTTGCTCCAAAGTCAAGCACCTGCCGGAGTTAATTCACGGCCAACGGTCGCCCTCGCGTCGGCGACAACTCGCCCGGCGGCGGCTTTCACTCATCCCATCCCGAATTTCCGTTGACATTAGCCGCGTTAGCACGGTTACCTTCCTAACGCCTTTGTAGATGTAGAAGTAGAGCTCACGGCCCACATTGAAACAGATCCTGTCGCCGTTGCCCGACTGGTCGTTGACGTTGACGAAGGAGACTTTGACGGGGTTGGAGCCTTGCGAGTTGAAAGGCACTCTGTTGGGACGGCTGTATTCGGAGTGAGTGAGGAGTTTGTAGACGCCTTCCCGGGTGGTGAACTGAGTTTTGATTTCGTTCATCTCCTTCCCTCCTCCCTCCGCCGCCATCTTTGAAATTAACATTCATCCCTTTCCCCCCGGCCGGATCTTACGCACGGAGGAGAGCGGGCCGCGGCGCGGCCGGGCAGGCGGACTCCCCCTCCCCCGGTCCCCCAAACGGTTCACAGAGGAACTGACGCAGTAGGAGAAAATGTCAACTTTGTAAAAACAAAGAAAAAAAGTAATGAAAACAAACAAACAAACAAAAAAAAAGATAGATAAATAAAATATCGTTTTTTTGGTGGGGCACGCAGGGGCACCTGCGACCGAAGCGGGTCAGCGATTCACGGTTAAAAGCACCTGTGTCCCCCGTGGTTAATTAAATAGCTAAAACCACTTTTTTAGCTTTTCAGCACTAACGGGGAAGGAAAAAATACAATAAAAAATTGCATTTAATTTTTTTTTTGTTGTTTTGGAAAAAACGGAATCCGCCAGGTAGCATGGCAAGCAGAATAAGAGAGCATTCACTTTCAGGTGCGTGTTCATATTTCCTTTTACAAAGTTGCAAGATATTCAGTCGAACTTTGAACCCGTGTCGTATTTTTCAAACTCTTGTTCACAAGGTGTTTTTTGATGAGATCACAAACATTTGAATCTCCTTAAATGTAATAATGTACATCCTCCTCACCCAGGCCTCTGTGACAGCCCTGCAACCAGCAACATGGAGCAGCTTTCTTTCAAATACATGGTACACAGAACCTTGTTTTCAACTTGAATTGCATCTAATTTTTTTCAATAATGAACTTAGTTTGAAATGCGAAAAGGTGACAATTTTTCTCCTCCAGGAAATGTGCAAACTGGAGTCCAGCACTGACTCAGACTCAGGGATCAGCCCAAGATGGTTGGACACCAGCACCATGGTACTGCTCTTGTTTAAACCTGAACTTTTCCCCCCTTCAGCAACTGAGCCGGTGGATCACTGACCATATTTTATTTTTAAAAAGTGTATTTTAGTCTTTCCCGTGTTGAGTTTCCTCAGCCGAAATTGTCAAATGAAGAAATTCGTGAATTTTCGTGAGGTTTCTCATTCCTCCCTCGGGAGGTGGCATTTTATACACAAGGCCTTGACTTTTATAGACATTTATTTTGAATGTATCCTTCCTCCGATTTGTATTTTTATCAGAATCGGGATCATTATAATCACTTATTAGTCCCAAAGTATGAAATTGATTTTTTTTTTTCTAAATGTGACTCGACTTCAAGGGACAGATCATTGCCCACATGGATATTTCATATATCTTAACTAATTTTGGTAAAGCAAAAGAATCAGTTATATCAAAGAAATTGCAACTTTCCTCCCCAAAACACATATTAAACATTGTTTAAAGTCAGTTCAGAATACACACTTAAAAAAAGCTCTAATACTAAAAAGTATTAATGAATGGCTCCAAAATAGTGGTAAAATGACTTGGTTATTACCTAGCCTGTAAGAAATTAATGAAAGTACAAAGAAATTAAATGGAAATAGTGACAAGTACCTAAAATAAAATGACCTGGAAAATATAGAAAAAAAATAGAGAAATAACCGCTAAATAACAAAGTATTTTATATATTTTCATATACTGTATAAATATCTACACAAACAGATAATATGGTGTTCCTGGTCATTGTTTTTCTGATGACACACCTCTCTACATCCAGACCGTCATCTTTGTCTTTTCGATAGCCCCAGTTAGTAATGACTCAGATTCTAGCCTGCACTGAGAATGCCGAGGCAGAATTGAATTTCTGAATGTCTTGTCAGAGCAATGGTAATTGAATTTGTGGCTGACCAGGAATGTGTGAGCAGCGTACAGGAGAATGGGGTTTTTGGACAGATATTGCCATTAATGCATGAGCATGAAGGAAGCCATGGCTGTTATTCCTGGGTAAGCACTGCCCCCTCACTAATCCAGCCATTTCCTTAGCCCTATGTTTTAAATGAATGCCTTGACGTGATTGCAGTGTTTGGACCCGTATGACGGGAGCTCAGAGGATTCTGACGAGATAAACATGGAGGCGTGCATCACAAACCGGCGAAGGCAGAAGGGAAGATGTGGTCGGTTCGCCACACGAAACACACGATTTCTCCCTCATCACCCAGACATAGTCGCCTACAGAGATGTTGCTAAGAGCGGAGTGAGAGGTCCTGGGCCAGAACATCACCTTCCAGATGTTGAGATGAAAGTTGGATGTGACTCTGAGCTGTGGGTGTGCGATATAGTTTCACTTCCCCACCACACCTACAGGGATGCCGGTAAAGATCTGACGGAGAAAATGGCAAATGATTCCACAACACGCACCCAGGCTAAGAACTCAAAATGTCATGGCCAACTTGAGCGTGAAGGCATGGTTGTCGGAACGTCCCTCCACCCGGAGCAGAGTTCATCTCAGATGCCCGACACCCTCTCTGAGAGATCTCTCAGCCCATGCAACCTCACTTTACATTACAAGAGGAAGCTGTGTGTCCCTGAAGTCGACCTCACTGAGTTGGGACAAAGGAAGAGGCAGCGTGCTGTCAACATGAACGATGAAGCAGAGGGAAGCTCTGCCTCTGAAGCGTGTTTGAACCATATGACCATCAGTCTGCCAGGGATGGAGAGCTGATAAGACACAATCCCTCCAAAGGATCTTGTTTTTTGAGTAAAAAATGACCTTTCAGCACTTCGTTAAAAATAAAAAAGCTCTAGCAATGATACATTTGACTGCCAGACCAGAAGTACTGCAATCATATCTAATACCTTTGTTATTTAATAAATTAGGAGCAGTTTGATATAGAAGTGAATCAAATAGTCCAGTCACTGATGACTCACAACTCTGTTGAAAAAAATAACAGAACTAAAAGTTACACAGAATTGCACAGTAATGGAAAAAAGGCTTCAGAAACATTACAAATAAACATGTTATTATTGAAATTAGAGATCTATAGGTCAGTAACTAAGATTTCTACTTAAAATTTGAAGGGCGACATAATGCAAAGCCCTGGAATTCAAATAGATTGGTATTGCACTAGGACAATAGTCAAAGTTGCTCAAAGTTGATGAGGAAATAGAGGTAACCTTAAAACTGGATTCAATTATTAACTCAGATGAGGGGTAGAAACTTTCTGTGAGCTGATTAAGACATCCATCACAAATCTGAATTCAGGCTGAGCAGTTTAAGGGAGAAACATACCCACTGATATCCTGACCTTTATCTTAGCTGCCAAAAGCAGACATGACTGGTAAGATCTTAAATCTTTGGTTTCACTTAGAATTAAAACCCAAAACATGAATTATTGGATTCTGGCAAGCTTTATTCATCTAAAAACATACAGATTCCTTCTAAAAAAAACAACACTTCCTTGAAACTTTCTATTCCCCAGGTTTGACTTTTCTCACGTTTCCCAACTCACAACTTCCACATTCCCGTTCAGGCACTTTCCAAACACTACGAATGAGGACATGACCATTACTGTTCTACAAACATCTCTTGATCTCTACAGGAAAGGAGGTTACATAATTAAATTGTGGTTAATAGGCAATGAGTGTAAATGAATTATAATATGGTTTGATTAATAATCAGGACTTTGTTTTTTAAGGAATGATTTCATCTATTCTGTGCACAAGATAGCAACTCCACGCTCATAGAAGCTGTGCGGATCCTCCTTGGTGGCGATGTCAAAATCGACGGTGAAGATGAGATCAGATCTGGTGAAGTTCAGGTACACAGGCAGGGTCACCTGTAGCAAATACAGAAAAGAAAATAAAGATATGCACAGCAATGGGGAAAGTGTTCAGAGGTTCTGAATAAGACAGAGATCCTGGTACCATGTTTCTCTTCTCAGCATTGCTTTGTTTAATCCAGCGGAGTTGAGTGAGAGGCAGTTCCGTGGAGATGGAGGTGGACAGAGACAGCTTGTTGTTGGCACACGTTGCTCCTTGCAGTTTCAGTCCTGGAATATTCAACACAATCGATGTCAAAATGTCCAGAATGATGGCATCAGAAAGGCTCATTCATGAAAGGATTGGTAGTCCTGCAACCTGATGAATAAACCTTTCTCAAGTTTTATTGTCAATAGGAATGGTTACATTCAGAGTCTGGACGGGTCTATCCATGGATGTATTCTTTAACTCCTTTCAGGGTCGGTCAGTTTCTCACATGCATTTTTGAGCTCAGGAACAAATGGGAGGTACATTTGTTTAAACCTGGAATTTTTTTAAACATGCACCTCTTGATTCAAATTAATAACTGTCACACCTTTGATGCCGAAGCTGCAGGCGTCCAGCGCGGCACCCTGGGCGTTTGTGACGTTGACCTCCAGACATAGCTCTTCCAGAGACCAGCTGTTTGCTTGGGCAACGTACTGACGGGTTGCAGTGATGTAAGCCTCTGGAACGAACAGGCTTCCAAGGCAAACGTGGATGTTCTAGAAAAAAAGTAAGGCAGTAGGGGAAATTAGGAAAACAGATGAGGATTTATTCTTCTGTACTCAACCAGTCAACCACATTATACCTTCAGTTCCTTTGCGCCCCCGCTCGCGGCCCCCTGGGAGATCTGCTGTAGCTGTTTGATCCGCTCACTGAAGTCTGCCACCCACTGGATCACTGTCATGGAAGATGGAACCGTGTAGCGGCACCAGCTGCGAGGGAGGATGCCTGGAGAGAACAGCCAAGTGTCATCAAATCATCAGTCCAACTTCTTTCTAAATACGCACTTTTCTCCTGAGTAAGCTGAACTCAAAAATAATTCACCTTTAACAAGGTCACTGATCAGCGTGCGCAGGTAGTTGGTCTGCTTCTTCTTGCCCTCACACACTTGCACCACATCAGATAGATCCTGACGGACCTCCTGCAGCATCTTGCCGCCCATCTTCACTTCACGCTCAAAGAAACGGAACAGTGGGTCCTATTGTGTGTGTGTGTGTGTTTGGATGAAAAAACAAAATGCAAAATTAAAGTTTTGTATAAATGCCACAAAGAGTTAAATTAGTCTTCTGAAGGTAGAGTATGTTCAATTACTGTTTTTCATTTTTCAGTCAAGGGGATCCCTAATTAATGTAAAGAGAACACAAGATTTCAACTTTTTTTTACAGAAATTATTTTCCTGGACATTCTCAGCAACAGTCTTATTTGAACTGAAGCAAGTTAAGTTTCCCGAATTTACTGTCAATTTAGGTGATTTGTGAAATTTAAAAAATATGATTAAAAAGCATATTCTTGTCATTAGATTTAAATTTGTGATTTTCTTTAGATAAGTTGTTTATAATATTCTGGTTATTTTTATAAATACTTTGCTGTTCATTCGCTTGTAAAATTTTTGGTTGTTATGGGCAACAAATAGGTTTTCCATTCCATGCATTGAACTATTCAATTCATTGGATTGATATTGTGTTGCACAGGTCCAAAATGCATAATGCAGTCTTATGATTTTCAAAAGGCATAGGGACTTGTTCATAGTTTTTGGGAGCTGCAAAATTGGAGATCCTGTTAACAGTTTTCCAGGAAATACAAAGACTTGCCAGTTCATTTTACACTCTCACATTTTACAAAACATAAAAACTATTACCCCTCTTTTCAAATTTTCCATCATTAATGCGATCCCTGATATTTACGTCAGTCTGATATTACCTTGATGTTCTCCACGGTGCGTTTGAGTGGATTGACTGTTTGAGGCATGAGCTGAAGCCAGTTGTTAGCAGTGGTGTAGAGGGTCCTCATCCAGGCTGGCTGGGCGTCAGATGTAGAAGACGCGCGTTCCTTTTTCTCAGTCTCGTAGGCGAGGTCATCCTCATCCTCCAACATCTGCATTTTCAGCATCTTACCCATCATGTCAATGCCTGTGCAGCCCAGCAGAGGGAGTGAGCAGGGAGGGAGGGAGGAAGAGAAAGAACACGGGACGGTGGTGGCACGAGGAATTAATAGTTGAAAACACAAATACTTTATACTGAGGAAGTGTTAACAAAGGAGTTGTGTTAAACAGAAAAGTTAGAACAGAAAAAAAAATGACACACAAGGCTTCAGGCAAAACTTTCACAATTTTTACATGAATATAGGCCCCGGCTTCTTGACATGGCCTAAATCTGCAAGAAAAAAAGGGATTACAGGGGGTGGCTCGATGGGAGTGAGGATACAGATTGTTGAGGTGTGGATGCTTCACTAGCAGGGGTCTGGAGGGGGTTTCAGGAGGGGGATCATTCTGATGAAACAGGGAGGGATTGCATGATGGGACTCTAAAGGTTGGGGAGTTGTGTGGATCAGGTTGTTGGGGAGCTGTGGGAATCAGGTTGTTCAATCCTAATTAGGGGGCAGGGTTGAGGATGGAATCTTAGCAAAGCGACATGTTGGCTGTGAAATACAGCTGCTGGAGGGTGAGGATACACACACCCATCCTTAAGGCGAAGTACCTTTAAAATACATGACTAAAAGACTTCTGCAAAAAAAATGCAAGGCAAAAAAGTCGACTACAACCAGAAGTGACATCATTAGCCTGAGGCACACTGGCACAAAGACGCACTACTCTTTCTTAAAGCAACCAGCTCGAGTGCTGGTTATGGTGAAACCCTTTCAAATCACTAAAACACAAGAGGAGATATGGTTAATCTGCCCTTTGGAAAAAACATGAACTCAACAGATGAGGGAGAAGAAATTGATGTTTTGGAAACGGAATGATGAGTGAAGATTACAGAACGAGTGATGACAATGACAGCTCCCATACCCTGAGTTGTGAGCAAGACCTTCTCTGCATTGCTTGGCAAACCAAGCCAAGATGGAGTTTGAGTGTCAGGAAGCATCTCTACCCAGTGCATGAACTCCTCGCGTCTGTAATGAAACAATGAGCATCTTCCAGAGGTCAGACTCAAAAGTAAAATACTCCTTATCGGTTTGAGAAACTTAGATGAATGCATGCTGACCGTATGCCATCTGGCATCTTGATATCCTTGTGGCCATCAACTTTGAGCGCCAGCTTGAACTCGCTATCAAAGCTACCCTTGGTGAAGATCCGATCCAAGAAGGTAATGAGCAGACGCTGGTCAAATTCATTGTCGATGCGGCCTCCATAGATGGACTGGGCCATCAGGGTTTTCAGAGCCGCCCATGGGATCTTGTCTGGTGCAATGTTCTGACGACCCTGTGTGTGGAGGCAAGGTACAAAAATGTTAGTATCTGCAAAGCTCTCACCTGAGAATTGTTGTTGTCTAGCAGAGCTAGCTCCTCTTATGGAGTCACTAAACACGATCAGTACAATAACCACCAACCTTAGCAGTGTCATCGAGCCAGGTGTCAACAGTATCACAAGCAGAACGAAGGTCAGACTCCCCAAACTCATACTTCTTGGACCAGCCCAGAGGAGCATAACGCAGACGCTCCTGGATGACAGCGTGGAACCAGGCGAGCAAGAAGTAAAGTCGGGCACGCTCATTGGGAGCCTGCAAAAAACGCAACAAAATTCAAATACTCAACACAGAAAGTATGGAGAAGGCACACAGAAACTGTTGAAGATAATCATTAAATCCAGTAGAATTCTGCTTGTCAGTGGGTCACCTTGCACATGCGAGACACTGGGATACTGCTGAAGGTACGAAGCATGTTGGCCTTGACACCAGGAGGAGGCTCAAAGACGAAGATGCGACCAGCACGAAGCAGATTGACTGGAACCTGGTGGGGGGAGAGAAAGCAGATTTATGGATGTATTCTCAGCAGTGTTGGATGTAAGCAGAAAGTACTGGTGCATCAATGTGTGCAGTCATCAGTCGGTTATCTTTTTAAGTTCTGAATTTTACATTGGGTGATGGAAAGATTCTTTTTCAGAATACAAATGTAGGTCTGATCAGCATGAAGCGTTTCTGATAAGATCTGAAAAAAACTTGAAAAATAGACACAAAAGACATGTTTGCAAAAAATCTTTAGGTTGCAGGCAAAAAGGAAATGTTGGCAATCGCACTCCCTTGGCTGCGAAAGAAGACAAATACACTGCAGTCATTGTATGGCCCTAAAAGCATAGGGGGCAGCGAGCTGACAGTGCCAATCCTCCTTCAGTTCAGTACAACGGACGTAATGATAGACAGCAAGTAAATACAGCCTGAATGCGTGAGTAAGTTGAGATACCTTGGGATTGATCTCCATGGTCAGGAAAAGCCTGAAGCTGGTGTGAGGCTGCATGGAGTGGAGCTTCTTCTCCAGTTGCATCAGCCATCCAGGGGCCAGGTGGACATTCTCCAGCATCACCCACCTAGAGAACAACAACAACAACAACTGTCATGACTAACAGCACGAGAAATTCGGTAAATAGCCAAAGACACTTCAATGACAAATAAACAGACCTGCCAGACTTGACAGCTGTGTTAATGTCCCTGTCAGCCTTATTGAAGCCTTCAGCTGAACCTGTGAGAAATAGAGGGGAGAAAAACATTAAGAGAATTCTCAATAAACACCAGTGAAGAGCACTGGTTTGTTTGTGTGTAAAGATTATATATGCTGATTTCTAACCAATAGAAATGGAAGTGATCTGTTTATTCTGTTCAGCAGCCAAGTCTCTGACGAGACCACTGGCATCATAACCCGGTACGGAACACATCAGCACTGGCGTACTAGGCTTCACCTATAGACACAAGACAAAAATGTCAACACACTCAAAACCAATGAGCCCATATTTTTTGAGAGAAGTGTCAAATATTTGTGTACCTCATTCTCCACAACATTAGCCAGGTCGAGTGGCTGCTCAATAATATTCATGAAGGACTCGCCCAGGACCTTTGATACTAAAATGTGCGACATGGCCAACAGACGGTCTGGACGGAAGGCCTGGATCATCAATAGCTGATGTACAGACTGGCCAATCGAAGCTGATTCAAACGTGTGGAAGAGACTGGTCAGTTGAGGCCACATTCGAGCTTTTACTTAAACAAAACACCAAGGCGGTAACTCACTGGACTGCTTCTCTTCAGACCACAAGTAAGGAACAGCAAGCTCAGGTGTGTTGCTCTCAAGCCACATGAAGATTTGCTGAGGTCAAAATCAGAAGATGTGTTTCTACAGGCAGTTATATCATAAGAAGAACGACACCCGGCCAGGTGCATCTTTCCAGACTCACCTCGTCGGCCTCGACTTTGTCCACAAGATCTTTGAATGCTGGCAGGCGACTGAGGCGCACCATGGCCTCACTCTGGTCAGTGCTTAGACCCTTCACCTTGGGCAGGGTCATGCCTGTCAACACAATCTCCTTACCACGCAAGAAGTGTTGGAACTCTGCATCATATGAAGGTTCACTGCAAAGAGATTGAGATCTTTAAAGATTGTTGCTGACATGGCTTTAACCGATACAATTAACGGCAGCGTATCGGTTTCTTACCTAGTTATTCCCTTCAGACTGATCTTGGCCAGCAGCATGGAAAAGGTAATGTGGTCCTGATGCAACATGCCTTTGGCTATTCGGTTGAACACCACCTTCAAGAAAGGGGAACATACAAGCATTCATCCGCGGTCTCGCTAGCATCAAAACCCCAGTGTGTAGCCAACAGACAATTTATACCTGGAACAGATCCTTTGTGATCACAGCGAGCCTCTGTGAGTGATCGCTGACATTCCTCAGGTTGGGATTCTCATACAACACGTTGTGGTAGGTGTCGAGGAAGAAGTGAAGAGAATACTGGTACAGGAAGTGCATCTGAAGGGAGACACAAGAAATTTGGAACAGCTGCTATTCCGCTCTTTTGCAAGTATGCCTGTCAGGAAACTGCCTAGACAATTTGGATTGGATTGTAATTTACATGTGTTTGTTTGAGGAAGGATGTGAGCAGTGTACACACCTGGTTGAGAGCTTCCATGGTGAAGTAGATGCTGCTGCAGGCAGAAGACAGTGACAGATATTGCTGTGACACCGCCTCCACCTCAGCCATGATGATGTCCGTCTCCTCAACCTTCCTGGTCACCTCCGCCGCCTCCTTCTTCAGGTTCTCCAATGTGGTGATGATGGTGTCATCATCCAATATACGCCCCTTCACCTCATTTAGGGCTTGCAACAGTGATTTCTCCAATTGTCGCAATCGCAGCTGGAACTCACCTGGGAAGACAGGATGTTACAGATCAAATTGGTTTCACTCAGAACTTTAACCACCCACAGGGTTTCTGCCATTTAAAAAAAAAAGATAATTCTTCTGGACATTTTTTTTCTCAGATGGGTAGTGTTTTTCTTTTAATCCAACAGGGTGGGATTATCTTGCAATTTTCAACATTGCTACAGTCTTGTGTGGCTGCCAATATTCCGACTTAGAACCCTAAAGACCACCCGTTACTGTGACAGAGCCTCCGCCACCTCTATCTCACCTTGCAGTTTGAGGAGATCAGAGCGTTTCTCATCTACATCGGGCCTCTCTGCTTTCAGGACCTCATTGAGACACTGGCTTTGAAGGCTGCTGCGTGTTACCGTGAAGTTCACGAATGTCACACGGGAACACAAGTCTGGTGGGAACTCAACCTATCAGAAAAGGGAACACGGGGTTAGTCATTTCCTCTGGATTTCATCAGATAGACCCATCTTCAACACCCTTCCTTGAAGATGGGCCTTGGAAATATTAAAGGTGCATCAGGCTTTGCGAAAATGTTTTAGTCTTTGTACCGTTGGATCTCGTGTGGAGAGGAAGATGACGAAAGATGGCGACAAATCAATATCTTGGTCTCCAAGCGTGATGAGGACACGCCCTCCCGTTCTGCGGACTTCTCTGTTGAGTACTGGGTTCAAGATGGGGTCATAACTCTCGACATCCTTAAATAAAAAGGCAAAAAAATACACCAATTAATAGGGATGGGATAAAGGGGCTAGCTATCAAAATAAAATAAAAAAATAAAATAGAACCAAAACACTATTTGGAGATCCATTTTTCTATACATACAGGACTTTCTTAGAAAATTAGAATATTGTAATAAAGTTCTTTATCTTCTGTAATGCAATTACAAAAGCAAAAATGTCATACATTCTGGATTCATTACACATCAACTGAAATATTGCCAGCCTTTGGTTATTTTAATATTGCTGATTATGGCTTACATCTTAAGAAAACTCAAAAATCCTACCTAAAATTTTAGAATATCATGAAAAAGTAATTTTTGTTTTTTTAATTGCATTACAGAAGATAAAGAACTTTATCCCAATATTCTAATTTTCTGACACAGTCCTGTATATAGCATGATAGCTGTTCAGTTTGTCATGCGTGATACAAGCATTGTGTCGCCACAATAATCAATGCTTTTATCTCACATGTTCAGAGCATGTTCAGAGCAACTGATCTCTCATCTGAACTTTGTATAATCTTAAAAAAGGTTTGATTGGATTTTCTGAGACTTCCCAGATCCTATTTGTCATCAACATTTTCCTGGCTTATTTTCCCCATAATTTCGAAAAAATGAATTCATCAAGGCTGAAAAGTGCAAACTGAATTATATTGGAACATTTCTTTCAGGGAATGTTTAATGTTTTGAGTGTAATTGAGGCTTTGATACCTGAACCAGAAGTGGGTTTCCAAAACGCAGAGCACTCTCCAGGTTCTTCCTGAAAGCATCATCCAGGAAGCTGGTTCTGGTGATCTTGCGGTCTTTATATTCGTTCATGATGAACTCTGTTGCTTGGCCTGATGGATCGATGATTAGCGGATACCTAGAGTGTTTATTGATTAAAAAAAAAAAGTGAAAATTTGGTAAAATCCATCCATGATTAATAAATGATAATCACACTTGGGTGATAAAATGTAAAAAACAGAAGAAGTATTTGGTGATCCAAGTGAGTGTGAAACATATTCACCTATTGAATCTGTTCAGCATGATGGCGTTCTCAGTGCAGAGGTCATCTGCTGGGAGGGAGTTGGCCTGCCAGCGCAGCCTCTCATCTGCGTTCGACAGGTACTCAGTCCTGGCTATGTCTGTTCGGAACTGAGGAAGAGATTTCATCAGGTAAGGTAGACTGTACTCTCGGGGACACTCCAAAGAATATGCTAAGAAGTGTCAATCTACGAATACATGGGCAATATGTTGAGATCAAATCATGTGTTTGACTTCAACTTAGTTACTGGCCAGATATTATTCTGCCTTGTCCTGTTATCTTTCAACAAACTTATGCTATAGTTAAATAAGAATTCAAAGGGATAATAAATCTACGTATAATCATGGGAATGGTGAAAAATTAAATTAACATCGAAGTGTCACTTACTTGTATGTTGGCCTGCTGCAAATGATGAGACCAAGTTGTGAACAGATTCTGTCTCATCTGCTGTTCAAAGTATCCAGCATAAGTGATGAAAGCAGCGGACAGCAGACAGTCCCCAGCAATCGTGGACATTTGGTTCTTAAATGTCTCACTGGTCTTTTCCCAACGCTCCCTCTCAGCTGAGAGACTCTTCAGCAGCGCCGTGCTACGATTCACCTGGAAGTTGACAAAATGATTCAAGACACGGACTGGAATCGTGGGAGCGACAGCATAGACATTCAACACAGCTTTCAGGATACCTTGGCCTCGACTGCAGCCGCGTCCGCCTTGATGGCCTGGGCTTCTGAAATAAGCACAGCGTACTCCTCCTTGTAGCGAGCAATGCTCGACTCCAGGTCTCTGATCATCTGCTCCACTTCTTCTGCCTTTGTCTTGTTGTCCTTTGCGTCATCCTCAAGTTTCTGGAGTTCGTTACGCAGAGGCTCCACGCGCTTCAGCATGTCAGCATAGTTGAGCTGGGAGAGTGGCAGAGCACAGTCTGGGATTACAGTGGGAAATCTCACCCTTTTCAGGTATTAATCTCAGGAGGGAAACCAGAAACTCGCCATAAACTCTTACAAACATGAAGTCATCTAACAAATCGCTTATGATTACTACTTCAGCTATCCCTTCCTTTGAAGCATGCGTTTAATTCCAGCTCTAAGTTGTTTTTGTGAGTTTTGACATTAGTTACCTGGGCAATGGCCCATTTCACCATAGGACCGCAGGCCAGTGAGGCTCTGTTGATTTGTTCATAAT
Source organism: Fistularia commersonii (assembly GCF_037954325.1). NCBI lineage: Eukaryota > Metazoa > Chordata > Actinopteri > Syngnathiformes > Fistulariidae > Fistularia > Fistularia commersonii. The sequence continues at coordinate 22,069,737 of NC_141284.1, read as the reverse complement.
TGTAGCCTGGGTTGGAGAGATAGTTCTTCTTCATCTTCTCACGGATGGAGTCACTAGAGGAGGAAGAAAGCAAAGACCATAAAATTTATGTTCCAGAGCAGAGAAGCTCTTGGCCTCGTGCGGAAAATGATTGTGAATCAAGAGGAATTTCGCAAGGAACTGTGGAATATTGTACAGGGTCATTTTGTTTCAGTAAAAAGTGGTCATTTCAACAGTCTTTACCGTGACTAAAACATAAAGGAGACTACCATTATTGGGATAGGTGCTGACATGTCAACCACAAGTTACCATCAGCTCGTGTACTGATTTGTGAAGAAATCAGACTGTGGTCTACAAATATGTGATCAAAAATAGTAAACCTAATTATAGGTGCTGCTTGATTGGTGTACTGATTAAATCATTTAATTTGTGCTTACATCAGACACAGACTACATGGATGTCTTGACACTGGTACCTCATTTCCTCAGAGGAAAAGTTGACTATGCTGCTGATGAAATTTTCCCTGATAATAATTTGCCTTATTTTTTTCCAGTCACTGGTCTCCTCCCCAAGCATGAGACAGATAGACTCCAGGGCCAGTTTGACTGCAGCTGGGGGATTGGTCATTGCCCGCACTTCTACTAGATGCTGCCTCTTAATAGAGCTCACCGCTAGTCATGTGAAAGGAGGAATACGTTTTGAATGAAGAAAACAGTGAGAGGTGGGAGGAAAAGAGGAGCATTTAAGGTGAAAGGGGAGGGAACAAGAAACAAGCTCGAGGATTGAAAAAGAAGAGAAAAAAAAGGCAACTCTTTAGTTAACAACTTCAGAAAACATTGCCATTTCACCTGATCTCGTCAGCAGAGAAGTTAACAATTGTGGGGATGAAGTTCTCCCTCATGATGATTGATCTGATCTGCTTCCAGTCTGTTGTGCTTTCTCCCAAAAGAAGGCAGATGGACTCCAGGGCCAGCTTCACGGCTGCAGGAGGGTTAGCCATGGACCGCACCTCCACCAGGTGCTGCTTCTTAATGGACTTAACAGCTAACAACATCATATAAACAAGAATGTGAATCTTGAGAAGGCGAGGACCACAAATGAACATGGGTTTTGTGGCCGAGATCGGAGAGTAAGCAGTCAGCCATGGCTCCAAAAGCAACCACGTGATTATAGGTAGTGAACATCATGTCAGAAGTCGGGTTACTTTAATGTTATGCAAAGTTGTGCATAACACTAAAAAATAGAAGGAACTATCTGGCTGTCAGGCTATATCAATTAACCAAGTACAATGAAAGTAGTGAAAATTTAAAAAAACAGAAAACCCACCATTCTGAGCCTCAATAACAGCAGGCTCCACCTGGTCCAAATCCTGTTTGACCCACAGCTGTTTGTCCTTGATCACTTCCTGTTGTTTGTAAACTGCCTCCTGGATCTCCTGGCTCATCACCTGGAGTCACAACAGAAACAACTGTCCAATAGTTTCACCATGGAGCTCAAAGAGCCCCCATGTTAAAAACACCAAATGACCACCAGTCTTCCAGGAGAAAACAAGAAATACCTTTTTCTTCTCAGCTTCCTGTTGGTCTTTCACCATCTTCTTCAGCTTGTCATTGGCAGCAGCATTCTTTGTCTCTAACTCCTGACTCTTTATTCTGAGGTCACGGCGAAGCTCCTCCACCTTGATGAGGAAGCAGTTATAGCATCAGACTGAAGTGAGCATGGAGATGCTGACAGTTTTGAGCCATGTATTTGGGACTAGCCTAGGGGGATTTTTGAAGAGTAGGGAGAATAAAAATAGCACATCAGGATGTATAACACTGCTTTACCTGATCAACGGTCTCCTTAATTTTCCGAAGACCAACATTTAGATGCATCTGCTGCTCCTCCAGCTCACTGCGCTTCTCATTGAACAGGTTGGCATACTGATTGATGAAGTCCAGGTAGTGTCGAGGAGTGATTGACATGGTATGACCACCACGCTTTGCCAGACGGTTATTGGCCTGCAAAGCGTAAACAAGATGGATGTTTTCAATACCTCTACTTACATTAATTTTAATCGGGCAATTATATCAAATGCACATTGTTTGATGAAATAAAGCTACAGCTCACCTGGTGAAGTGTCTGGTGAACAAACACGCATCCGTTGACGATAGCCTCACGATGGGATGGTGGCTGGGGTAGTTTGTCATACACGATGGGCATGTAATCTGGCACCTTGTAGTTTGGCTTCTCCAGGTCCATCTTGGTGGTGAACTCCTTGCCCACCTGATAGAGAGCCTCTGTGGACCAGTCTCCAAACCAGTTCAGGACACACCTGGTAGAGAGGACAGGGTTCAGTTTTCTGCTCTATTTGTCCTCGTTAATGCATCATTGTTTCAACTATACTCCTGCAACGCTTTGCAAAGGAAGTTCATAGGGGCTTTCAAAGTATCACCTTCATATTTTGTACAAGCTTCTCAAGCGAACTACCTGATTCATGACTGCAGGGGCAACTACAGCAGTAAATGAGCAAAAATGTAGGTGAAACAGATTTTTCAAGTAAATTTCTCACTTATTTAGAACCAAGTCCTCTGATTTTATCTAATTGCTAAACAGTATTTGAATTCAAATTCTTCATTTACATGTGAAGATTTCTATTAATTGTTAACTTCTGGTCGTTCCATTTACTTCAGAAATTAATGCCTTTGCCCCCTTCCCACCCCCATCTCCATTACGTTTTGACTGTAAAATTGGTCAACTGGAAAATGGAAGCCCTGATGTCATGTTAGGAGTTAATTAGGCCTCCACTTGCCTGTTGAAAAGGGCAGGGGATGTGGCCGCCCTGTCCTTCAGGCCCTCAGATGAGGGGTTCATGGTGAAAACAACGTGGAGGTTTCTGATAACCTGACTGGTAAACCACTTGTAAAGCTCCTCATGGGTGTCAAGCATAAGACCCTCTTTCTGGGCTCCCTCCTTACACTGAGTCATCAGGGTTGCATATTCATCTCCTTCAAACAGGCCAGGCACCTACAGAGAACAGGGGAGCCCTTATATATTAAGGCTGCAGAGAGATGTGCACATAACTGAATTCCTATCACAGAAATATAAATCACAAGGTTTTACCGAACTACAATGTCAGCTCAAGACAGAAATTAAAACTGGCCTACACAATCAGCTCATAAAGTAACCAAATCACCTCTCCATTAGCCAGCAGGGTGTTCATTCTCTCCAGGAATCCTGAATCCAGCACATTGGACTCATCCATTATGAAGGCGATCTTCTCATTCTTACAACCGGAGCGACGCAACACTGTTCGTAGGTCCTCATCAAAGTCCTCTCCAGTATATTTCCTGTGTACCTGAACAGCCAGCCAAATCAGTTAATACAGAGAAACCTTCTTGGCAATCACTCTGACATATACTGTACAGACCTTGATCTGGTAGACACTAAGTCCGTTCATCCAAGCAACGAAGCGAGACAAAGTAGTTTTTCCCGCTCCACTCACACCGATCAACAGGAGATGTCCCTGTGGCTGACGGAAGATTCTACAGAAAGAGATTTGGTTGCAAGATTTGTAGTAATAACGTTCACATGCAGGTTTCAAGGGTAAAGATTTTACTTGAGTCATAGGTAGAGCTTAAATAATGGATCAGTCAGATGATCACTGTACGGTCACTGCTTTTTTCTCTTTCGGCATTACGCTTTATTTACTTTTGAGAAGTTTAATGCATTTTGCTACGACTCCCCACTGTCTCTCTGCAATCAAAAACTATCAGTAAGGTTCCTTGACAAATCTTATCCTAGTAACTATCAAGTATCATACAAGGCTGATGACTATCAGTCAGAAGCGATACATTTAGAAGCTTTGCTTACCGATCGATCCTGAGGACATGGTCCAGCACTTCATTGAAGAGCACCAGAGGAACATCCAGCTCCTCTTCATAGAAGACCTTGAGGCGGGCCTTCACATAGTCCCGAAGTTCCTCCTGTTCCACTGGGATGTAGTCCTGCAAATTCAATACATACACTGCGGGTCAGTGGTTCTCACACTTAAAGATAAGAAAATCCAAAAACTGTACTGAAATATGAGATGCTTACTAATATTATTAATATTTAAGTAAGTCTCAGTTATTTTTCTACATACCACTAGGGGGAGCCCAAGTGCCAAACTGAATAAAGTTGAGGTAAGTCTCAAACTAGTCATCGGCTGACTGACTAGGGGTACATACACTTTTTCAGCATGCAAGCAACTTTTAAAATGTCAAAGTCATAATGATCTACCTACTATAAAAATGCAGAGCATATATATATATATATATAAAATTATTATTATTATTGATAAATATATTGAGAATTCTTCATAAGTACAATATTGGTGTACCTTGCATAATTGCATGAACCCATATTGCACAAAATACAACACAATACAACATTTTTTTACCTTACTCCGCCGATTAGCTGAACGGAATCAGCTCGGGATATTGTTCGGACAGTAGCAACTGATAGCTTGCCTAAAGCACATTTCCAAACAATGAGTCATGGTGGAATGGTATTTGGACTTAATGATCTTCACGTGGGAAAAGGTGGACTCATAAATAAGTGGACAATAAGTGATTTTAGTTCCATCACCCTTCTCCTCCTCAGCTTGCTTTTCAGAGGGAAGTTGGTGTTGTAGTTTTTATGAACAGTCCAAAAATGCCGCTCTACATTCCCATTCTTCAGTAAAGCAATGGTAGATTGGCAGAAGAGGCAGACGCACATGTAACATGACGGTTAAGAAATAAATGAATAAAATTTTAATACCCTTTCTCAAGTTTAAAATAAATGAATTGGATAACTTGGTAACTTGCTAGCTTGCGAGTTTTGCACCACTTAGTGCCATTGCATGCGCATGACACCTGCACGTTGTATGCGCTGACCCATGTAGCAGAAAAGGTCAGATGTGAAACTAGCTGCCATGTACATCAATTAAGGGAAATTTCATTGGGAGGACAGATGATAGGCTGACATCTGTCTTTTTTAATACAATGCGATTTACCCACTCTACCTTTGCAACCGACCGGTAGCTCACAATCCACATATTGGGCACCCCTGGCATAGATGTTTCAATGGCCATTTCTAAAGCTGTGTTATCATCAAATGACAACATTTTTAAGCTTACCTTTGAAAGCCAGTTGCTGTAGAGTATAGGCCTGTTGAGAGCCTTCTCTTTATCAATGTTAGGGAAGTGTTTGAGGGCAACCATGTCTATGTTTTCATCTGTCCATCTTCTTTCATCATCACCGACCAGCCTGGTAAAAACAAGCAGGATAGAAGACAAATTAATTTATTTAGATATGGACTACCGCTTGGTAGTCGCTTTGGATAAAAGCGTCTGCCAAATGACTAATATAATGTAACTACCAACGGTCTACTTGCATGAAACCTCCATTTACCTATCTTGGAAGAGGCGGAGAGCTTCATGTGCCCAAACACGAATAAGTCCTTCCACAGGGAGGGTCTCAAGTGGCCGCAGGGCTTCAAAGATCCCTCTCACCCATCGGGTCATCTCTCTCGGAGAGTAGATATAGTGAGGCTGGGTGTCATGGGTGAACCGCTCCTGAAATTATAGAAAAAACAAATTATGTGTATGGGCTTAAATCTATGTACATCAATACAAGATGGGACTTAACTAGTTGTAGCAGCAATATATCATTTGGGGAGTAAAAGGCTGAAAGCCACAAGGGAAAAAAAAAAAAAAAAAAAAAAATACACACAAGCACACATTTTTTTTTTTTACCTGTGACATAGTGTAGAACTCCACCATGGCAGCAGTAAGAGGCTCAGCGTATGTACGCAGGGAGGGAATGAGGCGCAGCATGGCACGGTTGAAGGTCCCATAGATCTGAGTGAGAGAGGCTGGGCCGGGATAGTCCACGTAAACCACAGGGACATGACGCAGGAATCTGGAAAGTGCACAAAAGCAAATTTTCAAGACTGTGAGTAAACTGAAATTACTGACAAATGTTATCTCCATTTATTTTAAAGCTGTACCTGTGTGTAAGTGGTTTCCTGCCGGGATCAGTGGGAGGATTACAGGCACCGACAAACTGAATCCTTTCCAGTTTGACCCAAGTCTGGTCAGAGGTGCGATAGAATCCTCCATGTTCCACCATCTGCACAGAACAGGAGAGCATTTAGCAAAGTGATACAAATCTTGTAACTGGGAAATCAAACTTTGCGATAGTTCGTAATAATACCTGTCTGATGAAAGAGATAACTCTCTGTGTGCCATACTTGTCCATGTCTGGTAAATTGATCTCATCACAGAACAACACCAGCCACTTTCCAAGCTGGACAGGGGCAAGGACTACACCATTGGGGGTACGTCGGTACTCACAATAGTGATCAAAGGTCTTCAGGAGCAACTCTGGGGTGGTGGCACTGGAGAAGTTCAGACCTACAACCTAGCAGACGGAAATGTGGAGATGATCTTTATATACATGCTATGGCTATCACTTGTCCAACATAGGTGGCAAGAGGAAAGGAACTACTTTCAGAGTTTAAGTGAAAGAGTACATGCTGAGAATTTAAGCAGGAACAGCTCGGCGGTGACTCACCTCCATGTCAGGCAAGGCTCTGAGGGCACTGAACAGGGTCATAGTCTTTCCTGAACCAGGAGGACCACACAGGACCAGTGGTTTGTGCTCTGCCAGCCACGTATAAAGCAAAGCCTCATGCCGAACTGTGTCAAGGGTAGGAACCACAACATCTGGAGATGCCACCTTGTGGGTCTCTACCTCAATTTGAGGCACTTTGCCCTGCCAAGACTGCCATTCGCCCGAGATACAAACCTGAATGGAAGAGATCATTTGCAGTATTTTTAGGTCTCTTCATACAATTGCCAAAATTTTGTTTAGTTCCAGTGATAAATACAGCAAACCCAATACAATTCTTTACAAATTCTAATAAAGGAATTAAATTCCAGGAGTAGTAGATGGTTATCAGGCTTTTCTGTACCTCGTAGTCAATGATGGGGACATTTGGAGCCGAGGGAAGCGGCACAGTGGTGATACGGCGTATGTATTCCCCGAGTTCACCTCTGATTTTGAGCCTTCCATCACCAGAGAAAGACCAGAGCACAGCATAGATGAGGAATTTCTGCAGCAAAAAAATACCAAGTTTGGAGAGGAGTAAACAAAGGTTACTAGGTTTAAAAAAAAAAAAAAAAAAAAAAAAAGTTATGTTCCTAAGGAGTACTTAAATGATGATATTTTCTACCTGCATGTATTTCTCCATTTGATCAATTGGCATTGGGAAGTCAGGATGGTTGTTGTTATAGAGTGCCAAATTACGACACGCCTGGTGCATCATTGAGAACAGTGAACCCAAACAACGAAGGCGGGTGAAGTCCATGATGTGCTCCATCTTGGAGGCATACTCTAATGCCTTGATGACAAGGCCAGTTGACGTGAAATACGGCTGCAGGATACCTGCAACATCGCGCTGGATCTGGTAGAGCATATAATACAGGGTATCACTAAAAACTTTCCAAACACATTTCCTCTAGATGGATATGAGAAACATTTTGGCTGTCTCGAAAGGCTCATTTTCTATTAATTTGGTGTCACCTGCAACATTGGAGATGCGGCCTCCTCCTCATCTTCTGTGCCCTTCCTCTTACGCTGAGCCTCATCCTCTCCCTCATCCAGAGGGATGCTGCGAATACGAGCCAGGAAATTGTTGAAGATCATGTCGGTGCTCAGGACATCCTCACTGAACCAAACCATGCCGCAGCGAGACACGGTAGCCAGTGTGGCATACTTCAAGTCCTGGACTTCAAACATAACACGCACCTGCGGACAGTGACAGTGACTTAATGACAAGGTAACCAAAGCAATGACGACAGCAAATTTAAAAAAGAAAAAACGCGGCTGCCATTCTTACATTTGGCGGTAAACTCAGACGCTCTCCGTTTGGCAGTGTGAGCAGCTTATTGTCATCCAGGACAGAGTTGAGATTTTCAACCCATTCTGGGTCGACATCTCCATCAAAAATGATCCACTGCCGCTTCTGCAGTTCTCCTCTCACGTTGTCGATTATCCTTGAGTTTAAGACAAGGTTGTTTGATAAGCAATTTACAATGCATTCACTATGCTCTTTCTACTCTGTGCCATGGATCGGGTTGGGAGATTGAGTCGAGACACAAACTTATTTTAGCTTGAAAATCTCCAGGATATTTCAATTACAATTTTATGAGTCCAAGCCTGGGTTCATCTTATTTTACTAATTTTTCTGCATAATCAAGTCAGCTAAGTGTTTAAAAGAAAAAAATGGAATGCAATACTGGATCAAAATCCCCAAGAGGTGGACCTTGAGTAGTTACTGAGCATTATCTATTTGATAATAAATGTACATTTCACACAGAATCAGCATGAAATGTTAATTAACTGATGACAATGATGAAAAACTACTTTAAAATGTGACTCATTTGACAGGCTGACCTATTACAGAAATGAAAACATGGAGAATCGAAAGAATGAATCTATTTATTTGGAGCCACACGTGGATTCCTATAATTTATAATTAAAGTGTGTGAAGAACTCACTTTCTGAGGATGTGAGTGAATAAGCCGTCGGTCCATTCACGGGTGTTGGGGTCCAGTGTTCCATAGAGGTGGTCTTTGCTGATGGCTTTGGGGTCAATAATGTGAGCTACTCCTTCAACACCTTCCAGCCTCTCCAGGGCCTGCAGTAGCACCCTCCAGGCCATGGTCTTTCCACTACCTGAAGGTCCCACCATCATTAGGCCGTGATTGATTTGTGTGATCTGATACAACTGTAGGACCTGGAGGAGTATAAATGAAAAATATTCAGATTCATTAAGCAACCACTTACTGCCTTGTGTGTGTTGCTGCACATAAAAGGTGATTGAAAACCTCCAGGGCTCTTGTTTATAGCTTACCTTCTCCACCCACATGCTACCCACATCATCACCATCTCCATAGGTGAGGTACATTTCTTTGCAGACTTTCTTCAGCTCCTCCCTCAAAGCAGTCATCTCTCCCCGATGATACTGCACTCCGGGGAAGACATCCGACAGCAGGCTGAAGAGCAAAGGAATGTCTTCTGCTACCAGCTTGGGGACCATGGTCTCACACACACTCTGAATCAAAATCTATAGCAGAAGAAGGTGACAGTCACACATCAAATGACCAGGTAAGATCCTCAGATCCAGCTAGATTAAGGCAAGCTGTTGTTCTACAAAGAATAGTTTTCAAACCTCTTGTTCTGGAAGATTTTCAGCTATCTCGTTCTCGTCAACAACTTCCCCACGCTCAAGCTTCTCCCTTTTGATTCTCTGGATACGCTCGCGCTTGACATTACCAGCACTGATGAGGACACTTTTAAGAGCTCGGAGGCCAAAATCGTAGTGACTCTGCGATGACAGCTGCTCATCACAGAGTCTGAAACAGAAGAAATTATACATTAAATTAGGGGTTTAAAAAAAAAAAAAAGACCATAAAATTAGCCTATGCTAGAACAAGTACATACTTGAAGAAAGGTACAATCTTCTTGGCAAGGATCTCAGCTGTGCGGAAGCCTTGAGAGTAGAGCATGACTTGGGCAATGAGCTGACGGTCAGGCTTGGTCATGGCCAAGCTGCGGAACAGCTTCTTCAAGTTGTCGGGCAGGTTGGAACGCCCAGCATACCCAGGGTTCATGGTGATGAAGATAGCCATATCTGGGCTCACCTTCACCTGCTTATTCAGAAGCTCTGTAGTGATTGGCACACCTGGAATGACATTTATTTATACAATTTAGAGGGGTGTATTAGACAGTCTTGCTATCGTACTTTTTTATAGATTCTCCATCTTGACAAACCCCAGTTCCAAGCATACACTTACTTCTGTCTCTGTTGGGGTTGCTGTGCTCCCTCAAAGCTACCTGAATATATTGGACCTGCTGGGAAACAGCAGACAACATTCTCTCCTCCAGACGGTTGAACTCATCAAAGCAGCCCCAAGCTCCCACCTGGCATAGACCCACGAAGATACGACCCATGGCCTGAAAAACACAATGGACAAGACATTAGAAATTAGAAAACTTAGATTCTTGGGGAGATAAAAAAAACAAACAAACAAACATTGATTTCTTTTTTGGATTGAGATGTGCTTGCCATGATTTAGCCAATGAACGTGGAACTGTATTTCAGTACCTGGAAGTCAAATGTTTCATCACAGTTGAAGACAAGGACAAAACGACCAAGCTGGTGACCCAAGGCTTTAACAGACTCCGTCTTCCCTGTGCCAGCAGGACCTAGGTGAAGGGCAAAGTCAGTATTGTGTGTTTATGGGGAGACATTTGATGAGGGCAACAACAAAGGGCATACCAAATGGTGACCCTCCAAGACGGGCCTCCAGAGCCTGAGTCATTGTCAGGTAGCACCGGTCTGTCAGAGGCGTCTGGACTAGCTTGTCCTGGACTCCCAAGTACTCAAAACCATAGTTGAACTTGGCATTTGCCATTTGAATGGAAAGCTGTTGGAGGACATCTGTCTGCTTGGGGTCAAAGTAGAAGCGCATCTGACTGAGCCACTCAAATGACTTGGGGTTGTCGATCTTGTTCTTGATCAGAGTCCTGGTCACGTCTCGTTGGTGGACCATCTCTGTGATCTAAGAAGGAAGGGCAGAATGAATCCAGATCAGATTTCGGTGCACAAGTTTCTATTCCAGACACTTTCCAATAGATTCTTTCCCTGACCAGATGCTCCAGCTTCCTCCTGCGCAGTGGAGGCTGTTCCATCAGCACAGTGTCAGCAAGCACATTGAGTGTGGCCTCCACATTAGACAGAACTCCCTGCATGGGGCTCATGTCCCCACCACCAGCCACAGTGGTCAAGGCAGACTCAATATTCTCAGACCAGGCAATTTGGGTAGAAAGGACCACCAGCTGGGCCTAAAAAGGAAAAAGAAACAAGTTTGTTAGTATAATACATTATTGATATCTAAAATGTGGCTAATTTGACTGCAGACGGATTGAAAGGTCTCAGTACAAACCTGGTAACGATCGATCCAGCCAATATACTGGCTCAGGTCAATGGCTGTGCCTTTGTTGAAGGCTACGACCTCCGTGACAGACTCCGCTAGCAGTTTGGCCAGAGTCACCCTCATCTCCTTTTCCACAAGTGTCAGCCACTCGTTGATCTTGGGGTGCTCCGTAATGGAGACAGGGGTCTTGTAGTGAATCTCCTCTCCCTCTCTGGAGGATACGCCCAGGACCACGGTGTTGTCCTCATTCAGCAAGATGCTCGAGACACCGGCAAACATCTTTTTGAAGTGTTTCTGCAGTTTGGCTACGTTCTTACTGTTGCCAATAATCTCAAGCAGATCTTCATCTCCCACAAAGTAGAACCTGTAAACAAAAAGTTTGATCAGTTGAATGACAAATTTATTACGAACTTCTTTCAACATGAATGCTGAAAAGAAATATTCTGACCTGGGGAATGAGGATCTTTCCCTTTCTAGGTATTCTCCTAAAGCTTTCTGGATTTTTCCAAGAAGGTCAGCCAGTCTTTCCAGTGATCTCTGCACTCCTTGTATGTTCAACACATCCATCACTAAGGGAGACTTTGTCACTTTCTTCATCAATGCCAAGAACTCCGTGCTAATGCTGTGGGATACAGAAAGACAAGAATGCATGTCTTTATCAACGGATCTAGATGAATGCTTTGTTGAAAACATTACAAAGCGGTCATGTGCTTACCTCTGGAATCTTTGGGTTTCCACTGGCAGTAGATGTTTGATGTCAGCACTGCCTGTGAAGATGCCTTCCAGATAGACCCACCGGCGCTGGACATCAATCCAAACATCAAACAGAGCCATGATGCGATTCAACTTGTCCTCCCAGCTCAAGGCATCTTCCTCAAACACCTAGGAGGAAAACGGGACAATGACATTGCCGCATGTAAAACCTGACAAAAATGAACATTTCAACAGACGTAAGCAAATACCTTGTAGTATGGAGACAGCTTCATGGCAGATACACTGTTAATGTGTTCTTTCACTTTGTTGAAAAGGTCATCCCAGCCTCGAATAAGGCGACACTTGTTCTGGTAGTTCACCAAGTCGAGCTCATAGGAATTCCAGACTTCACGAATCTGAAGAAAGGTAATCGTAGTTATTGTTCCAAGCTTTACAATAATGTATTAACTTCAATTAAATATAGATGAAACATTGATTGCTCGTTTCAAATTGTACCGCTAAACTCAGCTCTCTCAACCCTCTAATTCACCTGTTTTAGAAACTCTTCCAAAGCCATCTCTCCCTGGGCTACTAGGAGAACATCTCTCACAACCATCTCATTCTTCTGAAGATCCACATCCCAGATCTGTCCCAGGGTAAGCTCTGACAGGACCCAGTTCACATGTAAACGCTTCATCAGCTGCTTCCAGTGACGGTCCTTCAGAGCCTCAGACTTCAGCTCAATGACCAACATGTTTACCTGGATACGAAAAAAAGACAGAATAATTTAATAATAGTATATTCTTGTGGGTTGAGATCTTTGAGAAAACTGTTGGGTCTTACCTTGAGGTACCCCTTAAGAAGCCTCTGCACATATTCGTAGGATGCATATTGTCTCAGTCTTGCTTGGAAGTTCTTCAGCTGGTTCAGAAGACCATCAAGACTCTGACGGAGCTACAAGCACATATCAAACATTTATAGACCCCATATCTTGACAAAAATGCAGACAGCACTGATAATTGTCTGTTACCTTGCGAGGCTGCACAGAAACCCATGGCTGCTCCTTCATCTGGTCTATCTGCTCCCACACCTTTGAAAGCTCTGACCACACTTCCTTAAGGTCATGCAACTCCTCCAGGGCTACCTACAAAGCATCAGCCACAAACGTTGTCAATATCAGTTTTATAACTTTGAGTTGCAACTCGACTCTTGTGTGAAGGTTAGACTTTTTGACATTTGAGTTGTCACCTGCACCCTCTCTTCACTACCACTGAGCAGGCCTGTGTCTGTCAGCTCCAGGGCCTCTTTGGCCCGGGCACATTTCTCTCTTTCAACCTTCAGACGCTCGAAGTTCCCTTCGTAAATTGTTAGGGACTGAAGAGCCTCTTCGGGACGCAGGTTGCCCTGGTGACCAGATATTTAGACTTGTCAAAGATATCCCAAAACTACTTGCCAAAACCAGTCAAACAATCAAAGGGTACTTGTGGGAAGGTTTCTTTTTCAAAGTCAATGCCATGACCGTGTTTTGCTTACTGCAACTGGTTTGGTCTTCTCCCAGTCGTTGAGCAGGTCGGTGGTTCGGTTTTCTACAGCTTTGTCCTCCTGGACAATCTTCATCTGCAGGTTTGCCACCTGCTGCTGGATGGCAGTGTCCTTGCGCTTCATTATGTCACTGAAGGCACCCCATTCACCTTCAATGTTGTCAATGTACAGCCAAGATGGAGGGAACTGGAACCTCTGCTTCTCCAGCAGCCGCTGACCATTGCGGAACAACTGGGGGCAAAAGTAGGAAAATCATTATGACAGCTCAGCAAAGAAGACAGGAAGGGACACTGTAGTAGTACACGACTTACGTCCACATTTTTCTCAAACTGTTTGATCTTGCGTTTCAGAGTCTGGACATATGTTATGAAGTTAACAGCATCTGATGTGCTTGCAGTGTCCACAGAATGCTGCTCCAAGTCTTGACGTGACTGGCAAGGGAAGACAAAAGAAGAAAAAGTGAAATGATCAATAAATCATTACATTATTTCAATCCATGTTTCTTGGTGACTGATGTTATCAGACTGCTCCTTATCATGTCTTGCCATTTTTCTGCCTTACCTTGGAAATTTGGGCGTGGAAATCCTGCATGTTCTGGCCAAGCATCTGGCCAAATTTGCTGAGGACTTCTTTGTGCCAGGAGTCATACTTCAGGTTGACTTTGGACTGAACCTGATTTCACAGAGGGGGAAAAGGCATTTCTTTAAAGACTATGACAACATATCATAGTAGGACATTTGCAAACATGTATTTGGAATCTATGTGATGATAACATCTTCTATTAATGTAAAAAAAGAGATGTAACGTCATTACCTTGCCATAGTCTATGATCACGGGTCCAAAGTCTTTCCGGGTCTCTGCATTGTCAAAGGTTCCACGTGCTTTGCGGATCTGGACCAGTAGGGCCTGCCACTTGGTAAGGTCTTCGCCCAGACGATTGTAAATGTTCTCAGCTTGCATGTCCCACAAGCACTGGTACTGCAGCCACACCTGTGTCAAGGAAATAGTCAGTGTGTGAATGAGTAATGACCACAAAGATAAATACAAAAAGGCCAGAGCACTGTCATTTCAAGAGGACAAGCGATAGAGAAGCAGAAAATAAATCATTATGTGGCATTTGAACAATTTCTTTCCTTTTATCATCAGGGCTGAATCAAACACAAAAAAAAAAAAAAACTTGACGGAGCTCGCACCTTGACGTACTGCTCCACCTCTTTCACTATGTCCTCGACAGCATTGTAGGACTCCTCTAAGGCTGCAGGACCATCTGGCATCCTGGTCAGGGCATTTCGGTAAAACTTCTCTTCTTCTGACAACTCGTAGTGTACGCCAACCTATTGAGGATGAAAAGATTCATTAAGAAAAAAAGTAAACTATTTTAAGTCACCCTAATATTTATACTTCTACTAGGTTTTCCCAAAGTGCCTCTGGACCCGATGACTGAATGCCAAAACCAAGAATAAATATCTTGCACTCCATTTTAATTTCCCAAAGGGCAAAACTGTTGAACTGAGCCCTACCTGGTATCTCTGACTCTGAATCCTGGGTAGAGAAAGGATGACCATTTTCCAGGCAAACATCTCCTGGTAGAGCTTGTAACGACAGTCTTCAATCGGTGGGTTCAGATAGATCACTTGGTTTGTTATCCTCAGTTCATGGACTACATGCTAGAAAACGAAAACATGGTTAGCAACATCAGGAAATCCAAGCTATGACAATATTCACTTAAGTAAACTGGACTCTTAAGAAGAGATTTCACAATATTATGTTATGGTTATACTGTATGCGTGCCCTTCTTCAGGGTTGATTGTTTATTTTTTGGCATGTGTTCTATTTGTTATGACTGTCAGTGATTGGTGGTTGTTTGTTGATGTTTGCTGAAGTAAATAAAAAGAAAAAATAAACAAGTAATTTATCAAAGGGAGAAATTGTCTGCTTCATTTATACTCATCCCAGACTGGTAAACCTATGCAAACAGCACAAGGCAACAAGATATCACATCACTTACCTTGATCTTGGGTTCACCTCCAGGCTTGTGGCTCACTTGTGGGGCTTCAGTGTCCATATCCACATCAGCTTTGTCTTCCACTTGGCCACGGAGCACCTGAGTCCAGGCCTTGAGACCAGCCTGTAGACGCACTCCCAGGATACGCTCAATCTGTGGAGGGGATGGGGAAAAAAAATAAATAAATCAGACAAGGTTTCCATGCAGATTCAAATCTATTAGGAAAAAAACTAAAGAAAACACAGACACACAACCAGTCCTGGAGTGGTTGCTAGTTTTTGGTGCTGACCTCAATGTCAAGCTTGTTGACCCAGATGGGCAGGTTGGAATATGAATGCAGGTTCAAGTCATCCACAGCTTTTTGGACTCGGCTGAGGATGTCAGTGAAGGTTTTGTGGTCAAACATGCAGGTCTCCAGAGAGCGGACCTCAAGATCTATTTTCTCCTCAATCAGTAAGAGGTCATCCACCTGGCAATGTCACACAGCAAACACAAATACCTTTATTGACAAATAGCTTTGGTAAAGTTTTTAACTTCTATTATTTGGATTGACACAGGATATCACAACACTGACCTTCTCCTGGAAGTTGAAGACTGTCTCTGCCAGCCTTTGGACATAAGGGTCCAGCTTGTAAGACTCCCAGACCAGAGTAATGCCTTCAGTAATGAGAACTTGAACCTCTTTTTTAAGACCAGCCACCAGCAGGGAGATGGAGGACCTCTCCTCCACCTTCTCACAGGTACGCTCATAGGTGCGTACGCTCTCAATCAAAGAGATGGCGAACGGGTACAGCTGGTTGGCCTGGTGGGCTTTGTTGACAATGGCCAAGGGAACTCTGAAGCTCAACCACTTCAGGTTGCGGACCTCTTTGGAGAGAGTGATGATCTCTGGGAGGAAATTCACTTTAAGCTTTAGCATGTTTCCTGTGCGTCCACGGCCTCTAGTGCTCTCAATGGTGAAGATGCGGCCAGACACGCCAAGGTTGCGCTGCTGCACCTGTATTAATAAAAGCTCAAATTGAAATTTGTAACAAGTTCATGGAAAAAAAAAAGCGACAGGAAATTATGTTTAAAAAATAAATTAAATTCAATAACCAACCGTACCTTACGAGCCCAATCGTCAAAAATTTCTTGTGTATTAAGCTTTGCCCGGAAGCTGTCTCCATCTTGCTTCAGCTTAAGGCCCTCCACATGATTTTCCCAGCCTTTTCCCAGAACATCCTCAACTCTCTTCATATATGCAGTGAGTTGACGGTCAATCTGCTTGGCCCAAATGATGGATCCAGACACGGGCGGCAGATCTCGGACATGGCTCATCTTACAGGCCTGGCTCTGAGGATACTGCACTTTGAACTTATCATGCAGCGATTCGATGTCATCTTTCACACGCTGGATGAGCTGCGTCTGGTACTCCCGGATGGCGCCGCGGATGTGGGGGCGCACAAAGAGGGCATTGAAGCGAGAGAAGATGCGGAACATCTCATTGGCATTCTTGGCGGTTCCGAGCTGGTCACGCAGGCGGGCGGTGATACGTGTCTCCACGCGGTCGATGCGCTCATCGTAACGCTTCATGGCTGCTTCCCAAGCTTCCACTCCCTCCTTTGACACATCCAGGCCATCGACCTCCTTGACATTCTCATAGGCCAAGTTGACCTCCTCAATAGCGTTGGCATCAGCTGCATCAAAAAGCACACCAGCTACCTTCATATCCTGAGGTTCAACAGTCTCTCCGGGAGCGTGCTGTGGCACTGCAGACACCTGGAGCCAAAATGTTAGAATTAGGACTAGGTAATTATTGTATAAATGGATGTAACAATATTCAGAGACACCCTTTAATCAACCCGTGTGCGCACACGCACGCACGCACACCTCTTCTTTTGTTTAGGCGAGAAATTGTACGTTGGTTAAAATCTAAGTGACATCTATGCTCCCTGCAAAGCAAGAAGTAATTTTACACTTTTATGTCACTCCTTGTAAAAGGCTTCAGAGTGCATTCAGAAGCCAAACAAAGCAACACCAAAAGAAACTTTTAAAATATAAATTATAAATAGAATTGTGTTAAGAATTATATAAGTATTACAGATTTTGTTGCTCATCTTGTTTTTTTTTTTTTTGCTTTTTCTTATTCACTTACAAACCCTCAAAACCTGACTAATACCAGAATGTAAAATATTGTTCTATAATCATTCAACATTAAAAAAATCCATTATGAAATAGAAAATTAAGATGATGTTTCATGCATAGCACAGCCACGATAATAATCCCCCTTTCTCAAAATTAAAAGGGTCCCTGACATTACCATTTAACTCTTTCCACATTTTCTTTAACCATAAACATAAGACGAGCCGTTAAGAACAGTTCATTCAGTGGCAAAACGTAATCCTGTTGACGCATAACCATCTTTTACCTGAGGCCTCAGCACACGGACGATGACGGCCCTCAGCTGCTCATGCTGCCTTCTGAAACGTCTCATGTGATCCAGACGTGACTGGAGCTTTTTGTGGGCAGGGCTCAAACGCCACACCATCTTCAGGTTCTCCTCTCTCTTTCGCTTCACGATGTCCCTCAGAAGCACTTGAAGTTTCTCATACTCATCCTCCCAGGACTGGAACACTTCAAAGCAGGCTACCATCACCTGCAAAACAAAACAAACAAACAAACAACAAACAAACAAAAAAACAAGAAAAAAATTGTAGAATGAGTCAGCAGCTTGGGATGACACAAAATGTTGCCAACATGCAACTATCTAAACTTACATTAACTGAAACTATTTTGTTGATTTTTAGCTTGTATAGATGACAGTTTTAATTGAGTAATTTAAATCCTTATTAACAAGGGAAATAAAACAAAAAGATATTCTGCGGTAGAAATAGAAGCAATGATACATTGGCTAATCTCTTAACAGTGTTTTTTGCGTCTTTGTAAGTCTGTTATCTACATATTTTATTGCAATGACAAAGTGTGCAAAGGATGCGTACTACATCTCGAAGATGTACTGATAACACAGCTTACCTATAATATACAGGCTATTCACTAGATCTGCGACTATCATTTCATCGACCCTTTATCAGGCATGGCTCAAAAATGATACCAGCATTCCAAAACACAACCTGCTCCATGTTCAACAAGCACAAAACAGTCACCACCAACCTTTTCAAATTCCTCATAAGCAACATGCATCAGCTTCCTTGTGCCCAACACCTTGAGGAGCTGGGAGCTTAGGTCTCTGGAGATGGCCTCAACAAGGCGGAGGGCCCGTTGAATGGGGTACTTTGTGTTCCTGATTTTTTTCAGATGGGAGAAAATAGCCATTAGAGCCAGGCGGATCTTGTCAAGCTCAGAAGCAGAGAGCAGATCATTCAGTGGGAAGTCCTTCATCAGAGGGTTGTAGTCATTGACAGTTTCCACAGCTTGTTTCAGACCTAGGAGAAGTAGGGGAACAATAAAAGGTTAACCTCTCTATTCTATAATTCATTCAAATGCTGTCAGCCCTGAACGAACGTATAAAATAATGGGACTGTTGTGGTTTTATTTACCAGTATCGGTGTCAAAACTGACAGTAGCGTGGAATCGTTTGCCATGTTTGAGGATGTCCAGAGTGAGCAGAACCTCTGGGCTCTCTCTCTTCTCCTGAATCCTGTTGAGGGCCCTTTCCAGGTTCAGCCAGAAACTGATCTCCTGCAGGGCTGTTCCTGATGCTGGGTCACGATCAAGTTTTGTCACCTGGAGGTGGTCAATTGAGAAATAATCAGTGAACATGGATGGATATAATGACAGCTGTCTCATATTTGAGGTAGGACTATGACAGTGGGACTTACTTTCTGGATCTCCCTGATCCAGCGATTGACACCAGACTGAAGTTGGTTAAGAAAGCTTGGGTCCTCCACTTTATCACCAAAGTCAGTGACTTTTGGCTTCTCTCCGCGTTCATAGCACTGCTTGGCAATGTTGGTAATGATGGGATGGATGAGCAGGCTGATCTCGGGGATCTCAATGTTCTGTTGCAGGTGAAGAAGGCCCATCTCCAGCTCAGCAATTTTTTTCTCAACAGAGGGAGCCATTTTATCCCCATCTCTGTGTCATTTTGAAAGAGAAGGATAAATGAATTATCCTTTATTTTCAAACTGTCTGTGCACCAGTAAATAACTATGTTCATTAAGGAGCTTTTGGGAACAAAATCTAAAGGCTCGGATCTCAGTGTTACCTGTCTGCCTTGCCAGACTCGCGGATGTAGGACTTAAAAAAGGGGGCGACGGCATTGCTGATGAAGGAGTGGAGTGTCTCATATGGAGAATCCTCACTCAAGGTCAGAACTCGGACTTGGGTTGATATGGGCTTGTCTGCGTCGATGACACCCGTCCTCTTGATTAAAGCCAAGCTGCAAAGGACAAACCAACAGTTAATTGTAATTATAATGCATAACTGAGAAAACTAAGTAGAAGTTCATGTCATGGAGGTCAGAAGCTGTCACAGCCGATTGACGGCTAAATAGAGGAGACATAATTCACCTGTTTGACTTAATCCCATAGCGGATATCAATGCTGATGTTGTAAGTGATGCACTCTTTCTCTTCCTCTCCCTCATCTCCAACGTCCTCTTTAAGGGGTAAAAAAAATTATTGCAATTATTTTATTGCAAATATTCACTTTTTAAAAAGAGTTTAACCTGGATATTTAGAAATGTATTGATTACTCATCATGCAAGTAGTAAGGACTGATTGCAAACAAAATATGCCACTTAAGGAAAAAGGAAAAGTTTGAATGGGAATAAGACCTGTGAATGTCTCATGTGGTAGAATGACAACGCAATTTAGGTTTCATTTGGCCCAAACCTCTGGGAGCCCGCCCTTCTTCTGCAAGTGAGGTCATAGTTTTGAGGCAAACATGGTCTTCTGCAGACACCGCAGTCTGTGCTGCAGCGTCACAACGGATGAGGCATTCAAAGCCTACAAGCTCAGGTCATGTGCAGTACCGATGGATACATGGTTCAGCAGTTCGAACGCATTAGAGACTAAAAATTCTGGGAAGACTTGCCTTTAGGTAACTTAAGATAATAAGTTCATTGATACACGCTGATTCACATGACGGAGCCGCCGGAAGGTCCATCCAACATGACTTGCACTTCCAACTAAACGGCCGTTCTCATTTCGTTACTTTTTTCTTTATATTTCTTGTTTTGCCCATTATTTCGCATTGAATCCGGTTGGCTATGATTAATTTAAAAAGAACAGGGAAGCCGTTCAATAATTTATATTTTTACCATCTTTGACATCACTTCCTTGGCTAATGTTGTAGCTGCCCTGCCTGTTGTGGCGTAGCATTAAATTGCTCGTCTTTCCGAAAGTGGCTCTGGATAGAAAGCAGGCTCATGGATAGCTTGCGCGGCTTTAACTGCTTTTAAAAGGCTAATTTAGGTTAATTTGCGTGAAATAGTATTAAAACGAGCGACGTCCATGTAAGCGAGGCAACATGAACAACCCACGGAAAAAGCAGGCGAAATCAGGAAGCTTGCCTTCCCCCGTCAGGCGTACCTTTGAGGGCGCTTCTTTCCACCAGGACGGTGTGAATCTGAGGGTCGGCCAGGAATTTCCTCATCTGCTCCACACTGCTCTTCTCCTCCAGGGCGGTTTCCAGTGAGGCCGGAGCCTCGCCGCCATCTTCCAGGAGCAACGGGACAAGTTTTCGGATGTGCTTCTGGAGCACCGCAGTGTCGGCGACCGTGTGGACCGCGGACACCTCCATGGTGCCGGAGTTCTCTTCCGTCCCCCCGCCGTCAGACATCCTCTAAAAGCGCTCAGAGCTCCGTGAGAGCGGACTGAAGGCGAACAAAGGAAAGCGTCTTTCTGCTGTAACTGCCAAGCGGCTCGTACGCCGACTGACTGCTGCTGTCAAAACCCTGCACCCGTGGACGGCAGATTTATTTACGCACTGGATTATGGGAGTTGTAATTCCGGACATCGTCAATTCCACCACAACGCGATCCATAAAACTACAATACCCAGAATCCACTTGAAAGAATCAGATTCCTTCTTTGTTGCGTTCCCTATAATGAGAGCTAGGGGGAGGAAGGGAGATGTCCGTGACATTGACGAAACTGTCAAACGCATCTCAGAGGGATCACGAAAGATGTCTCCAAGTCAGGTTTCAACTCATTCATCCCTTATGCTAAATGTGTGCATTGTGTAAGACTGCACACATGCCTCGGTACAAAAGGGTAAGTTGGGATCTCGTTTTCACTGAGCAGCTATGGTCATGATCCAGATTGGAGGCCACTGAAATATAAATAAATGTTCAGTAAATTAAACCTTGCATTTGATTTTTTTCGATCTCAAAAACACAATAATCACAGGAGTTTGCAGCACATATCAAATGAGTTTGCTTCAGTGGGTTGTACCAACTCCGGAGCCCCTTTTTTGCAGACTGGCTATGTTACAGAATTTGATTTTTACCATTGGGTTCAGTGACCTGACATTTGTGGCACTGAGTATTTTCAGTAGTCTGAGCACTTATGTGAGTACATATAGTTATCGCATCATATAATTGACGGCAAAGCTAAGAGCAGATTTACCCTCCTGTTACTGGCTCACTGTGCCAATTTTAGGCCCTGTCTGTCGAGATGGGAAGACAGTATTTACCAGATGGTCAAAAGACGAGAGTCTGGTTGTGAACCATTGGATGATCAACAGCGTAAGGGACACGGTTGCCCCGATAAAAATCTGGGTTCTATCAACAACCAAGTTTAAAATCTATTCCAAACTGCGAAAGTGAGATTTGTCAAATAAAATGTGAATCTGAATAGCGGTAAAGAGAAAACCTAAAATAACAGACCACTTATGTATGAGTACAGGATTCATGTTGTTTAAAAAGAATTTGTGATGGGTAAGAATGGCATCATCACCCTCTCTTTTGTTACAATTTGCAACCGCAGAGGTTCAAATGAATTCCCTGGTGCCTCAACTTGGTCCCTCAACAAATGACATGATTCATGAAGTCAGAACCACATGTCTAAATTTGCAAACAGCTTTGAGGGATTTGCTCTTCCCCTTTTCTTCTGCAAGTATTCAATGGATTCTGTTGCCTGCTTCCACTTTCACAACTTATTTCAGAAGAAGATTTTCAGCTTGAGCAAGAAATACCTCATTTACAGTAACTTATCCATCTGGCCCTACCTCTCCACTGTCATTGGTGATATCAGATTGCCTTTTACGCCTTCTTCTTTACAGCCTTGCCTTTATGACATCACAGCACTTACTCATGATGCACTTGTTTGAAATGTATTTTTCATTTATGCGCTAGTAGCATAATTGATAGGTGGCCTTGAACAGTGAAGCAAAATTATTTTAAATGGGTGGTATTGCATTAAAGATGCCGCTTCTTCTGTACAAGTCTGGTAAACTTCCTGCTCAGTGATGGAACAGAGGTCACAGGAGGAGTACAGCCCAAATACAAATGTTAGACAATATGGACTGTTCAAGCTCCAGATGCTCTTCATGCACCATGGGGAAAACAATCTTGTCAGGTTAAAATGTGTTGTTAGTGGAGTATGGGTGTGTGCTTGACAAAAAATGGCTTCAACATTGTCAGAGGGAGAAGTATAAGCTCAGCTGTCATCAACTTGAAAACATCAGAAACTGCATATTAATCCACTTCTGCATTCCTCAGACAAAGAGGAGGCTTCATAACGGAGTTGCTGAATCTCCAAATCTGAATTTATCTGATTTTACTTATTTTGTTCCAGTCAGATTCAACAAAAATCTGAATAAGTGACAAAAAAATGGTAGTTTTTGATGGCCACATGAAGTATAATTATAATAAATAAGTATAATAAATTATACTTATAAATTATAATTAAAAAAATGTACGCTTAGCATTTCTTCATTTGCTCAACTTAATATCACCTGACCAATATCGTCACTAAGAAAAAACAGAAAACACCGGACGATAAGAAACAACATGAAAAAGGTAGCATCCATTGAATTGTTTACTTTTTAATTTTTGCAACATGGACACTATGTGCATGACACCAGTTTTAGTATAGAATGTAGCCTTAAAGGACACTGGTAGTTAGTTTTTTCTCCAATATTTTCTGTCACATGTCCATTCCACCACCAGATGGTGCAACACATCAGAGATCCTTTGCCGCAGAGGATCCCCTCCTGCATCAATTCACATTTCAAGTTTGTAGTGACAGCTTTCATTAAAATCTCTGCCATGGCCCCATCAGGGAGAGCAGGTAATGAGGGAGAAGATTGGTTGGCGGATGCTTATATAATGTCCTCCTTTTTCATGTGATGCAGCATCATGAGACTGACATCTATTAAAAATTTAGGTGCTAACACTGATGTCTCATTTTGTGAAAGACCAAGGGGGACTAAAAGAAAGGAAATGACAAAATTACAAATATGTAAAGAAAGAAACCGCTTCGCTTCAATAAATAGATTGATTTTTTTTCTTTTTAATATCCCTGCAAGTGAATAAAACTAATGATTTCAACAATATACATTACCATTATATATATTATTTCATCCCGGCATATTTTAACAAAAGCCTTCTGAACATGCTTCAGACCACAAAATTATTGTAATCTTGTTTATCTCTCACTATTCACAGAACCTAATAATGACCAATACAAAGTCATTGACCAACTCAATTTATATTTACAACTAATTAATCAGACAACTAATTTTGTAACTCTTATCTTTCGCAACAAAACTAATTATTTGTACATAAGCACAAAGCCGTAGGGTTGAGATGTGAGTCAGCAGTCAGGTAGGACTTCATCTCTCCTTCTGTAAAGACATTTGGGATATAATTCAATAAACTGAACTTTTGGAAAAGACAAGTGATAAATGGAGTTCTAGATAAACACAAATGAAAGCCGTAAAAGAGTAAGCCATTTTAGAGGTCAGAACCCTATCAACCTGACATGTCTATTGCTTGCATGACAAATCTCCACACACCATTTAGTTTTTCTGTTTTATTACATAAATATTAACTAAAAACAGTCAAGAACAAAATACCACTCAAGTTAAAACTATTAAAAGTACAAACGGAGCCTGCATACCCTGAACACCAGATCCCTGAGTTACGCTTCCCATATCTACTGAATATATTTTTGATTTGTTTGCACTGTCTATCTTTTCCAGGATATTATTCAGATTTTATTACTGAGGTATCATAGTGTTGCTTTAAGAATAAAAAAATGATAAAAAAAGAGGGGGGATCCTGCAAAATCCAAATATTTTAAGATTAAACTACGTATATAAGCATTGACTTAAAAAACAAAAACGCAAGTGACTGCCATAAATAACCTTAGCTTATGGTCTCATAGGGTTCGTACATCCTGCCTTCATCACAGATGATTAATGGCCGTAGCTAACTTTAAACTATAGACATTCGTTACATTGTGAATAAGACTTTGGAAAACAGCTGTTATTTACATGAAAGAAATCAGCATTATAGACATTACGCTAAAAACTATTTCTTTTTTGCCTCTGCATTTTTTTTTTCGTCAACCAAACTATCCATGAAGGAAAGAAAATATTCTCACTGGAAGAAATGTGATTCCAGGCCTATTATGCAGGTAAAGGGCTTACACTCAAGTATGCAGTTGTGGCTCACAAATCATCATTTCGTTCATCTTGCATACAAGAACGAATTGTACCGTCCAAAATAAAAATGCTGTAAAATAAAATAGTTGTGAGCAATTACTGATGGACTAAAAAAGGATAAACCCAAAGTTAATCAGTCTCTAACAACAAGGTACTCAATCTTCCCCTGGGAACTTGAATTTAGCGTAGACAATGAGCATGACTACAGACATGACAATACACAAGGAACCGATCACAAGATAAGCAATGCCCAGGAATTCATTCTTGCCGCCCATCCAGGATATGTTGCTGAACACCACCTTCTTTCTGCCATTGAAGCTCAGAACAGGATAATCTAGGGGTCAAGCTGTTAAGTATGTACATCAATAATGGGCAACAGAAAATAAACACATTCTAATACTAGCATCAACATGTTTTTTGTTTCAGAACATTATTTTTTGAAAAAAATCCCACTCACTGCACGGAAATAGAACAAAAGCACAATAATTTACATGGGAAAAAAAAGACTGAGGTTTTATAAATGATATTACACAGTCTTGAAATTCTGCAGGCTGATGTTTTTAGAATAAAAAGAGTAGAGGAACACGTCTCCCTGGATGTTTTTTATGGATTTAACTTAAATACACAGATGGTGCGGTATCCAATTTCTATGATCAATTTATCTAGGCCTTTTATTCTAATTAATCATGCAGTGGATTGCTTGCCTGGCTTATGTGCCTGACTCCGAAAAATGTCCTTGTTTGTTCTGACATCATCAAAACCAGCTTCGGGTTCATTCTGCCAAAGTAATAACAGAACTATACCCAACTGGAAAGACTGGTTTGGCTGAGCTGGTGCTGCAAACGGCAGTTTCAGTGTGAGACACCTTCTTTCATCTGGATAGAGAACAGTGTCAACATTTCCAAATCACACCAGTTTGCAATTTATCACTGAATTATCAGTATATGCTCTCTGCGGACATCTGTATATACACAGCCAAAGTCTATCGCAAAACTGTGAATTTAAATGGAGATTTTTTGCTGATACACACACACACACACACACACACGTAATATATTTCTTCAAATCAAACAAGCAAATTAGTTCACAAAAAATCATTATTTAATTATTTTAGAAAATATTCCTTATTGTTAATTTTTTTAGCATACTTTTTGATATATGGCTAAAAGAGGTGCTTCTATTTAATGTTATTTCATAGTTTGTAAGATATCTAATTTATGTTTTTAAACCCTCAGTCCATCTTGCCATTGTCTTCAGAAACCCTTACATTAAAACATACCATGCATGACCTGTTCAGCATATAAGGATACTGTAGGAAATTTCAAGGGAGTAGTTCCCTGCCGGCAGACCCTTTTCATAGATCCCTTCTGTGATTCTTCGATACAATTTTCTGAAATCAGGCAGGGCGGCCCTTCGCATCCACACGAGAAAATCTTGATTAATGAAGCCGTTGTTGGCGGCGTCTGATGGGTCTAACTCGTAGGCAGGTTTGGACCAGAAAATGGGTTTCACAGTACCTGCAAGTAATAATCCTGGTTAGTTAAGATAATTTAATGGACTTCTCAAAAAAACAAAAAAAAAAATTGCTAGCTGTGCACAATAGACTGGTGCTCCTTTAACCATTAAATCTTTAGCTACCAAAAATCCAATAGAAGGATACTACCACTAAATTACCATTGAATGCATTCTTGAGAGGTGTGACACTGGGGTTTCTGTATTTGATGTTGTAGTCAGTCCACCAAGCAATTCCTTTGCCATCCAAGGGCACCTGCTTCCTTTGACCATTTACGGTGTGATACAGCTTGAAGGTATCTTCCAAGGACCAATAAAAAAAATGGCAACACAAGAATTGACAATCTTTAGATATTGCCGTCAAAGTCAAACGTAAATTCATTCACATGGACTGCTTTACCTACCATTGAACATGCTGTTTGCCACTGAGCCGCATGGTACGATTGGTTTGCCCTGGTGTTTCTTATAGGGTGCGCAGTCTTCACTTGGACTCTTTACAAAAAACAAATCAGGGTTTTCATCACTCAAATGCAGGTTCCGTGTCTGTGTGTTGTTGCTGCCCCCTCTCCCCCCATATATGACATGCTGTTACTTACCTTAAAATAATCCAGGTCTCCAGAAAGCTGGGCATCATCTTTGGAGGCCCCATACTTTCTGTAGTTCTGGAAGTAATTTGACAACCCATAGTAGAAGAATACAGGTCCCTGATAAGGACAAAAACAAAGCCGAAAGGTGTGAGGTTTATTTTACACATGTGGAAAAATACATGTGTGTGGTGTATTTGAAACTCATAAGCCACCTCAAATAGTCTGTCAATGGTGAAGTTCATCTTACACACACAGTTCTTGACAGTTGGATCTGAGCACCTGAAGCAATTTGAATTTTGCTCTTGTCCAGTGTAGTCCATCTGTTAGAAAGAGAGATAACTTATCACTGACTTAATGCTGATCACAACCAAATATATCACTGACAAGCCGGTTCGGCCATAGCAATTTAGCATGGTAGAAATGTGTCATGCATATGCTTACCACTAAAAAAAGCTTTGATTTCAGCTGATGGTTACTTCTATTGCTGCTTCATTAAAAAACCTGAGAAGTCTCCAAGTTACTGAGACATACTGC
This sequence comes from Fistularia commersonii, assembly GCF_037954325.1. Lineage (NCBI taxonomy): Eukaryota > Metazoa > Chordata > Actinopteri > Syngnathiformes > Fistulariidae > Fistularia > Fistularia commersonii. Next base: position 22,042,267 of record NC_141284.1, on the reverse strand, counting down.
ATCTGATATCATTTCAGGGTTCATAATCATTTCTAAAATTCATATAATGTTTCTCTATGAATGCAACTCCTAAGAAGAATGATTGTTTTGAGATTATTTTTGCAACATACAACTATAGTTCCTTTTTTTAACATAATTTCCTACTAACATTAAGACAACAACTTGTTCTTATTTTCAGACTACTGTTCAGATTTTTTTTCAGGGTATTTTATCAAGTTAGTAGATAATTACTTATTAATTTGAGGTAACAATAATAATAATAATTTATCCTTTATTTATCCCCATTCTCTCTGCAATTGACCCATCATGGATGAACCATGAGCAGTAGGCAGCCAGGGGAGTAGTTACGGGTTCAGTGTCTTGCCCAACCCCTTTCTTCTATTATCTCTTTGCATTTATATAACAAAGCCAAAATTTTATAACTTTCCAGGTTTTTGAAGTTTCCTAAAGATGGAAAGGAAACCTGAATTACTGAGAGATCACACCACTTATCCTCACAAACCCCTGAGTGATGCTTTCAGAATTCGACCGCACCTCCAAAACCTGAATGCTCTGTGAAGTGACAAAGAGTGCCACACCGATTCCTATAAAGGCCAGGCCAATGAGGAGAAACCCTGGGATCACAATGCCTGCAGACAGTATGGGCTGCCAGGCCGGGAGCCTCTGCTGGGTGAAGGCTGTGTTGTCTGGCCGATTGGCCATCTCATGCTCTTGTTTCACCATGTTGTTGGTTCTGTAGAATTGATAACAGATCAGCACACATAATGTTCTTCCCTGACAGGGGTAAATAGTATTTTACACTAGGTGTGGAATGAGCAGGGTAAACATCATACATGTAGGCTGGATGAACGGACTAAACTTTTTCCAACTTTGGAACTTCACATATCTGGAGTCCTTTAATTGTATGCCCTGATGTTTCCTAGCATTGGATAATGGTGGTACAATAATTATTTCTGTTTATCATATCTGAGAAGACCATCCGCCATTAACAGGCATGACACAAACACTGGCATACAGCGTCACGGCGGCAGAAGCGAAGAGCCGAATACAAACAAGACAAACAAAACTACACTTTTTCAACCGAAGAGGAGAAAAACTGTGCGATGAACAGTTACCACGGCATTCTGGTGTTACTTACAGACCAAAAAAGGGAGAAACAAAAGGCCCAGCTCGACGCCGATATGCTAGACGTCCCCAAAGGAAGGGACGGGGAGGAAACACCTTTACCTGTCGTTTTCCTCCCCCACGCCTCTTGCACACCCAGCCCACCGCTTTAGCTGACGTCAGGTCGATCAGTGACTGACCTGGGATCAGTTAGTCTTTTAACTACAGAAAAACACAGTAAATGGAAGAGAGGAGGTAACATGTTCGTGCCGCTTCAGGCAACACAAAACAGAAAACTTAGAGTGCGAAAAAAGTAAAAGAAATAAACAATGTCCTGTTTCTAGAAATTGATTCCAATATCCTTTCTTTGATTGACATTTTATTCAGCCAATCATATTTCTGTGCAATATTCGGGAACGTACTTGGTCAACCAATCATGATGCAGTTCATTGAAAGGAGCCTGGGGTTGCTACTGTGTAGTCTTTGTGTTGACATCTTCGGGGGGGATTGAAAGGTAGTATTCATATTTAATGTATTTAACGTTTGCTTATATTCATCTGAACAACAACCTGAAATGCCGTGAAGTGCACTTCACGTGCACTGTTATATTAGTACTTAGAAAATAATTTTTCCACTGGCGGCAGCTGGCGCATTCCTTTTTATGCAAGCCGCACCTGCTAATTACACTGCCACTGTTGGCGTTAGCTAGGATTTCATTGTTAGCAAGGCTAGCTGGCGTAACTTGGTCCCGTAATCGTAGAATAAATTTGAGCCGAGGCACAGATATAAGCGATCGATTCGGTATTTGAAGTCGGTTTCATGTTGCATCGCTTCTGAGCTTCCGTAATTTTGCATTAAAGGTGGTTTTGTGCGGGTTGCAAGACCGAACAAAGCCTCAGTGTGCTAACGTAGGCTAACATCGACACCCAACTACTCCACTGTTAGCTCGTTAGCTTATCATACTATTCGAGACTGTAATTGATTGTAAACTTCAATGTTCTTTACCGACGGATATCCTGGTTCGAGTTAATAAACGGTAAAAGCTTTCTTTGGTTGTATGTGTCCTTAAAATGTCGCTCTCTGTGCCTTGTTAAATAACAGTCGAACGGCACCGTGATGCTCAAACTGTTTAACTGCCCATTCATTACATATTTGTTTGCAGATTAGTTCACTCGTGGATTTAAGTTAGTCCTGTTCGTAATCCTATTTCTGATTTTGTCTTCATTTCTTAGTGTTTGAATGGATATTACCAGGTGCACGGAGAAATGGGTAAAAAAAGTCAAGGTTATCGTAACTTGCCACAGCGCTCTCATTTCATAAAACCATAACATGCACACACAGTTTAAGTTTCCAAAATCACGCTGTGATCCTGGTTTGGCATCTCAAAGCGATCACTCAGACCCCAAATGTATGGACACTGTCAATGGATTAATCAACGGTGATCATTTTTATTGGGAAACCAAATACACCTTTTAATTGATTTGTTCTAATTAAATTTTCCAGAATAAACATATTCTTTAGGAATAATTCACATCAATAAATACTTTAATATACTATAGTGTTAGTGAATCCTTGTTTCCCATAGAAGAGTGTACGTGTTTTTTCAAGGGCACATTTCAACCATTTGTTTTTGTTTTTTGTTTTTTTCTTTCCACAGACACAGCCCACACTTGATCATGTCCATCTTGTCTTTTACAAATCTTTTGTATATTTGTTTACAGTGTTTTAAACATTTCAATGCCGACCGATCCGTCATATTTGACCAGGGCTTTTCATTTTGATAGATTTTGTTTCATTCTGTTTTACCTTTATTCAGGAGAGGCCTCCAACATCCTCCATCATGCTGTCTAGTAAGAAATCAGATGCCGGGTCCTCTTCCTCCTCCTCCTCATCTTCTGCGGGAGCAGCTGGAGGTGACAGGGCACAAGTTTCTGATGCTCAGACTGGTCCCTCAGTCTCAGCTGCAGGAGCTATGGATGCAAAAAAGAAGGAGAGGTCATCCCCTAGTGGGGAGACTGGAGGTGCCCCTTTACCCCATCAAGCAGGTCCTGGGGGGTTGGACCATGACTCAGCTGAAGTCCGCAGGACAAGTCGACGCAAGCGAGCAAAAGTAAACATTTTAGGTTTCTGTTTCCGCCTAGCGATGGAAGCATTTTACCAGTACAGAACAGAGTTTTGCATTTTAGCCGCATCAAGTAGGTGGCAGTGCGAATACTCTTAATTTCATTATTTGTACCTGCATGTCGCACGCTTTACATGCTATGGAACAGCATTTTGATTTCAGGTGTTCTTGCACAATTGACCTGATTGGAAATTTTCTGAAAAGGTAACATGGAAGCATGCCACTGTCAAATATGTGAATGCGGGTTTTAATGATGCTTTTATTGTGCCTATTGTTGCAGGTGGAGTACCGCGAGATGGACGAGAGCCTGGCTAACTTGTCCGAGGATGAATATTACTCTGAGGAGGAGAGAAACGCAAAGGCAGAGAAAGAAAGGAAGCAGGTCATCCCTCCTCCTCCTCCTCCCCCAGAGGAAGAAAATGACAGTGAACCAGAAGAACCATCTGGTGAGTATAAAGCTTCATGAATGACAACAAAGTAATGTAAAGAGTACTTCATTTGTTTTGGTGGATGTAAGTACGAATTTTAGGATAAGAGTTTATTAGAATATGTGTAATTCAGGTGTGGAAGGAGCAGCTTTTCAAAGTCGACTCCCTCATGATCGCATGACATCCCAGGAAGCTGCCTGTTTCCCTGACATCATCAGTGGTCCCCAACAGACTCAGAAAGTCTTTCTTTACATCCGCAACCGAACAGTAAGTGCGTGCGGACACACACACACACACACACACACACACACACACACACACACACATTATCCAATTTCTAAGAGCAAGAATTGCTGGAATGCATTAATCACATATAAATAATGCATTTTTATTTCATGCTGCTGTCCTTTAGCTCCAACTGTGGCTGGACAATCCTAAGATCCAGCTGACCTTTGAGGCAACTGCACAGCAGCTTGAAGCACCATATAACAGTAAGATGTTTATTGAGACATTGTTCTTTTATATTGGAAGATTTTGGTTTCATGACCGTTGTTATTCAGTGTGCTTTGTTCCATTATAGGTGATGCGGTGCTGGTCCATAGGATTCATAGCTATCTTGAAAGACACGGCCTCATTAACTTTGGTATTTACAAGAGGGTCAAGCCTTTACCCAGTAAGTTTCTCTTATTTTGAGTTAAGTGTTTTCCTAAAAATCTCAGTTGCTTCTCCCCACATATAAGTCAAGATTGCAGATGTGTTCAAGAGGGATTTGTACTGCTGCATTTAATCACTCACCTCAGGTATGTCAATTCTGTTGTATTTCATCCTCCCCTTGCTTTGCCTTGCAGCTAAGAAGACCGGAAAGGTCATAGTCATTGGTGGAGGTGTGTCTGGCCTTGCTGCAGCTCGGCAGCTGCAGAGTTTTGGTATGGATGTCACTGTGTTGGAAGCCCGGGTAGGTCACCAATATTGTTTCTATAAAAAAAACCAACAGCGATAAATTCAAGTCAGGCCGTTTTATTTTCCTAAACGGCTCCAATCAGTTTATTGTATGTAAGTGACCATCTAGTTCATAGATATAGTTCTGTATATGGCACAGGAACAATTGTTACTTGATTATTTTCGAAAATTCCATATCTTAATCAGAAGACCACTGTCACATTGTAAGAGTGTTTTACATAATTTTGCTACCGTTTTCCTGATAGGATCGCGTTGGAGGCAGAGTTGCCACATTTAGGAAGGGCAATTATGTTGCTGATCTGGGAGCCATGGTGGTGACGGGCCTGGGTAAGCTCTCCAGTCAATGCTAAATCACAACACGAGAGGAAGGGAGGATGATTTAGGCTAAGGACGGGATGGCTCGATATTATGGGAGGTCATTTATTTGATATCATTATATACCAACTGTTGTATTAGGTTTGTTAATCAAGTCAGATACACAACCCTATGAATAACTGGGTCCACATGATATGTGACCGTTCAGTCCCACTTCTTAATAGTCGATGCAAGAATTTAAACTCAATACATCTGATCAAGAGTCTGTTATATATACTAACTTTAAAATCTTGTCAAAATGTTGATAATTTCACCTTACTCCTGTGCAATGCTTTGTAAAATCTAATTCTTCATGGGAAGACTGTTGCAGCGTATACTTATTGTCTCATTGATACATATTGTCTTACTGGCCAACTTTTAATGGCGTCAAATGATTCTTGAGATTGTCTCACCTTTTTTCCAGAGAAAATTCTTATTTAATTATTGATGATTTGAAGATGATTTTCTAATAATAGCTTTGATTTGTAACAGCCACCTGTAGAGGGTGATGTTGCCCATGTGTATAATGTTTCATCTTCAATTGCATGTTCAGGAGGAAATCCCATGGCAGTGATCAGTAAGCAGGTTAACATGGAGCTGGCCAAGATCAAACAGAAGTGTCCATTGTATGAAGCCAATGGCCAGGCTGTGAGTATGACCAGATGTTCAGATGAACTGTGTTACCTCTCATCCATTATGCTGCCACAGCCAAGCTTTTCGGTGTATTCTTGGTGTAATTCAAAGGATTTGCTCGTAGGGGACAAAAAAATCTGAGCCTGAATGATTGCAAGGGGCTTATGGTAGCAGAGGCATGTATGTGATTTACTCAAGCCAGCTGACACATGACAACATGTCTCGCAAAGTTCTTTTGCAATCGACTAACCTCAAGAATTCCGATCCATCATGTCAATGCAGCTCCAGCTGCTTTTGATATTTGTATTCATATTAAATTCTTTAAATTAAGACCTTGTGTTGTTACATCCTTCAACAGTAGATGCTAATGTGTTCAGGTCCTCATGCAAGGTTTCTGGAGGTTTATGAGCAACAGAAATGCAACAAGCTGGATTCCTTAAACTTTTTACTCTGCATGACATCAACAACAACTCTGGTTGCTTCCCAAACAGAGTTGACCATTGAACACATACAGCCTGATATTATTAAACTTGAAATCACCAGGATTTTTCTCTAATTTTCGTTCTGTCCGTCAAAACCGCAGCAACAGCAGGAAGATGTTTGGGTTTGGGTTCAGGGCATTTCTGTTGATATACAGACCATCTGCATTGCTTCATGTGTAACTTGTTTCCTGCCCCACAGGAAACAGCAAATTAAATGTACATGTTTGCAAACCTGCTTGAGGTCAAAGTTGTACTTACTCAATTTGTTCTCTCCTTCTCTTCTCTTCTCTCTCTCTCTCTCCATCTTCCCTGCTGCCTTCTCAACCACATTTCCTGAACAACAAAAGGGTGAACGGTGCACAAGCGTACGTATTGGTTTATTCATTTAACCTTCCTTAATTTAAACATATCATCTATTTAATTTTGCTTTGTGTTGTTTCCCATCCATGTGGAATTTTTTTTTAATCTATTAAAAGATTTAAGCGTTGAAAGATAAACCTTTCTGTCAAAGAGAAGATGTTCACATCGGCCTCAGAAAAGTGGGATGGTTCTGTCTGGAGGAAAAAAAAAACCTAATGATAAGACCTTGACCTCTCTCCTAGCATGCTGTTTAAGCGATCAAGCATTTTAGTTAAGTAGTTCTACCCGGTTGAGGCGATACTGACGACCCAGTATAATCTCTCCAGGTACCCAAAGAAAAAGATGAGATGGTAGAACAAGAGTTCAACCGGCTGCTGGAGGCCACATCCTATCTCAGCCATCAGCTTGACTTCAACTTCCTCAACAACAAACCTGTTTCTCTGGGACAGGCCCTGGAGGTGGTCATACAGTAAGTGCATAATGGCTCTGCTTGTATTTTCCCAACGATTTGATGGATAATCATACGCAAAATTATACGCTTTGGTCGTCTAGGTTGCAGGAGAAGCATGTGAAGGATGAGCAGATAGAGCACTGGAAGAAGATTGTGAAGACACAGGAAGATCTCAGAGATCTTCTCAACAAGGTGAGCACAATTGTTTGTTTTTACCAAGAGCGATGACAGCCATCAGCAGTTTTAGTACCAAAAATAAACTGATCGAAATCTGAAAAGTTGGCTAGCTCATGCCTCGCTATCTTTTTACACCTGGCTCACATGAACATAATGAAAGAGTGAAATGGGTCCCTCAGCTCAATAGAAGAGAAAACCATGTCTATTCGTGTGTGTACATTTATTAAAGGGAACGGTCATTAATAGAATACAAAATTCTGACAAGGTTTGTATAATCATTTAGAATGTATGTTTTTTTTTGTTAATTTCAGTTTTTAATGTGTAATGTAAAAAAAAAATGTATTTTTTGTAAACACTTTACTATTTCTTGCAACAAAAGCATGTTACCATATATATTGAGATATGATTGCATTTAAGGCTGCAATATCTCTGTAGAAGCAAAAAAGCTATTTTAATTTTATTGTGTTTTTTCTAACATTAGTGATTATGTTTCCCTTTAAAGAGAAAAATACAGCTTTCATTATTTGGAAACCATACTTTATAAATTTACCAATCTCAATATGGACTAAAATAAGCCCCATTGACAAGTATTTTTTGGCCAGTGAGTCTTTGTAGCCTCAGCTGTTTGCATGGCTGGCTCACAGCAACTGCAACACTCCCAGCTGGCTTGATGTTTGGCCTACAGAAATGAGTATGTTTCCTAAACTGTCTATTCATTTAACTCTACTTGAAAGGAAGCCTTGATTGTTGCGATAAACCTTTCATTTTCCACTTTTGTCATGTTGGAACTGAAGGGAACCATGAATCAGACTGAGAACACTTAATTGCAGTAATAAGTCCGACTCAGATTCAGCTCGTCAGCTGTGTTTGCTTGCTTGATCTGCTAAGAGATTGTAGTTGAAAGAATAGATTTCCACTCAATGTCTTACAGATCTGTAGATAACTTAATTTTGCTCTAATAGCAAGAAAAACAGGCATACATTCTGGCTTTTGAAAAAGCAGAAAGTGCTTGCAGGTTACCTTTCAGTTGAAACACTAATCTGCCATTCCTCCCCTGAAATCAACATTTGACTTGAAGAAAATAACAGTGGAATTGATCTAAAACTAAGAAATTGGCAATTCCTTTGTCTAAGAAACAGTTCATATATATATATGTGTGTGTATATTAATACATATATACATCAGACCATAGCCTATGACTTGTTTTGATTTTGGAGACACAGGGATTAGTCATTTAAAAAAAAAAAAAAGTTTGATTAAAACTGAGCTGCATTCTTACACATTATTGTTGTTTTTTTTTTTTTTTTTTTTTTTAATTAATGATTACCACGTCATGATTTCCATCCCATCTTACCTTTTTTTGCCCTCTCGGCAGATGGTGTCCACCAAGGAACGGGTGAAGGAGCTCCATCAACAGTACAAAGAGGCCAGTGAAGTCAAACCACCCAGGGATATCACGGCCGAGTTCCTGGTGAAGAGCAAGCACCGAGATCTCACCGCACTCTGCAAAGTGAGCCCAAACCTGTCACAAAAAAACTCACCAGTCATTGAGAAAATATAGTTACAATGAGATTGTTGACATGTAAAAATGTCTGCCCAAAGAATTTTCATGCAGTGCTACCTAAGTAAAGCAGACAGCCTATGTTTAAAAGGTTTAATGCATCAGAATGATGTATTATTAGTGTGATGGACGCTGTTTTATTTCTGGTGTGGATCAGTCCCCTCCAGTACTGCTATATGCGTATTTTAGTGGGTTTGAACACAGCTGGTGTCTGCTGTGGATTTGTCTGGTAACCATCTGCTGCCTGAGAAACCACATCAAGGCACTTAATCTCAGTTGGTCTGTCTATATATTTGGTTTTATATATACAAATATATTAACAATGACTGTGGGCATTTGGCTGCTGTATGTGATATGCACGGCCACACCAAATAAACAAGATTGCAAGGCCAGCAGAGCAACGGCTGCGTCAGGATTTTTTTCTTTTTTTTTTTTAATGATATCCCAGGTTAGCCCTCAGCCTGAAGGCATCATTAAGATGTTACAGTTTTGAAACTTGACTTGGTGGAGTGTGGGTCGGGGCCGGGCCTCGTAGGTGGCATCAGCTAACTCACTTTCTGTTGTGGTGAAATGACGAATGGGTTGAGTCAGCCCTTTCTGTCAAACTCTGTTGTCCTGTTCACATGACCTGAAAACCTCTGGGTGTGGACTGCATTCACACACATAACCCTTTTCCTACCTGGACACACCTACGGATTCACTAAGAAATATATATTTGGAGAATTGCTGATGATATAAAGTGATGATAGATATCTAGGATGGTATGCACTTTGAAAGTTAAGATAAATGTTTTTATATTAAAAAGTCTATTTAAAGAAAAAGTGGTGTTAATGGTTTCAAAGGAAAATACACACAAATGTAGATTATATTAGTGTGTTGGTGGTTTGGGTTTTCTTTGCGTAAACCTCTTGTCAACTTCTCGTATGTTCACTCTGTGTCTGCGCAGGAGTACGATGAGCTAGTGGAGATGCAGGTCAAGCTGGAGGAGAAGCTGCAGGAGTTGGAGGCCAATCCGCCCAGGTAAATCCAAAACTTCAGATCTGTACTATTTAAAAACCTAGATTGCTATTTGTTGTTGTTATTTGTCAAAATAGAGCAGATTTTGCTATAAAAAAGAATGTGCTGAATTTCTGCAGCCCTGAGCAACCCTTTTTTTTTTTCTCGCCCCATCCTAGTTTCCAGTAAATGTAATGCATGCACATTATGTATAATTACCTCCACAGCACCTCTGCTTTCAACCTGCTTTTTTGGTAAACTTGTTATTTTTAGCTGCTGGGGAAATAGATTTATGTATCTAATATTGTCCAGCTGAGAAATTTTACCCTGAAATTTTTGTTGAGGCTTTAATATACCATAATTTTCAGACTGTTTGGCGCACCTAAAAATAAGCCGCACTCACAAGATTTGCAAACGAAAAAAAAAATGTAGGTAGATATAAAGGCTGCTCTTGTCTATGAGCCGCAAGTGTCCATTTATAACTTAAGATATTGAAACACAAAGATTTTTTTTTTTTAACTTTCATCTTAATACGTGCTGTAAATGCTTTTTTCTGAACAGTGCCTGTAACACATCTGGTTTAAAAAAAAAAAAAACACAGTAGCCTACCAGGAAAAAGTCACAGATGGTTATCTTCATCCTGTATCTACCAAAATCATTGAAGTCGTTTTCTTCAATGTTGTAATTAAACAGCCTCAGAATTCCTCCGTGACACACTTCCTTATTCTCTCTTATGTTGTCGCTCTCAATATCACATGTGTAAACCACACACGTGTGTTCTGTAGTGTCGATGTGTAATTTCATTGATCCGATGTGACGTGGCTATATATTTAGTGACATGAAACTCATTAGCCTGTTTAAGTTCCAGTGTTCAAAGCGTGTGGAAAAAAGTAGCTGCTAATAGTCTGGAAGTTACGGTATTATTTATTTGGCAGATACTGATGGTCAAAATAATCAAGGTGTTACTGTTCACAGTTGTTAGCAATTTTAATTATACTCTTGATTAATCAGTAGATAACCGTACAAATACCTAGCCATCAGTCGCAAGCTTTGGATTGAGATAGATTTAACTCATGTAGAAATGTTTAGCGTTGTTTGTCTCAACTGAGTCCACTGTTATATGCTGTCAGTTTCAAGATGCGATTGTATTTTTCCTCCTTTCTCCTCACTCTAGCTGGTGTTTGTCTGTCTGTATTTATTTTAGAATATAAAATGTGTCACCGTCTTTCTCCCTCTCCCGCAGCGATGTTTATCTATCATCCAGGGACAGGCAGATCCTAGACTGGCACTTTGCTAACTTGGAGTTTGCCAATGCTACACCCCTCTCCACCCTTTCACTTAAGCATTGGGACCAGGTAGGCGTGTGCATCACCATGCCACTCTGGCAATAATGTTACGTAACCGAGAACCTCAGGCCTGGGTTTTTTTTTTTTTTTTAAGGTGCAGGAGGCTTATTTTTAAACATGAGCGCTCCCTTCTTTTACATAACCAGTTGGATGGAGAGCAGCCTGGTGACATATTTATTAATTGATTCATAGGATGATGACTTTGAGTTCACCGGAAGCCACCTGACAGTAAGGAATGGTTACTCGTGTGTGCCTGTGGCTCTGGCTGAGGGCCTGGATATTAAACTGAACACAGCAGTGCGGCAGGTCCGATACACGGCCTCTGGTATGTGCACTCTGCGTCTGTGTGTGGGTGTGTGGCTTCCATAGAGGATTATACAAAGTCCATTAACTAGCTATTTGTCTGTTTACTCTCCAGGCTGCGAGGTGATTGCCGTCAACACTCGCTCCACAACCCAGACATTCATCTATAAGTGCGATGCTGTGCTGTGCACCTTGCCACTGGGGGTGTTGAAGCAGCAACCGCCTGCCGTGCAATTCGTCCCGCCGCTGCCCGAATGGAAGACTGCCGCTATACAGAGGATGGGCTTCGGCAATCTCAACAAGGTAGGGATGTAAACGAGCATACGTTGACAAACAGTGACCGGCGAACCCTTGTTCCCAGCAGGATACTACGTGAAACCGACTGTGCCTGTGCGTTTGTGCACAGTCCAGCAAACACCAAGTCTTGACAAGCACACCTCAGCTTTTAAATCATAGTGCGTTTCCTGCAGCACAGAGGATTCAGTTCCTTTGGGAGCCCTCCTGCTACTTTTACTGCCGCAGTCTCCTTACGTTGGCAACTTGACCTTCAAGTGAGAGGGCTCATCCAGCCAAACAACCATGAGCATTCAGAATTTGATTGCTTTCCCTGCAGGGTTATATATCATTATCCATTAGGTATAATGGGTGCTGGTGAGTATCCCTGCTGTAATTATGCAGACACCCACAATATTTTTTTCTTTTTTCCCCCAAACATGTTGGACTTACCTCATTGTAGTTCTACTACCCGAGGGAGGAAGTCAAAGCGTCTTTGAGGCTTCTTTCTAAAGAAAGATGCTTGTCTCTTGCGTGTAAATGAGAGAGGACTCACGCTGCGTCACTCCACTCAACAGTTCTGCACTCTGTTGCCAGGCCTCGTCTGCAGCACAGGAGTTTTTCGTACCAATTCTGATGCAGCAATGTGGAGGATAGAATACTGCATTATTATGCAATCCCAGCTGCTGCTTACATTTCATTGCCAACAGAGGGAGCTCTACCGGCCACAATTTCATTGTCAGTGAAAATCAGTGCTGAACTTCAGACACATCCCGCGTCATTGAGTATCTAATTTACGTGTGCGTGTGTGTGTGTGTTTCACCCTGCCTGAAGGTGGTGCTGTGTTTCGACCGAGTCTTCTGGGATCCCAGTGTCAACCTGTTCGGTCACGTTGGCTCGACCACAGCGAGTCGAGGGGAACTCTTCCTCTTCTGGAACCTTTATAAAGGTAACAAGAAAGTCGGTGTTATCATCCTTCCCATTTCACTTGTGAAACCTTTCGAAGACCGTGATTATTTAATAGTTAATCGGCCATATCTATACATGCATAATCGCTACATCACATCCTCGTGACAAAATTGTACTTATTTTTCCCCCATGTCAGCCCCGATCCTCCTGGCTCTGATGGCCGGTGAGGCTGCTGGCATCATGGAGAACATCAGTGATGATGTCATTGTGGGACGCTGCCTCGCCATTCTTAAAGGAATATTTGGGAGCGGTGCCGTACCACAGGTTCGCTAGATTGTCTTATCACTTACCGGGGTATTGTGCCGGGTTATTAGTCCGTGTTCCTTCATCTTGATCTTTTGATGCCATGATGAATTTAAACATTCTAAAACGTAATAGTCATGTATCAATGCCACGTGGACAGAAACGTGCAGGGCATAAATAATGACTTTAGTCCGAAGCTGCAGGTTGAGAAGTGTTTGTGTCACATTACCTCAAACTCCCCATTCCACCAAGTTAATTCCTCCTAAAAAGGTTTTTTTTTTGTTTGTTTTCAATCCTCAGTATCACATAGTTGGCATTTTTGTTAAATCTTGTAAATGCAATCATTAGGGTTTTATGGTTTTTCCAATACTTAGAAGGGAAATCAGGCTTCCCACGTGTCCTGGAAACCTGGAGAACTTGAAAAAACACATGTAGCTGAGAGAAAAATGCAAAATGTCGAGTAAAACAATTAACACATTTATTTCACACGTACATGACAATAACCCGAACCTTTAGTTAAAAATGACATAGAAATTGATTGACAAGCACAACACAAGTTGTAGAAAATTAGAGATTTTTTTTTAAATGGAGTAATGGAGTTTTACATTTGAGATGCCTTTTTTTTTTTCACCTAAATCATATGCCAGAGAGGAAAATATCACCAGCCTCTTTGTGGGTTTGAACAAGAAAAATGTTTGTCTATTCTAGCACCTTGTTAATTCCGCATACCATTCAGTGCAGAACAACGGGATTAAATAGATACAAATTCCTCCATTGAGCTCCAAATACCAAGGAGATATCGTCCATCTGTCATAGGGGGTGACTGAGTATGGGATCAACTCAAAACGTGTGGTGCAGTTGTGAAATAACATCAGAGTACCCAACAGTCTTTTCACGCGTTGTCGTTTATCATCCCGGCAGCCAAAGGAAACCGTGGTGACTCGCTGGCGTGCGGACCCCTGGGCAAGAGGCTCCTACTCTTATGTGGCCGCAGGCTCTTCGGGAAACGACTACGACCTCATGGCCCAGCCTATCACACCTGGACCTGCCATACCAGGAGCTTCTCAGGTGAGAGTGCAAGAGAACGCCAATGTGGGGTCTTTGTCGGCGTGTTGATTCACGTGTCGGTCGATGATGTCTTTGAATGACTCGGTAAACACTGATCTCCTCCCTGTCAGCCCGTTCCTCGACTGTTCTTCGCCGGGGAGCACACCATCAGGAATTATCCTGCGACAGTCCACGGCGCCCTGCTCAGCGGGCTCCGCGAGGCAGGACGCATCGCAGATCAGTTCCTGGGCGCCATGTACACGCTGCCCAGACAGGCCACTCCCACCGCTGCCAGCAATCCTCAGCAGGCGCAGCCCACTCCCAGTGTATGAACCTTAAGTTCTTGCCAACTCAGGACTGTCAGGCTAATATTGCAGTTGGAGGAGAAATCAACCATACGCTGATGTGGTTAGATTTCGTAATTCCCTCAAAAACTTTGCCTTTCCAACTAAAAGTGACTTTTCTATTGTCAGCTGAAGTACTAGATTCTATTAGTTTAAATGCAACTGTGTGTTTACCTACATTTAACTAATAGTTCGATGTATCATCTACGAAGACTGGCAGGTAGTTCCAAATGTATTACATTATAATGTAATTTATTTCTCCCTAAATGTGACTGTCTGGTCTTTAAAATGAAAAAAAAAAAAAAAGGAAAGCATGATATTTCTTTTGAATATTTCAGTGTTTGTTTTCAGAACCTGGTCTATTTATGAGCATCCTGTCTAAAATGGCTGAATAGGGTTTGACTCGGCAAGGAACCAGATTTTAAAAAAGGCAGATGACCAATAAAGTAGCACCGTCTTGATCCACTAAAACTCTTGCTTTTCCAAGCACACGTTCTCTCCCACCGGTGTCGTTTCAGAGGCCTTGTCTTCTTCCTCTTACCCAAAACACCACCACTTCGTCAGCCTGATAGTTGTCATATAGGTTGCAGAGTTTAGTATAGCTAGTATTAAGCTAAAAGATATATTGAAACAATTGAATGTTTTGTTTTCCATAACAGTTAAAGTATTTTATTATGGTTGTTGTTACTTTTTTTACATTGTGATTTGTTTTGTTATTAAAAGACACAAAAGTGCAACTTAAAAACAATGGTCTCTCTTCATTAAGACATTAATGAGTGCGCGTGTGTGTGTGTGTGTGTGTGTGTGTGTGTGTGTGTGTGCGTGCTGTCACCTGTAACTGAGCGCTGTTTGTGAAAACATTGAGTATCATGGCCGCTCCTGCTCTGACCTCCCTGTGATGCTTCCTCGTTGTAGGTCTGGCTGCTTCTCAGAGGCTGTGGAACTCCGTGTGTGTGTGTGTGTATGTGTGTGTGTGTGTGAGTGAGTGAGGGAGAGATGAGGGTCTCTGGCAGCGGCCCCACATAATGGGGGATCTGATGAATGAAGGGGGAGATTAAAATGGTCAACCGTGAGCTATGAGCCTCTCTGTGGGATTGTTTCAGGGCTCTGTGCCCCTCTGTTTCCATGCACTCCCGGCGTCACAGGCCTTGTTTTCCCCCGGAGCTGCGGTTATTATCATCGTGACCAAAGGAGATGTTTGATGTAACAACAGTAATTCGAGCTGGGGTTTTGGACTGCGTCGCTTGGATATTTCACCTCCTCTGTTGGCTCGGAGCGGCTTGTAACTGTCGACCAGGGTAGCTATTTTTCATAATAGCCCAGAGCCCACATCAACTGATTACTTGAGAAGGAGAGCGAGACACAAAGTCAGATAGGGAGTTATAAAAGTCTCCTGAATGTAAGACCGCGGCGTGTCTGAGCACATCTGCTGTAGCAGGCGTGCGGTTTATAGGTGTGGGGTGGAATGCGCTCTCCAGCAGGCACAAACAACTCCCACATACTTGAATGGGTACACTGGACATTACCCATATACTCCTAGCCAAATACGAGATTAAGGCAGGAATTTTGTATTTTGTGTATAATAACACAGCTCGGTCAACCTCAAGAACCCTACTATGTAACGAGAAGGCAGTCCAAGGAGGAAGAAGTTTTTATGTGGAAGCCCTGACAACAGTTGGGGTAGCTAAAATATTAGTTTTTCCTGCAGTTTTTCAAAAGTACCTGTGGCATCAGCATGCCGGCAGCATCAGGACCGCAGTTCTAGGACTCTGTCCTGTTGAAAGAAGATCACCCTTCTTTGCCATTAGCTGGATTGACCTGAATGGAAAAATACGATAGATTTGTGACACGTCGATAGGAGTCCTCGCCTGGCAAGTCATCGTGCCAGGTGATGTTACTTTATATTCCAGTGTGTTCGGTTGTGAACAGTGAAAACACACCCTCTGGCAATACCAGGGGAAGATTTAGGGAAACATAATTTTTTTTTTTTTTTTTGCTAAATTAGCCAAATTTATTTAAAGTTGCACAACTCATCAGTCAAGAATATATCAACATGTGATAAATAAATAACATTCCCTTGTTGTCCCCCTAAAAAGGCTGTTTTTTTTAGATATCCTCTTTCTATTTTACCTGTAACATTTATAATTCAATGGCAGATTTACTTGCCCCCACATGGCCATTATTTAATCAACATCACATTGATGATAGTAATTCATTCATTCCTATCCCAGTCGCTGGGCGAGAAGGCCTTCTTGCTGTGAAGCAGAAGTGCTAAATGCCGCACCACCCATTCGTGGCAGTAACATGTCAAATAATTACATTTTCAAATATTTCTAAGCCGTGGTACTTTCCTTCCATTCAGCATCAGTTACAGTAATCGTCCCTATCGTCCATCCTACGAACACCCAGGAATAGGTAACTGGGGTGCTAAAAATCAGAATGGTCCCTTCAAGATTCACTAAGATAAGGTTAGGTGTTGAACCCTGGTCCTCCTTGCGGCTCCTCCCGCCAGCGGAGGCGCCACTGAGCCACATCCACGCTTGACTTGTCAGCACTAATTCAGGTCAGGCTGCAGAGGCTCAGAAGTACCAGGATCTGAGCAGGCACCAGTGTATCAGGCGGGGCAGCACCTCCCTGAAACCGGAATGGGGGTCAGATTAACGCACACATCCCACACTTAACCCTTGAAATCCATTTCCTGCCTAATTCCTGTATTATATTATCCGTTAATGCTTCAATTCTCACTGCGAGCATCCCCTGACGCCGAGGAGGCGCAGGTGTTGCTGACAGTGTTAAATACTGGATGTTAATTCAATCCGTGACACCTGGCGCTTCTGCTGCTCCTGCTGAGGCCCGGTGGAAACATCCTTTGCATTCTTAAACTTATCCTTTGACGGGGTTTCATGTTTCATCCAACACTTGCAATTCACATCAGCCAGTTACAGTGAGGCTATGGGATTTATAAAATTAAATGGGTTCTTTTATTTCAAAACTTTATTCAAAATTCCTGAATAAAGGTCTGATTTGGACATCACACGCGTATGACAAGGCTCTCAATCATCAAAATCACAAAATCCAATCTCAAAGCAATTACTGTGTACGAAAATGTTGATGAAATTGTGTAAAAAAAAAAAAAAAAAAACTTTCTGTGACTATAATTCGGATGTTTTTTTTTGGCCAAGAATTTCAATAAGAAAATAAACTTTTGCTGCATTCATCTGAGGATAACATTAACATTTTAATGACTTCTTAATATTTCCGGTGTAGATACAACCGCAATCCTCAAAGGGAGAATTAAAATCAACCGAATATTCTTTGGCTGACATTGTATAGGTGGTTATTCCCGTATTACACAAATGGCAGGAACCCTTTTGGGAAGTTCAAAGAATGATATAATCTAAATAAAGCCATTAGATTATGGTTTAATCCAGAGGTGTGACTTAGCTCTGGAAAATCTGGGTCTCTCAGTTTATTGATAGAAGTCTTTAGAAAGAAAGATAAAAAGCAGGAGGCTGCGACGGGCCCATACCTGCCCGGCCCCGGAGAGGGAGACGCAGGGAAACCGACCAGGCGGCTGGGAACCCAAGCGGATTAATGAAAAATCAAAATGTTAAATCACATGAAAAAAATCAAGGTGCAAAATGAGCAACACTGACTTGAATGAAAATGAACAGGCCGCCATCAGGCAGCAATCCTATGGCCGAATGTGAAAAAATATAAATCTCCCTGCGCAAAGAAATAATGAGGCGTAGCTTTTTAAAGAGGTTGTGTTTGCTGACTTTGCATTCCACTACAGCTTGCGGTTTGCTTCAAATATACCTTGCTTGCCCTCCTGCTTACACACACACACACACATACACACAGGCAGTTCTATGGTGGATCAACACTGATAACATCCAGTGTCAACCATTAAATATCATTGAAGTTAAATACACAGATAAATATATACTGTTATATTAACCATTATATTATTTAAGTTTTTGAATCTCTTGTTCCTCATAGAAAAGTGCACAAAATGTCAGCAGCTATCACCATTATCCTAGATGTTGGAAGACGAGAGCGAAAATGAGATACGAGTTTGATGTTCAAGAAGTTGGGAAAGCGGTCCAGAAACACAGGAGGGGGATACAAATAAAAATGGGAAATTGTCAGTGGGCGTTTAAATATATACCGCTCAAAAAAATAAAGGGAACACTTGAACAACACAATGTAACTCCAAGTCAGTCACACTTCTGTGAAATCATAGTGTCCACTCAGGAAGCAACACAGATTCATTTTGTCTTGTTTTAAGGACATTACATCAAAGTTGGATCAGCCCGGAGTTTGTTTTTACACTTTAATTTTGAGTGTGATTCCTAATCCAGACCTCCATTGGTTGATACAATCGATTTCCATTGATCATTTTTGTGTGATTTTGTTGTCAGCACATTCAACTGTGTAAAGAGCAAAGTATTTCATAAGAATATTTCATTCATTTAGATCTAGGATGTGTTTTTCAAGTGTTCCCTTTATTTTTTTGAGCAGTGTATATTGTTTGGAAAGTGATTAACATTTAAGCTGGTCACTGCCGCATGATATTATAGTAGCTTTTTGTCTGTTGTAATCCAATTCTTGTAATCCAAGCCTCATCCGAGAGACTCCTTCAGTCATTTTCTATATTGTTCGGTGTTCATCGACTTGAACTCAGTATATCTGAAGCTTTGATTAACGCATATTTATTTCTCTTTCTTCATCATGGCATGATGACAAAGGTAAAAATCAATGCACGTGTATGTTTGGATTTTCCTCAAACACACACACCGACGAGATCCGATATGGAGACGTGTTACAAATACGTTATTTTTTTATTGATTTTTTTTATTAGAATACATACGGTCTGCTGTACAGTTGGCAGCTTCAAGAGACCTACATGCAGAGTGCGCCGGCCACAGTAATGTTAAAACATGCACAATGTATTAAGCCTAAAAAAAAAAAAAAAACAAACGACACAAAAAGCCTATCCTCTTCTTCCAACTCATGTTGCTGTCAAACAGACAACGATAATAAATCATAAAACCCTTTTGATTTGATTTTGTTCCATACATGTTTGTGATTGACACAGCTGTCCGCCCGTCTCCTTCGGCACATACAATGAATTTATTCTCAGAGGATTCTACGCGCCCCCCTCGGGTGTGAACACACAGGCCTGGAGATCTTATGTCCGAGCCGTTACATGCTTTTTTTTTTTTTTCTTTTAAATCCTACAAGATTATTTTTTTTCTGGATTCCGCGCGTGCGTGCTTATATACATGTGTGTTTGTGCATCTGGCGGCTCGCACGCTTCTTTCTTTGGCAGTGCTTACAAACATACAGCACGGAGGATGTACAAACCCTGAATATATGAGCGAGGGGGTGCAAAGAGCGAGAGGAAGAGGCCGGAGCGCCGAGCCATCTCCCCCCCAGATAACGCATGGCGAAGAGCTCAGTGACTGCGGCCCCGCTCGTCTCTGATGAAATGCACATAGCGCTCATACTTCACTGGCTATGACACAAGCCTGGCCCCGCTCTTGCTCTCCGATGGCCTCCCTCTGATCCACGTTGTGTCATCATGTATCCAGGTTTTGAGAAATGTCATTTTAAAATAACAAAAACCACATACAGGAAGAGATACTCTCCAGGAGTGTAATAACACAGAGGAAGATACATTATCTTGCAAAAAAAAAAAAACAAACAAAAAAAAAAAAAACAAATCTTAAAATCAAAATGGACAAATAATATATTTCAATAAGGCCCACTTTACAAAATTACAAGATTTTCCTTAAATAAAATCTATCAGATATAACTTCCAAAATAAGACATCTTTTGTTTAACAAAGAAATAAAACACAGATAAGCAGAAATCAAACAAAAAAAAACCTCAAATCCAATATTCCCCTGTCAGTATCTTGGAGAAAGGGTATTTGACCGGGGAAACACTGGCACCGTCCGCCACTGTAAACTGGAGGGGACAGTGGAATGATTTTGGCACAATGTTACAAGGCTGAGACGGAGGCACGGCACACGCCGGCCTCCGGACGTACAGCTGAAATGCGAACCGGACTCGCAGCGCCGAACTCCCACCAATGACGTCTCATGATCCGCTGAAATGATACTTAAACAGTTTCTCTAACCTCGCTGGTGCAAATAAACACACATCCGACTGTTACATTCAGCACACGGCTACTGAGTTGAGGGTACGAACTCCGGGACATGAAACATTTTGACAAAGGGGAATAAGGGGGCATTAGTCGTTTGAGGTCCTGAAGTTAAGTGCTGGTTAAGTGCAGATTACAGTCTATGCCACCCAATGACACCATGACCCTGGTTTCACAATAGAGGCCTTTGAGGACAATAGCCTGCTCACTGCCCCAGAGCCATTTATGCCTTGCCACTCCAATCTCCACTAAGTACATTCTAGTCTACTTTATAAAACGGGGTGGGCTGGGGGGGGGGATAATTACTTGAAAATAATGGCTGTTTATACATAAAACACCAGAACATAAGGGGATTTTTCTATTAACTCTTCAGCTGGAATAGGAAAGTGGGGGGTTTTCTTGACAAGATCCTCCGACGGCAATCGGAGCTTCTCACATTTAACGAATGCTTTTTACGAAAGCGCTGTTCGTCCACAGATGAGAAGAACTGACCGTCGCCACCCCGCGGCGAAACCCCCGCCTGGAGCCATCCGCGCCGCAGCCCCAGGTGACCCGTCGATACATTCCGTCCTGTCAACACCGCACATGCTTTCGTCGCTGGGAGCAACGGAAAATGCTTGTAATGTGTGAGCGCATCCCGCAAAACGCATCTCCGAACAATGTTTCCAGCCAAGGTGGAGGTCTCGTTCTCGCCAGCAGTCCAGCTGGGCGGGGGAGGGGGAGGAGGAGACTCCACGGCCCCGAAAGGAAGAAAGGGGATGTGCGTAGCACAGGATGGTTTTAAACTTTGTACTTTGAGAAGCCCCGCTTTCCTTGAACATATCATAAAACCGGGGTCTCCGTGGGACCCTCCGTTCTGGTACAGGGAGGTTTTAAGAGGGGACGTTGCGGACGAGCAGATTATTTATTGGGCGGAGTAAAGCGGTGGGGGGGGGGTGAGGGGGAGCAGAAATCCTGACCTCCACAATGATGTCAGCCTTGAATACTAAAAAAATACACAACCCAAACATTTCCACACCTGCGTGCCAACTCTGATTCAGCACCATCAGAACACCAGTTCGTGTGTCAAGCTTTAAACCTGGCCTACGTATTAATAACCCACTTGGACACCCAATGTGCGCAGCGCCTGGCATGAGCAGATATGTGACACCCTCCTCAATTTAATAACCCCGCAGCGGACGTCACTGCCGAGCTGCCCGTCTTCCTGGCTCCTGTATTTTGATGCCCTGAGTCGAGAGATAAAGACAAGATTAGATGCAGCCCTGACCTCTGACCTTTCAGCTACCTGGAGAACTGCCACCATCATCCAATGACGGCTCACTTGTCTTGATTAAAACAACTCTCTGGACTGACAAAACACACACACACACACACACACACGCACACACGGACTGCAGTTTCCCCTTTCCATGGGAATCCGGGGCGGATGCAGAGAAACGGAGTAAGGGAGGACAATCGGCCTTTCTGAAATACGAAAAGGAAAACTGGAATCGGTTGAAAAGATGGCGTTCTCTCGGGGTAAATGAGAGCGGTGGCAGAAACAATAACAGAGAAGGCTCTGAGAGAGAGCATAGAAGGACTATATGATCAAGTCCTGGCGTGGGCACTGAGAACTGGGAACGGCCTGGTTTTTCTCAATCATAAAGCCATGAAGAGGCCACATGGCAGTCCTCTCCGAGGCTGCTCTGCACCCTGTGACTCGGACACAAATCCAGAGGACAAGGCTTTTTGGGCGGTGCGGTCTATACTCTTTTAAAAGGGTACTTTGAAGCTGGCTTCAAAATGGGGAGGGAAAAAAAAAAAAAGCTGTGTTTTGACATACATCAGGGAGTCGTTCCCTCTTTTTCCACTCTAACCAAAGCGTTCCATGCAACAATCTCTTGAAGGTAGATGATATAATCAGCATTTAAATACATTTATCTGCTCCAATGACAGACTACGGTTGTGAATTTACTCTATCTTTGTATCTCAAGGCACAATGATCGTAGATATTTCTAGAAAATAGAAGTAACAGGGAAACTGAACATCGGTGATTGCAAGCTCTGAAGGTAAAATTGGAGGAAAACATGACGTCAACTCCATGTTTGTTTTGTTTTTTTGTACGGATAAAACTGACTGCATATAATCTCTTCGTCGAACAAACAGTGAAATGACGCAGCGGCGACCTGCTCAAAGAAACCTGTATATACATGAAGACTTATAAATATGAGAGCTAAACGTCCACCGGTAAAGTGATGAAAGCATTCTCGCCTGCCTTCCCAGCAGGGTCCGACTTGACAGCATTGAAAATCCAAAACAGCAGAAGAACCAGATAAGAGTTCTCCGGCAGAAGCAGACAGTTTGTGATCTGCTCAGAAGTACTAAGACCAAAGTCCTGCTGAATTGACGTGTCAAGCCGCTCGGTAATGGGTCGTTCACAGCTGCATTTCTTGGCAACATTCCTCCATTTCCTCGTCGGCTTAATGCCCAACGTACTGCAGTGAATCTTCTGGGTTCTACTTCAAATCTATCTACAGAGTCTTACCAAATAATGCTGAGGTTTCCGTCACAGGTCTGCACCAGATTTAATCTCATTTTGTGACTAAATATTTTTTAATGCTGCCCCCCCCACCAATGACAGATTGCTATTATACCAACGGTCAGTGTGACATTGCACAAAGTAACAAAATAACTATAGAAATGAGAAATGGGAGATAAATGAGGCGATTCGCACAGCGAACCCAGTCACATACAAGCTGGACTATCAGTTCCTTGTGGTTAAAAGTCCCCCCCAATGACAGGCAGGCGTGAACACAGTATTTGCAGCAGCAGTGAAAATGTCAGCCCCTCCAGGCCAGACTTGCTGGTAATCCAAAGTCCAATGTTCAGTTTAAACACAAACTCCTCTCGATATGCTTGAATTAGGACACTTGCAGTGGAATTAAAACAAAGCACTGTGGAAACTGTATCACTGTTTGAAATTATAAACATCACCCTCTCTTCCCCCCGATCTTTCCTACATGTGCATCGTATTTGATTGCGTGCAAACTACGTCTTTATGTCAGAAAGGGAGAAACAATGGAGAACAGGATACGAATTACAAATGATTGTAATCTGTACGCATTGGTTTTTTGAGTGTGTCGAAATAGGACGGTTCTGCAGCTCATTTTAAGTGTGCAGAAACAGTCGCGACATTCTAAGTGCTCTTCATTCATTTCAAGATGTAACACCAAATGACACCCAGTCTGAGGCCCATACAAGCCTGGACGCATGAACACGACTATAATCGAAAGCTAATGGTAAAAAGTTGCACGTGTTTGCCTGGCAGATTTCATTCCAGCCAGTAAGAGCGTCTCAAGAAGACATCAATGCCAAGCTAATATCTGGTCATTTACTTCCTACTTATTTTTTTTGGTCACATCAAAATAAATACGTGATCCTTTTGAGATGAAGATGCATCGTTGATTATCAGGTAGGGGCTCACTGATCGGGAAAAGGTGGATATTCAGGTTCGATGCAGAAGCGACATTATCCGGCTGCGATCGGGGTGGTCCTCTGAGGAAGGCGTCCTCATCGTTCGAGTCCCCCGTCCTCTTCATTCCCTCTCTGGCACGTAGGACATCTCCGACCGTCTCCAGCATGCCAGCCTCTCCCTTGTCAAGGTCCATGATTACACTATAATACATCTGATGTGAGAAGCAGAAGAGGATACATAGGCTGGTGAGGCAATGCTCGTTTTTGCCTGGATAAGGAAAAAGAAGGGAAGAGCGGTTTCCGCTCAAGAGTTCGATATCAAGCAGCCAGCTGTGTTCTGCTGGAGATGCTGGAGTCATCGGGTGATGGGAAGCTGGCGTGAGGCCCTCATCTGCCAATGAGGGTGATGTGGGAGTCCTGTAAAAGACGAAAATGATGATTGGATCAATCATCAGCTTCTACTGTCAGATTTTACAATTCCGAATACAATGCAATAATCTAAATAGATACAGAGCGATTTCTCGACTCTGTCATCGGCAGATATGTATCAGATGATAAGTTGAAAATTCCTTTTTTTTTCCTTATTTTAGACACAATACTGATCTTGGAAGGTGCCTTGTCACAAAACATTTAACCTTATGCCCTTATACTGCATGCATGGGCCCACTGATATACGAGTGGGTTTAGAGTACCAAGCTATATTCTAAAAGACAAACATTACTTGAGTGTCAATGTCTGTAGGAAAGAAAAAGATGGGAAGTGCTGAAAGTCATCTCATTTTCCTTTGGGCTGCTCCCTTCAGGAGGCGCCACAGCCAATCAACTTCTTCCATCTGACGCGATTCCTCTGTATCCTCTTTTCTCACTTCCTGTCCTCTTTCCCTCCATCCATAAATCTACTCTCTGGTCTTCCTCTAAGCCTTCTGCCTGGCAGTTCCAACCTCAGCATCCTTCTGCTCAGATCTTCACAATCCCTCCTCTGCATGTCCATAACATCGCAGTCTAACTTGATCTCCAGAACATCTCACGTGTGTTGCCTTGTAGCTCGTGTCCTGAACATTACTGGAGAATTTCCTTCCTATCTGAAAAGGACTGTCAAGACTATAAACTCAAAAAGTCTTGACGACATTTCTGTTGTGAGAGAATATACAATCCCGAGGGGTCAAATTTTAAATCTATATAGACAGGGACATTGAATAGTGAGAAGAAGAAAACGGACAACTACATTCCAGCCTATTTTGGCTACATTTGAAGGAAATGTTTGTTAATACCTGTGAGAAATCCTTAAAAAAAAAAAAAAAAAAAAATCTCTTCAAAAGGAGATTTGAATGCTTACCAGGAAGCCCTGATTCTCTGGTCATCTGTTTTCAATGATAAACACTGAATTACAGACAAATGCATTGTATCAGTGGATCCAAATCCTGTGGTTTATGGTCTGGTTTAGCTCTGGCAAGATTTAATGACAATCCATTTTCACTTTGGCTTGGATGAGGTCGGTGAGGATGTGCCACCACCTCCTCCCTGGACTGGATGGGAGAAAATTCTCCCTGAACATGGAAAGAATATCAACACTGCAGCAACAGGCTAACAGTAAAGATTTGTTTCCTGAAAAGGCACCGTGGAGTCTGGAGCTGGTTTGGTTTTGCAGAGTTTGACAATGAACAAACCCTCTCTCCTCAGTTAAGATTGTCAAAAATCAGAAGAACAGTAACCAGTAGCAGTAGGAAGGAATGGACTCTTATAGTTTCAGCATCTGACACTAGCTGAAACCAGGTGACTGCTAAATCCTGCAACTTGTTTTTTTTTTTGGGACGATGAAGCTTATACAATAATGTGTTGGTCGTAATGTGCCTCAACCACTTACACTGAAGTTTTTTACATTCATCCATTCATCCGTTCTCTATACCGTTTATCCGGCACTCAGGGTCATGGGTGGTCTGGAGCCCAGCTGTCATTGGGCAAGAGCCGGGATCAGGATCACTTACTGTATATAGAGGTAAACAACCATTCACTCTCTCATCCAGGCGTCTGGGAAATTTAGTGTCTCCAATTCACCTTCTGCACGTATTTGGATCGAGATTTAGATTTAGAATCAATTTAATAAACATACAAACATGTGTACACACACACACACACACACACACACACACACACACACAATGGAGAGAACAAATATTTGATACACTGCTGAATTTCAGCTTTTCCCACTTGCAAAGCATGTAGAGGTCTACAATTTTTATCATAGGTACTCTTCAACTGTGAATGACGGAATCTAAAACAAAAATCTAGAAAAACACATTGTATGATTTTTAAGTAATTTATTTGCTAAGAGAACTTTACATGCTTTGCAAGAGGGAAAAGCTGAAAAATCAGTGGTCTATCAAATACTTGCTCTCCCCACTGTACACATTACATACATACATACATACATACATACATACATGTGTTAAGCGATTAAGAAGAAAATATCACTACCTGTTCAGAAATACTTCTCGGATCTATTTGATCTAGTGGTATTCAGACTGCCGGTGGGTCCATGGCCGGCTCCCTGCACCACTCTTTGTCTCAGACCTGGCAGCCGAACCTTGACCTCGACTGGACCACATCTCACTTCTGGCTCCCGCCGTTTTGGACGCCCAGTCATAGGAGCTCCCCGGGTGTTGTGAGTTGCTGCTTGACGTCTGCTGTCTCCAGGAGGCCGGACTATGGGTGGCATTCAGGCTGGGCTCTACACTATCAGCTCCCTGCAGGCGTTTGAACATGATACAAAGAAAAGTATCCACGGCTTAATTGTTAGATCCTGATGGCTTATGTTTTATAGCTGGAATACTGTATCTGGTCAGAAACATTACAACAGTTCATTCAATAAAACACATAATTGTGTGTAGGAGCTTGCGGCATTTTGTTTGGTGGGTTTGGGGCCTTGTTTGGGTCTTCCTATTATGCGGGCATTAAGTATACACTGTTTATGTTAACTGGTGTGTGACAAGTAAAGTCTACCATGTGGATTACTGCCAGGAGAAAAATCCCCAACCAAAAACCACAAACATGCCCCCAAGCTGAGAGATTTATAATTTGGTGGCGGCAAAGGCACATCCCCTCTCACAACCTCAGTAACCCCTCTCCAAGAAAGTGAACGTTAGATGACGACGTAGTTCCCAAAACACACCCAAACAGCACCCCACTCCTGTAATTTGAGCTTTAAAAAGTACCATAATTAGTGACATTTGGTGGGTTGGAGTTGGCTTTGGATGCAGTTTTAGAATGCATTCTTGCTAATTGGCTCTAATGGAGCCCTGCTGGACAGCCCGTCTCAGTCTCCACGGGTAACAGACAGGAAATAAGTCACCAGCCAACGCTGCTGAGTAGGTGTGCTCAGTGTGGTCACTTCCTGCCCGAGTCACAGAGGGGAGGAAATGTCAGAGTGGCATATTCTCCATCTATGGTAAAGCGACTGCTCTGGGACCAACCACTTTCGACACATCGCTATGTAGTGTACCTCCGGTGTTCTTGCAAGGCTCGTAGAACGGTCGGCACATTAAACCGCCTTCATGAACAATATATCAGAAACAATATTTCACGGTTCCACTCGAAGCAGGAAAGAAAGATTTGAAAAGCTGTGCGGTTTTAAATATACATAAAAAGCAAGTATGTTTTGAGTGTGCCAGGAGAACTTTTTTTTCCCATGTGGCTGAGAGCTAATTTAAGAAAATATTTGGGCAAGAGAAACAGCAGCCTACAATAAATGCTGTTAAGTAAGTTAATGTGCCACAGCAGCATAAATCTACGGAGAACAGCAACTTCTGCCATCATCACAGACCTGCTCCTGCTCTCACATGAATGCCTTCAGCTCTGAAAACCCACATTTATTGGAGACCGCAATCAGGAGCGGTAAATCATCCCTGGCAACATGGCTTGACGTGATGAGGGAAGAAATGGGGGGCCGCATATGAGCAGTGTTCTTCGCTTGTGATAAGGCCCCAATTCTTGTTGCACCAACATAAAATGTGTTTCACACTTGCATCAACGGAACGCCTTCATTTGTTTCCAAAAGTTCGAGGTCTCGAGATAAACAACCGGAAACACCAGAGAGGCCAGTTTAAAATACAGAATGACGACAAAGAGATTTAATGAGCACAATTCATCAAATCTGAAAAATCAACTCTATCCCTGGATTAAATGGTTCTGTCCTTTGTCTCACGCAAAAATGCTCTTGACACTCCAGTTGAAATCTTGCAGAAAAGTGCAGGTTTATGCTTCATTTGACCTGATGAGGAATTGTTCATTGGTCATGATTTATTCAAAACCACTGTTTTATTGCTTTTCATGGGTTGCTCCTACTTTCTGTTCTTTCTGTTGTCTGACAGAAAACAAGAATCAATCAAACTTAAGCTCAGGGATCCCCCCCCGTGCAGGTCACACCAGGCCAAGAGAAAATAGCTGAACTGCTCTGATCCCACACTTTACCTTTCTGCCACTGGTTTTTGACTCAACATAGGATGTTATGGAATCTCACTCATTTGCCGTATCGGCCCCGCTGTCCTCAGCCAAACATAAGTTCACGGCTCATTCGTGTACAGCATGAGGTTTCCTGCTTCCATAGTGGAAAGGAAGTACTACAATGCAGCTCTGTTCTGTACTCCGCTGCTGGGAGAAAGTGCTACAAAGAGCATTTTAACACTGACCTGTCGGGCACGTTCACGTCTGGAAAAGGTCTGCAAGCCTGTCTTGGACGGAGTCCTGTAAACTCCTCTTGTAACTACTCCTGCTCTATTATCAAAGCAGGCTGTACTTTGGCACAGCGGGGCTTTGAGCAAAAACGTTAATATCGCTATGCAAACATCATCACAATGGAAATGCTAACGTAGTGATGTTTAGCTAAATTAAGTTAATTAATTTACAGTGCACATTAAAAACTGTTGACCAAGGCGCTTAACAGAGACTAAAAACTACAATCAAACAAAATTGGGGGAAGCTGGTAGGTATGGAGATCATTTTGCAGGTATTTCGCTATAAAGTATTGCGCAGATGGTGGTGCTTAATCAAAAAGTTAAGACATCAACCCTCTGGGGGGAAACATATTTCATGGCTGTGTGAATATTTTATGCAAAATTACAAATTTTAAGCTCCTTTTGAACAAATCCATCTAGTACACATGGAAATATTTTCTGAATGAGGAAAAATTCTGCAACGCACAAAGAGTCTCACACTGCCGTGAGAAAAAAAAAAAAAAGAATATTCAGAAGTCTCCGGTTTCAATGTTTGTATTCGAGGCTATTCATTGCCAGACACAAAAACGAAAATGAAGTTTCTCTCCAGCATCAGTTCTTTGATAATTTCTTGGACAGAAAAAAAAAAGTAAAAAAAAATGAAACAAAAATGAATCCTCATCTGAATGAAACTTGCCTAACTGAGGACGATGTAAGTCCTGGTCGTTATGAATATCCAGATAAAATGTAATATCAAACTGGCGAATAGTTGCTCACATGATGAACAGCAAAGCTACAAACTTGGCACACGACAGGCAGCAACAGTTGAGGAGCATCTGGCTGAAAGTAAAATATACGCATATGTCCGTGACATGTTGGATAAATTACATCTCATGAATTTCTTCCTGAGGTGTTGAAAAGGTGAGTCAATCATGAAGTGATCAGGTGACTCCAAGGTAGTTCAAGGACTCGAATGATGTCTCCTTATTGAACGATTAAACTTTACTGTAAGCTGGTTTCTGTTGCACACTCATCGCATGGCAGCTTTAGATGGATGAGGAAAAGAAATTTCGAGATAGAACGGAGAACGTTATTTTCTGCTGTTATTTATGACCATTTATTTATGTAGAATACAGAATAGAATAGAATAGAATACAGTCATTTGGCAGACGCTTTTATCGTGTTATATTATGTCATTTATGAATGAGCATCTGAAACAATAACATCTGGATTCATACCTGCTAATGACGCACCCATTCAAACTTCGTCAGCTGATTAAGACAAGTCACGTTTATCTATCACCAAACAATGTGGCTACATATAAAAGCCTAAAAGCCAGTGACGATTCAACATCCTATCAACCTTTAACACCAAAATCACACACTAATCCTGAACCTCCCACTGTCCTGACTGCAGCTGTATTTATCCAAACCTCCTGGGAATGGATGCAGCTCAGACCACTGAAATGTACTGTAAACACAAGCCAACATTATTGGCCTAGCTAAAAGAAATGGTATAAGACCAATAATGATCTGAAGCATGTTTTTCTTGCACTCTGGCAGTCATCCTTCCTAATTGCTATTCGAATTAAGTGACCGCGCCGTGAATCAAACATCATATTCCCTTGTACCACAAAATCAACTGAAACGGTTTAAGAAATTGCCATAGCCAAGTATGAAAAACTGACCAAAAACTGAAGGAGCAACAACAATGGAGGCAGTTTGTCATTTACTGGTGACTTACCACATCAGAGCAGGGTAGGGACTCCTTTTAAAGGCTAATTAGGAGACAATGAGACTTATGAGCTGAGACAGAAAAGAGACGGTCCCCTTCTCAAAAGTCTATATCAAAAAAGGAAGAGCTGCCATCTATGTGGTGGAAATGAGGTGGGTGCTGACCCGGGCAGAAGGCCTCAAACACCCGGGCCTATTCTTTCAAACCAAGATTTTAATGACGGATAAAAATACGAGGAGGGGACTGAGCAGAAGAAGGTAATGAGTCCCAAGCCAACACTTCATACTGGTGTTGGGTGGTTTCAACATCTTCATCTCTGCTACCTCCAGATCAGTCTTCTTTCTTTCATCATCATTCTTGCTGATACTTATGTCACATATGGCACCTGACGGTTTCCTCGGCTTATTCCTACCGCCTTGCATATGTTTCTTCACCTCTTCTCGCCACTCTCTGCTGGTCTGGATTGTTGACACTCAAAACCTTCCATGTTATTTATCTCCACTCCCTGGGACCTCACTGCTCCACTTTGTCCCTCTCATTCACTCACATGTATTCAGTCTTACTGTGGCTAACCTTCATTCTTTCCAGGGCATACCTCCATCTGCTCCCTGCTCTCACAACAGATCACAATGTCATTTGCAAACATCATAGTCCATGGTGATTCCTGTCTCGCCTGTCCATCACCATAACAAACAAAAAGGGTCTGAGATCTGATCCCTGACTTAGACCGATCTCCACCTTGAACTCCTCTGCCACACCAACATCACACCTCACCACTGTCCCACAGCTGTCATACATGTCTGGCACCATTGAAATACTTCTCTGCCACTCCTGACTGTGTCCAACAATACCTCTGTCAAAAGCCTGTCAGAGACCTTTTCTAATTCTACAAAGGCACAACGCAGCTCCCACTGACCTTCTCTGTACTTTCCTATCAACCAATCTTCTCAAAGCAAATGTATCTCATGTATTTCCTAGACATTTTCTTGCTAGATTTTTCTGAAGGAAAGAAAATAGCTTTGAGGAAACCGAGATTGTTGCCCACAAAGGCGGAATTAACATTAGGCAAAGATAGGCAATTGCCCGAGGCCCTGGACTGCCAAGTGACATAAAATACAGCAATGATTCAATTTATTTCTTACTCGTTATGATTTACACACTGTAACCGCATAAAAATCCTATACATCAAAAGTGGCTTGTTTCTCATCATCACCAGTCCCAGCTACAATGGGCTTGAGCATGGATGGAAGTCAGTCAATTGTGAACTGATGAGATAGAGACGACTTTGGTCACTGACGGTGAAAATGAAGCAGAGCTATGCAGGTAGTGTGTAAAAACTGGACAGGTAGGACCAGTGTAGGCCCTTTAAATCACCATTGCCCAGAAGTATTTTTTCAGCGCCAGTGTCGAGCGCTGACAAAGGAGCGGCAGGAATCTGGGCCTGGCGCTGACAGTGTTAGTGATGCTAATATTTTTGATGAAATGGAGGAGGATACCTGTTGCTGGTTGTTAAAACCAGCCACATGGATAATCAACAACATGAAGATGGCCATTAACATTTGTGGAGTAGCAGTCCTCCTATGAAACGGTGTGTTGTACTTGAGGAGGACCTTGCACTCTGGCCCAAAGAGCTGACATATTGAGAGCACTGCTCAATAATACAGCATGGAGCGGCTTAGTTAAAGGACAGAATTTCCCCCCTGAAAAAAATCAAGATGTGCACAGATTCACAAGCAGTAAATATTACATGCAGATGAAGAATGGATAGAGATCCTGGCTCAGTGGAAAAAAGGGAGTGTGTTATGCGCTTCTGTTGCCGCCTATTTGGAGACAGAGAGAAAAGAACACCAAGTTAACTGGTGACAGTTTTAATAATTGGAAAAATTTTGCAGTACATTTGAAAAAAAGTATGGGAAGTCTGTTGAGCACCTCACAAACATTGATATTTGGCGCACTCTATTACTAAAACTACAAACAAGCACAACTATAGATCCGGTAAAGCAAGATCTAATTGCACTTAAAGTGAACCGTTGGAAAGAAATTTTGAGAAGATCGATTGCAACTGTGACAATCTGGCACAATGCAATTTTGCATTTTGTGGACACTCAGAGAAGTTCTATGAGTCTGGCAATGGGAATTTCCTCGGTCAAGAAGAATTGATGGCTCAGTGTCATGCAAGAGCATTTGAGAAGAACTCGGGCTAAAAGCTACATGAAACTCATTGAGGCAAGCATTTTCAAAATGAACTCTCTCGTGGCAAAGAGTAAGACTGATGCCACTGTAAAAAAAAGTAAAGTGAGACAATTGAAGTGACAATTTAATTGCCAGGGATCATGGACAGCACTCCAGACCTGGGTCTCAAAGAGCAACTGTAAGTGGCGCTCATAAAATTGCGAGACCTCTAAAGGCGTTTCCATTCATGAGTACTTTGTTGGTTTCCTTCAGGTGCATAACACAACTAGAAAAGGCGCAAGTGATTGATTTTTTTTGGGCACCTTGAAACACTGGGTTTGGATATTTCCACCTGTCAGGGCCAGCCATGTGAGGATGGCAGTAAAAAGCAGAGAGCTGGAACTAAATAACAAAATATTGTGTGTTCCTTGTGGAAGTCACACACTGAATCTTGTTTGTGATGCAGCCAAGTCATTTGTGAGATTTACGGGATTCTATGGCCTGCTACAAACACAGCACACTCTGTTTAGCTCCTTGCTTCACCACTGGCCCATTCACAGCGTGCATGTTAAGACTTTGACACTGAGGGCATTGTCAACAACCAGGTGGGAGTGTTGGGCTGAACCTGTTAAAGCTGCTCGCTACCAGCTGTTTGAAACATTGAAGGCCCTGACTGCTCTTACAGAGTATGTCACAGAGAGAGGGGATGCAGAAGTTATTTCCACAGCTGAGAGCATCTAGCAGGCGATGCGGAGACGGACTATTCTTGTGAGAACCATTGTAGGGTCCAATGTTCCAGGCAAATAAAGTGTGCAAGATCCTGCAGAGCCACAAAATTTCCGCAGAGACAGTGAGCAAAGAAATCAAAGCAGTTTTGTAAAAAAAACACAATTTTACAGGAATTTTAAGAACATGGATTCAATTCTTCCAAAATGGGTGCCAGAGAGATAGCTGAGTGGATTTAGGTGGAGATGAGCTGGCCAGAGGTGTGCCAGAGAAGTGCAGTTGAGCGAAGAAAACAAACCCAGCTGGCTGCAGAATGACAGCCCTACACACATTAAGGGAGAGATCCTCATACTTGGAAACATGGTATGGCATATGGATTTTGGAAGTTGTGCCATGTTCAAAACTTTTTCAGATAACAAAAGGCATTTTGAGCCTCATAGTGATGCATTTCATATTCATTGCAACTTAAACTGTTAGAAATACACAATAATTTAGTATGAGCAAACACTTATCAAGTACATTGAGTAATCTCGGAGACCACAATTCACACATTTGTGAAGTGTAGTCATGCACTTACATGTACTTGCACTTTAGACGCTACTTTGTGCCCCCGGCCATCAGACCGTACAACAACAGTCTGAATGGCACACGACTCTGGCCGGCCTGAGTGCACCTGTACTGCGTCCACAATTCCACAGTCTCACTACCCTAACTCATTCACTACCTCACCCATTCACATCATGCCCTAACTCTGCTGTCTCTCTTATCCTTGTTTTTCTCAGCCCGCACACGTCCTCCCTATTTTTGTTTATTTATTTTATTCATTGCTATTTATTTTTGTCCCGATTAAAATTGTTGTTTCGTTCTGGTGTGTATATCTCACCCTCACTGTTCGTTCATGTTGCCCATTGTTATCCCTGATGGTTTTGCTGTTGTTGTTGATGTTGTTGTCGTCTGCGGTATATTTATTCGTGGATGTCTTGCTATCTTCTGTCTTTCTATTTATATTCATGTTTATATTTATATTCATTTTTTTGGCATTATAACTGTATTCTGCTGTGACAAAGGAGTTTCCCCTATGGTGATCAATAAAGTTAATGTTATCTTATCTTACTTTGATTCTACTGTATGCACTTTGTACTGTTTCTAGCAACATTTCTTTATTCTATATATGTAAACCCATATCTGTTCAACTGTGTGGGAATTATCCACCTAACGGAGGGAAATTAGCTTCAGCAAAGTCTGATGCAAAGCATCTCTTACCCGTATGTGGGATTAATGTTTTCGTATTGGTCCCTTGCCAAAAAAAACTAAATGAAATGAAAATGAAATAGGATACTTTTATTTAACCACTGGCATAACATGGCTTACTAATTTTCTCTCTAATTTTCCTTAGCTCAGAAAAAGATCAATGAGTCAAATCAATTTCAAATTGATGGCAGCCAAGTTCACAAACCTCAACAGTTGTGATTGTTTCATCATTTCAATCAGGAACATATCAGGAACAAAATTTGTACTTCCTTCTGATTTCTATTTTACTCTGAATTAAAACAGCACAATGGAAAGCTGTGTTACCTGGGGAAGCAGCGAGTGAGATCTGCCCCAGGACTGGGAGGTGACAGGTTCATGGGGCGTTGTGGTCTGAAAGCTCTTACTTCGACGACTCCCCGGTTCTTCAACTTCTCTCGTGCTAGTCACTGTGCCGTGGATCCTACGCATGTACATCTGAACAATATATCAAAATTACACAGGCATTAAGTACTTCAATCAAATTTTGTATCCTTGTCTAAAAATGGACTCAATTTCAGCTTTGGGATTTTGCCACGTGCTATACCTCTGCAGGGGTAGGCTTGGTTCCCTTCGCTGTTGTAGTATTCCCACTAGCAGTTGTTCCAATGTTTACTATTTCCTCGTTGTCAATGGTGGTTGCTCGATATGCCGTCCATGTTGTTACGGCTTCTGCCTCATCATCTGATCCACCGTCCACTGACTTTGCAAGTCCTCTTCCTTGAGTAGTCTCATCTCCTTGAGGGTTTCGGGTCCGCCAGGTGCTTCTCACAGTTACATTCTTCATGTCTGGGAAACTGTCTTCCTGGGAGGAGTGGCCTTGTCTATGGGTTCTCCAACTGGTGACTGTTGTAGCACTACTGTTGCTTTTATAGCCTGCTTCTGCGCTGTTGATGTCTGCCACGGTAGCATCTGGGGACTCGAGACTGAGGCTGCTGCGTTGGCAACACAGATGACTTGTGGTGGTCTCAAGTCTGGAAGCATTGTGTAGCTTGGACCTTCGGGAGTTATCATTATGGTCATCTGATCTGCACTCCTGCTCCTCGCATGGACGCAAGGTGATATCACTCTTGGGGATTGAGATTACATATGGGATGGAGCTGCCGTGGTGCTCACTGCTGGGGCCTGGTAAATCAAAAAAGAAAAATGAAGCGTAAGGTCAGATAACAACAAGATGATCCCTCCTCACATAAAATGCTAGTTCATCACTTCATTGTCATTAGTAAAAACAATAATCACGTCACCTGCCATTTAAACAAAATTTCATTTTATAAATGTCTTGGCAAATGAGGATGCAAATTAACTGCAACGGACACATGGAAATAGTTATGCTATCCAACCGGGCAAACCTAGAAAGACAGGAGTTTTTACATCGATGAACGTGGTTCTAATTTGTGAAAGAAACATACCTATAAGTATGTTACTGGTAGATGTATGACGTTCCTTGACTGGCATGGGCTCACTGCACACACTGCTGCTGCGGCTGCTTGTTCTGGAGGAGCTCGGGTCATTTGGGTAGATGGTTATACTACTGGTCATTTTACTGGTGGTGGTCACAACAGGTTTGGTGGAAATTTTGGGCTTTCCGTTCGAAGACAAGGGCTCAGAAATCATCACTTCCTTTCGGTCTATCTCAACAATGGCTGGCTTGATGACGGCTTTTGACCTCAGAGCCTCACGTGGACTGCAAATGCGCTGGATTTCAAGCCCTGATGGAGTATGTGCACGGCCCTGGTGGCCTCCTTCAGCTAAATTTGTTCTGCTGTGGAGCTCCTCGTCGAAAGAGCTCCTTGAGGAGGAACCCTCCGAATGAGAGTCGTGGACATGGGAATATCTGGGATATCTAGAGGTTGTAGTCCTACTGCTAGCTGTAGTAGTCGTTTCAATGACAGGCTCTGGCTCCGAAGGCCTTGACCCTGTAGATTCTGTTTCAGAAGCAGAGGAATGACCCTCTGACCCCTGGTCATTGGGTACTAGCTGAGTGATGTGGGACCTGCAAGCTAAGTGGGATCCATTGGCTTTGGATATGTTGGAGGCAACCTGGTCAATTGATTCCAGATTTGAGGCAGCGGTGTCCTTCTCTAGTGCAGAGATACTGTTAGTGTTGTTGGAACTCTCAGCCACCACATCAGAATGATTTGATTCACTATCACTTCTTACATACAATTTTGTTAACTTTTCTGCTCTACTCTTCTTGGTCTCCCCATCATTCTGTTTCTGACCAGTTCTCAGTGGCTTCGGGTCATTAGCTGCTGGGGGATATCGACTGAGAACAGACACTTTTTTCGAATCACTAGAGGATGTTTTAGCAGAGCTGCATGTGTACCCCCTGGTCTTTTCCTCAGCCCCTCGCCCGCTCTCTTTTATTCCATTATCAGAAGAAAGGGTTTTTGGCATCCTTTTACCCTTGTGTGTAGGACTAAGGGGTCTCCTCAAAGCCTTAGGAGAATTCTCCTCTGAGTGGCTGAGATCTTTGCTCCTCAGCTTGGTTTCTCTTTTCTGCTGCGGAGAGAGGTCTCTGTTCCTGTACTTGGGTGAGCTTGGCTCTGAGATAGTTGGAGTGCTACGATATTTAGGTTTCTCTTGCCTAAAAATTCCCTTCCCAACAATACCTACATTCTCAAGTTTTCCGTTCTCGAGGGATTTTGCCGGACTGTTGGGGCAAATGTTGGAGCTTCCGTTTCCCTGTTTGTCCACACTGGTAGTTCCTCCGAGTCCACCTCTCGCTGACAGCTGCACCCTGAGCTGTTCCACCTGCTCGCTCAGTTGGCGAGCACGGTTGCGTTCCATCATAAACTTCTCAGTGAGTTCTGAATTTGTGGACCCCAAGTTCTTTAAGTCCATCTCAACAATCTCAAGCTGTTTCAGGCGGTTCTTCAGCCTTTCCACTTCCTGTGTCAATTCCTTGACTTTGTTGTCTTCTTCCTGAGAGCCCTCGATACCACTATTCTTTTCATTCTCAGATTTATTCATGAGGCCAATGTTGTCATCGGCCAACTTCAAGTTGTCAAGGCTTTTCTTTCGACCCACTAATTTACTCGTCAGAATCCCTGTAGAAGATAGTTCGTCTTCAATTCTTGATCTCATCACATCTGCATGCCTGGGGTCAGCTGACATACCAAGACGATTCTTCTGGTGCTCAAGCTTTTCTGTAAGCTTCAGAATTATCTTTTCATCCTCTCTCTGTTTCTCTAGTAGCCTCTTACGCTCACTCATAAAGGTCTGGGTGAATCCTTTCAGTTTGTCTAACTCCATAACTAAAGCCTGCTCTGCTTTGTCCAGTTTCATCTCTGATCCCTCCACCTCCTTCAAACGTGCTCTGAGAGCCTCCAACTCTGTTGACAGCTTCTTGGTTAAGTTCTTTTCTTCATTGAGGCTGAGGCAAAGCTGGCTACAATCAGATTTACTCTTCCCAAATGCCTCTTCCAGTTTCTCCAGTTCTGCCATCCTCCGCTGTAGACGTTCAATCTCAGCTTTTAGCTCCTTTGTAAGGCTTTCTTCCTCTTCCAGTTTTTCTCTCACCGTACGGCAGAGGTCCTCAGCTTTGCGAACCTCCTCATCTTTACCCTGGATTTTGAGGAGTCGTTTTCTGAGGGCCTCCACGTCAGCAAGCAGGGAGGAGTTGCTGCCTTCCGCCTGGATAATCTTGTCCTGTAGAGGAGGTAGTTCAAATGCCCGTTAGTCTATATTTTGCTCTGTCTCCACTCAATAAGAAAAGCACAACAACAACAGTTAGAATTCAACCAGAACAGACCTGCAAGTCCAGAAGCTCATCCTCGGACTTCTGCAGCTTGTTGGTGGCTTCTTCCAGTTCATCCAGCCTTCGGCTGAGACTCTGCAGCTTGTGTCGTAGGTGACGATGGGTCATGTCTTTATGATCAGACATGGCTGCAGGGTGCTTTCAGCTATGTATCTTGTTGTTGTTCTTCCTCTTCTTCTTCTTCAGGTTATTTGATGACAGCGTTATGAGAAGTCCACATTTGTAGAACTGGTAGTGATATCTAGACTTTTGGGCTTTTCGTAGTGACCAACGTAGAAAATGCAGCTGTTAATATTTTCTGAAGCAATCTGTCCAAACTGTTCTCTGACTTGCTTTTAAGTAGACAAATAATTCATCTGCAGAAAGAGAAAGAGAAAGCACCAATTAGCTGTATAAGATTTTGAAATGACTACTATTCATTGCTGTTACACTGAATTGTGACATCAGCAT
This sequence comes from Fistularia commersonii, assembly GCF_037954325.1. Taxonomy (NCBI): domain Eukaryota; kingdom Metazoa; phylum Chordata; class Actinopteri; order Syngnathiformes; family Fistulariidae; genus Fistularia; species Fistularia commersonii. Next base: position 22,003,652 of record NC_141284.1, on the reverse strand, counting down.
AGGGCTTAAATGAGCTAAATGATACACACAAACACAGTTTTGGTTAGCATCCATTAAGTGATGTGGTTGTCCAGAGAAATTATTTGAAATAATTAAAATGTATTTAGAAAAATTTAGGGAATTTCAAGTGATATTCAGTGATATCATAGTGCTGTTTGAATCCGCACACCATGATGGCACGTTGTACTCTATTTCTCTTATTGTCATTTAAGATGCATTTCACCTTGCCTGTCCTCTAAAGGGGCCGGGTGTGATGCTGCTTCCATGAGCTCATGTGGATAAGGTCTCAGCATGCATGCATACGCAACCCCCACCCCTCCACTGCAGGCATGGTCATCTCCCTGCTGTTGTATCCAACATTGATTTCTGCTTCCTACCTGTTTTCGCTGACAGCAGCATATCTCAACATTAGCCTCCTTCACTGACTGTCACTATGGCGATCACTTTAAAGGAGACCAAACAAAACACTGTGCCATTCAAAGCCTCTTGGTACAATGATGCATGTAAACACTAATAAAGGTTGGTAATTATCAACAAATAAATCAAGTTGCTACATACAACTTAAAGACAATTAAGCTGTTGTGTCCTTTAAATGTTATTCTCAGGAACTATCGGCTTGTTATCACAAAATGTACCTCTTAAAAATAAGGATGCACAATAAGAGTTGACAAGACAGTAACAACACTGACACATCAGTAGATGTAGAGTAGGGATCGGTATAGCGGGGAGATCAGCTGAATGCCGAAGAATCAGACCTTTTGTCTCATGAATGATTCAGCGAGCCAGGCTTTTTTGCTTGTGCTTTCAATACCTATCGCCTCCCCAGCTGATTGTGCTGAGCTTCCCCCAAATGACCGTGGGGGGTTGGGGATGACCTAAAGGTAGTGTATAACATCTGCACTCATCATCACTTATCGGCCTCCCTTACAGACTGCCACCACTCCATGTCTCCTCTATCCCTTCAGTTTTACAGCCACGTTCAAAGACTTTGTGGGGATGAAAACCACTACTTAGGGCTACTGCAGTTCGATGTAATGTTTTTACATTAAATCAGTTTTAGTGCTGTCAGCCAGTGCAGTCAGTTTACTAAATCTTTTTACCTACATCTAAAGTTGTCATTACAGCTTTTTCTCAAATAGTATACCTACTTTCTATTTTGTCCTTTGGTGTAAAAAGCCTGAGAAACACTTTCCTTCAATTTATTAATCATTTTGTTGAGCATAAACCCGGGCGATGGGCTTTGAAAGTCAATATGGCAGCAATTACTTTATGAAAGAAACGCAATGTAGCGTTTCAATTATTCCTTCCTTTCATGAGGTCTGGCGGTTTAGCAATCTTCTCGTTGGAGCACAAGAAAATTAAGTGAAGGGGGAAAAGGAGAATTAAAAAAAAAAAAAAAAAAGTCAAAGAAAAACTTTAACCACAGCTGCCCAGTTCAAAGTCTAGTCACCTTGGTCAACGCTTTCGTTGTGAGTTGCACTGGTTTTCCCAGCTGTGGGTTGTTATGTGCACTGTAGATCTGTTTGTCTCGGCTTTGATGCAAACCTGTCCTGACTGATCCCGTTTCAGTGGTGGACAGGACTCCGACACATCCCGAGGTGGCAGCTCGCTGCCGCAAACAATCATGACTATCAAAACTCCGTCAAACAGCTCTCTGAAGTGCAGGAAAGTGTAACCGCTGAAAAAATTAAGATAACTTTTAAAAACAATGGGGGCAAAAAAGTCGTTCTTCCCACTTTAGAATAACTCTGGTAGAGTTTTGGACATGTGTTCAAGATTCAATAACAATAAAAACAGATTGAGCCTTATCCTGGTTAATAATGACGTTCATTAGCTTGAGCTACTCCTGTACTGGCAGGATGCCTACCCCTCTTCTCATTCTACTTTTATTTCTTTGCCAGCTTCTTTTTTCTCGCCCTCATCTCTACCCTCTATCTCCCTCTGACACGCACACCAGCACGGCCAAGTGGGCGCTTTTTATGGTTAGCAGAGCGTGCAAAGCGACTTTGGCAAGGGCCCACCTCTGCCAAACCAATCAACATACCTGATTCACTTATCACAGGGCCGGACCTTCATTAACTACATTCGCACCAGAACAGGAGATACTTAAGAGGGATTGTAAGTGAGACTGAAGAGGAAAAAAGGGAGATCCAGAATGACAAGGGAAAAGGTGAGAGTTTAATGAAAGAGTTTTGGTAATACAGGCAACATTAACACTGAAGTAGCTTCATCAGGAAGTAAATTAAGGAAATATGAGCTCAAAAATCCCATGATTTCTCTGTCCTCTAATCATACTTGTTGTTTATACTCAAGAGATCAGAAAGGATTTTGAAAATGCATTTTCATCCTCACTTCCATCTACATGGGCACCAAAGAAAGCCCAGGCAAGTTGAGTTTGAGTCTGAATGTGATTGCAAGGATAAAGAAGAAAAAAGAAAAAAAAAAGTTGTGAGTCTAGGGACACTTTGAAAGGGAGTGAAAGAAGAGGAAAGAAATATGGTAGGATGGGGTGGCTCACAAAGAACAGGTTTGTGCTCTGGTTCTGCTCTTTGACAATTATGGAAAACCTGGAGGGGGTAGGAGCCGAGAGACAAGGAAACTGACCCCTTTTATTCAGACACATAACTAATGATAGACTAACCAGGGCACTGCCAATCCTTCACTCTGCCTCGCCTTCGCCCTCAACCAGGCTCCTGGCAGACTCCCCTAAACCTTCTCCATGAGAAAACACATTCCCAAGCATCTGGTGTCCGAGTCAAAGGATTAACATCACATTGTACCAGAATATCACATCAGGCCAGTTATAATTGAAGTCAAACAGATCGCCCTAATAACTGGGGATGGACACATTCCTGTCCTGTCAGTGTAACCATTAAGCATGGGATGAGAGACTAAAAGCCTTAAAGCATTTTTAATGATATGATTTTAATGATACAATGTAGTAAAAGCGAATTGTTCTTTTCAGAGAACAGAGACAAGACCCAAGTCTGACTGCAAACATCTGACGCAAGTCCAGCAGAATAACATTTATCCTAATAATAAGGCTATAACTCTTACGGACACTGGCCTCCACAAGTACGACTGGCTGTTGAGAAACTTCCCTCTATAAATCTGGAAGCTTCCACTTCCTGTATCCTGAACAGAGAGCTCCTCATTTGACCTTTCACCTCCTTTTCCCCCCTGGCCTCTGCTGTCTCGAGGAGCAGTGGACTGAGCCAGGAGGAGGTTGGAGGGGTAGAACGTCAACACCAAAAGAAAATAATAGAGGGAGACAGTGGTAGGACCCAAAAAAAAACCCCACTGAGTCACTTCTGCATCCTAGACCTCCAGTGAGGCAAAGGCAGACAGGCTTCCTGGGACAGACTTGGAAAACAGCTTTCAGGTATTTCATTAAATTCCACAAGATTCCAAATAATATCTGCCCCATTAAAAAGTGTCAAATATAAAATCGGGCTATCCATGTTATTTAGACACTAAACGACTGGACACAAGATGTCTCCAGGTCCGCAAGTTCATTCCCGATGTTTGCGTGGTGGAGGCTTTAAGTTTCCACAAACACTGCAGCTGCGAAAACTAATTCAGAACATTTTGCATTCTGTTAAGTGACTCACATCTAAAAAGAGACGGCGTCTGGAAGAAAAAACGAACACAAAGACAGTATAATGAGACAATCAGACAGTGATGGAGGAGAATGCGGAACACACAGATAGAGAAAACCAGAAAGGCACCATTTTGAATCAGTCCAAAAGCATTGAAAAAGCAGTTTTAAGTGAAACATCACTGCAGAGGAAGATCAACCATGCTCAATCTCTCTCTCAAATACACTTACAAACCACACACACACACACACACACACACACACACACACACACACACACCCCAAGGTTACGATAGTACACCATATCATTAGGGCTTAAGCCGCTCTCTTCCTGCCTGCTTGTTGCCTTCAGTACATTTTGTACTCTCCGTGAAAGAGTCGAAGAAAAGAAAAGAAAATCCACTCTTTTGCACTTGACATTAGGAACTTATGGGTTTGAAGCTCTTCTGCCTCATAAATGCTGGTTAATAAAAGGCCTGAGTCCAAACAAAACGCCTAAACCACATCTTCATGTGGGGGGTGGCTGCCAGTTTGTACATATAAAGGAGTGACAAATAGTGTGTGTGTGTGTGTGTGTGTGTGTGTGGGTGAGTGTGAGAGAGGTGGGATGACTGCTGTGGATGGATGCTGGCGCAGCAATGGAAGCCACAAGATGGTGGAGACCTGATGCTTGGCCTGCATTTTTCAGTTTTTCCAAGAAAGAGAAAACCGGCATCCCATAATGTTCGGTTTGTCGTTTCCTGTGCTGTCATGTCGTTTTTTTTTTCACCCCTTCACTTGAGCACTGGTTCTGGAAAAAACGGTAGAGGAACAAAAGGCCGCGTTGCAGTTCTACAGGAAAACGGACGAGGGCCGGGGGCCCGGACGCAAAAGTGGACACGGGTCCAGAACGCCTACCAGCTTCATATTTTTCCCAACATGCTGGAAACATTTTTTTTTTTATTTCCACAACTACGACAAAAAAAGAATTATATAGAAATGTAGTTATAATGCAGGTTAAAGTTTCAGTTTCATGTTGGTATAAATATACAGTCCACCTAGAAATATGGATTAACATAATTCAATGAGCGAGACAAAACTGATATTTAATGTCGTTTATACTTAGATTTGTTTTGGTGATACACCTTACTGTGGCCATTATGGTCAGTTTGAGTTCAAAACACCACTGGAAAAAGAACTCCTCCCTCCCCGCCTTGGTCCTTTTTAACGCAGCCTTTTCTCAGTCACTCCTCCACCCGTCTCCAGTCTTTCTGCATCCAAAATCTTGCTGCTTAGGCTCAAAACCCATGGCACGCTCCTATGAAGAAGTGTGATAAGTTGGTGAGGTGTGAGAAATGTGTGTTTTGTGTGTGACGCCAGGAAAAGGAAGTAAAGACAAGTGTGACAGTCTGACACACAGATTTTTGGCATTTTCACCTGACTGAGGACTGTGATGGAAGTCTAAATCAAAGCTGTGGTAGCCTTTTGGCTCTGTTCCTCATCCTGATGGTTAAGCGGTACACTGGAGCAAATACTTCAGCACAAAAACAACCCCGCACAGAGAGCTATGCACAACAACAAGTCACTGTTGATAAGACAGCAATACAGGCCAGGAGACTGAATCTATTGGTTGCTCTACTTAAAAAAACATTAGCACCCAAAAATATTGTCCGGTCGTTTAGAAAAGAGTCCTTGAGCAAGTTCTATAGAAACCCTGCACAGCACATTAGCAGCAATGGATGCTGACTGAAACGGTGAATAGTTGAGATATTTCCCAGCATTCACTGTGACCACATCGATCCTCTGTAGTTTATATTGGCTCAAATGGCGAGACAATCACTTCTAAACAGGAACAGGCTTACGTGGTACGTTTAGAAAATTAAACTGTTGCACTTACAGTAAGTGGAGGTGGATGTAAGCAAATCCATCACGTGCGCTGTAAAATTCCAACACTTGACACATTTTGATAAGCGGAATTGTTTTATCATTTTTGGTTGGCCTTGCACAGGGAAACATTATATACATAGAAGAGGAGGAGCTTGAACACGAGAGCAAAATACCGTTATTGTTTAGATAAAAACAGAGTGTGATGAATTACTGGATTGATATGTGTAAAAAATAAAAAAAAGTAAACTGAACCTACATGCATAAACATGCATTTTTCGCTGTATAATAAATGTGTATTTTGGATTAAGTTTGTACGATCTTGTCGTTCATGTTTACACAAAAATGTATGTCTTGTAAACTGCCATCGAAATGCATTCTCCCTATTCAGGCATGCCCTGAGCACTGCTGCGCACTAAGCTTCGGGTCAAGAAGTCATGGCAAACATGCAAAGTACTTCACATGAGTCTCTGGAGCCAAACGGAGTTGAGGTCCTGATTAGGAGAGCAGCTTGAAATATTTCATACCATGAAAATGGGGGAAAAGGTGAAAAGTGCAGCAGTCTGAGTTGGATTGAAAAAATAAAGCTGTGTGAACAATAATTCAGCGTAGAAAAGTGAAGCTGCATCTTTACAACTACCATTGGCAAAGTATATTCAGAGAGTGAGTAAGCTAACTGTGAACATCCACAAATTGTCTCCTGGAAAAAAAACATCTATGAATAAAAATGATTGTTTGCATTATATTCATAAATACCCAGGGCAGTATACAAACTCAACAGGTGACATGGAGACAGTTTTATTGTCCTTTTGTCAAGTATCCAGCTAATTACAGCCAGCGGACCGGTGACAGTCCTGTTCGGAGCTGCGAGAGACGGCAGTTTGTGCGGCAGTCAAGAACAGAAAGTGGTGCAGGACGTACAAGAAGCTGGAGATGCACTTGGACAAACTGTGCCCAAGACAGGAGCTTGGTCTGCCGCTGCAAAGTCTTCTGGGCTGAGAAGTTGGACACTGAACAAAGGTTTGTTGGGCGACGGTGTTGCCGGTGGTTGAAACACTGCATAGTGACTCTCCAACGACAGTGTGAAGTGTTTATGTGATTATGGTCACCAGATTTGAAATCGCAAATCGGTGGCTGCAGTCGAAATAGTGAAGTTGCATCTGACAGGAAAAGTGAGTGGTGGAAAGACCTTCCGAACGCCCTCCCTCCCCCAGGAATGGCTCCCAGCAGACTGAGAGGAAGATGCTTCAGAGGAATAATTTAAACACTGGATTCAGAGTAACATTCACTGGGATAAACACACTTATATGAATTCCTCTGTGTAATTCAGTATGTCTGTTTGAATCTAAGTAAAACTCCCCATCTCAGTTTGCAATTAGATCATTTTCAATAATTTTAATTCAAAGGCTTATTATTTCAGAGTAAAATTTGATAGTATAAACATTCGGAAGTAGAACAAAGTAGGCATAATAAATTATGTAAAATGGCCACATTTAACAAACAAAACCTCACACAGACAGACAGACAGACAGACAGACAGACAGTGATAAAAGTACACCTATACACCTAGCATGAGTTCAAACTGTTGACTTTCTTAAAAAATGAAAATGATGACTATGGATTGTACTGTAAAAGATCCTTTTACCTATGTTGTGTCCCCAGTGTGGAAAGGATCTTATATTGCTCCATTTAACACGTAAAACATAAAAAAATGACAATAAAATATCAGGCAGTTGGTTGTTTGTTGAATAGTACAGACAAGAGAGAGCTGACTAATGAGCCGATTTGAACCCGCGAGCTCACTCAAACTGTATCTGATGCTTGCTTTGGTGATAGTAACAGGTTACTTGATATAGATATGTATACTTGTGTGTTATCAGCCATACAATGCCCAATGATCACATTGAGACCTGGCCATCATTAGAAATAACAAACAGAAAAACAAAAAGCCTTTTCAAAATGCAGGTTAAAAAAAGGGAACAGCCAAAGAAGAAAGAATGTAAATCAAATCTAATGGGAAGATGCAGCTAATGGCTAAATGGCCAATGACAATAAAGCATATAATAATATCACAGATATCATGTGATCTTGCAAATAAATCTCTGTACTGCCACTTTAATATGGAAAGTACCTATAAAAAACAAAACAAAACAAAACAACAAAAAAAAAAAAAAAACACACACACAAAAACCTGTAGTGCCTGGATCAAAATAAAAGGAACGTGTTGCCTGGCCATTGAGAGAGAAATATATCAGACACTGACACTAAGTGCCTGTTTAAAGTGCACTCAACAGCTGCTCAAGTACACGCAGGTAGCAGATGTCAGCTAAAATCTCTATGACTCAGTGGGTGCCAGTGGATACGTGGAGTTGGAGAGGAATGTGTGTGCATCACCGTTTCACACTGATAAGACGACATCACAACATGACGACACTTGTTGAATTCTACATTCAGTAACTGACAGTCCGTGTGAATAAGCATGAGTCACTCAAAGGAGGCCAGACAGAAATGACTGGTAGAAACACTGACAACTATTCTCCTTTCACTCATTCATCACCTTAAAAGGTTTGCTTTTTTCTCCCCCTTATTTGTCCTGACTTAAAGGCCAGAAATACCTTGTAGATCTTCTCAGACACAAGTGACTATTTTGCAAGGGTGGCAGATATGGACTCCTGCTGAACAGACACTTCACGCTGTGCCTGTGACTCACACGCTGCTAAACCAACATTTGCTAATGATAACAGGTTCTCAGTGTCTGTTTGCTGAACAAACTGTGAGAAATGTAACAACACATCAGATGCCACGGAGCACAAATGCATTATCAGAGAACTAGAGTGAGACTTATGGGGAAAGTGCTAGCTCACATCCATTTTTATTTATCATTTTTTGCATATTCATCCCAGATGGGCTGGAATGGGAGATGAGCAGGAACTGTCTGTAAATCACACAGACATTTGTGGAGAGAAAAGGAACACACCCACAGAGAGCACCTGCAGTATAAAGGACATAGTTGAGGAAAAACAAAACAAAAAAATCCATTTCATTTTCACAGTTCAAGGAATTATTGGGAGTAAGGAGAGTCAGACATTGTGACAACTCCCAACAAACCTTCACATTGTGATGATTTTACAAAGATTATGTAGGGGAAATATTTTATGTAACTCTATGACTTTACTGTTCTGTGGGAAACTATGCTTATTATTTGAACCCATGTCTCCATTCAGATGGGGGGGGGGGGGGGGCAATAAGTCAAAACAATAGCAGGTACTCAGCCTCGAAGGAGATGTCCTTGCTTGATCAACTGTCCATCTTCTAGACTATGTGTCCTTCTCTGTCTCATAGGAAAAACCAAGTAATCACATCTACCGACTGAGGGAATGTGTCCTTCAAGATGGCACTGCCTCTCTTACCGTGGGACCACCTTAGAACCACCGTAGGACCACCAAGGTACCACCATGGGACCACCATGGTCCCATTAACCACAGTCAGGAGATGTGCCTGGTCCCACGGTGGTCCCACACCGTGGGACCAGACTCATCTCCTGACTGCATCCTTCAAGATGGTCCCTCCTCTCTATGCTTAAAAACCCTGTCTCGCCGTGTGTTCTTCTCATGCAAACTATTCTGTGCTCTGCATGACTTGTACCTTTTGGGGTCTCAAAATAAACGTCCAAAGACCATTCTGACAATACTTTGATATTCACCAACTTTCCAAAAGTACAATTCCACAAGACTTGTTCAATGGTAAACAGCAACTGCTGCAAACTCTTGAGTTTATTTGCCAATCAACAGCTCTTCATCTACAGCCGTTCTGCTGAGGATCCTGATTATTCACTGGTTTCCCATCCATGCACAAAACTTCCATGCACAGTCTGGTTGGCAGAGGTTCACCAGCCTGAACCTTGGTAGCAGTCTCTTGCTGCTGCTAAATGGGAGACCTTAGCAGGAAGAGTTAGCAGCAGCAGCAGGATAGAAGCCTATGCAAAGAAAATGTGCTGAGCAAAATGTGTAAGGAGAGGAAAGCAAAGGTAGATAGAAAGACAGGGAGAGTGAGAGAAAGAGACATAAGTGCGGTGGAGCAGCAGAATACTGAGCAACTAGCTGCTGGCCAGGGTGGATTACTGCAGCAAGAATGCAGCAACCGGGTGCAGGATGAAGCAAGGGAGGCGTGCAGTGGAGAAATGGAGGCAGGAGGTGATAGGATGACATAAGTTAAGGGTAGGGGGGGTATCTGTGCTGTCATATGATAAATTCCTGTTAGGGGAATGCTCATTGTTTCATTTTTGAACAATCATTTGGGAGAAAAAAGTTTGTTTTTAACTTCAATTCTGATTTGACTCAATGAAGTAAGAGGAAGAGATCCTGATAGACAAGGCTGCTGATTCACCCAATTCGTAAGATGCCATGGTCGCTGACAACATGAGAGATGATGAAGATACCAGGTGAAGCTGGAATGCCACAGGACTGTGCCTCCATATTTACTAAATGGTGCTGCAGGGAATCTGCTTGTCCTCAGGCCAAGGCTTACATTTCAGAATTTTAACATTTATTGTGCTGACTGCCCCACATTGGGGGTCATCATTTGTCCCATTTTGATTCGGGATGACATTTGCTGGGCTTGGCTGCAAATGTTATTCCTCTGGGATCAGTTTCCAACTCTCCCGGTGAGAGTTTTACAACAACAGTGTTTAGTTACTAATGGTACAAAAATAAAGAATAAAAAAACTATAAAAACAAACGTTATCTGCAAGTGTAAGTATGGATCCTTCCTAAAATCTCATTAACAGAAAGAGTCATGCATTTAGTGATTTGAGACACTGGAGCAATTCATTGCCCTAAGCTGCTGGTGGATGGACCTCATATCTCGACAACATGCCTGAAACAGCTGAGCAGACAGCACAGCAGACCTCCAGAAGACATAACGCAAATACTTTT